>NC_045168.1:15002357-15052441 GCF_900700415.2 Clupea harengus
CGATTAGTCTTCAAATGCCCCGGCTGACAAAAGAGGGGGCTTTCAGGTTGGCCAGAGATCTGCGGGGACAGTGGAGTTCCCCCTTCTGTTTTTGTGTGTTTTTTTAAGGCCTGTCATTATTTGTCTTAGTGAGGGAGAAGTGGTGGTTGGGGGGAGGGGGGGGCGGGGGGGGTATAAGAGTAGACCTCATCAATTTTGGGGGCATAGTGGGGGCAACCTATACCCCCTCCACCCCAAAAATCCCTTAATGCCCCCCCACCACTGGAGAGGAGCAGCACATGGAAGTTAAAAGAGAAGAGAGGAACGGAAGACTGGAGGAGAGACTGCGAGTAAAGGGTTTGCCAGGGGGGTCAAGTGTCTTGTTGAAAACTGTTTGCACAAGGGACGACAAGACAATGACGGGGACTTAATTCAGGAGTTCACTCCCAAAGCTCGCACTGGCCATTTAAATAATGCATTGGCAGCCCACCACAGGGGCAAGTTTACCTTTGAGGAGGAAATCCATTAAGCAGTTTAGAGGCCAAAGTGAAAAATCCATAGTATTTGGCAGCTTAACTGCCAGATCAATTACTTTTCTTTACATAGGAAAATAGGCTTTCAACAACAATAAAAGGCCAAAAATACACTACAAAATATTTTTTTACAAATTCTGAATAATTTCAGCAGTAACAAATGAACGAAGAACACCATCCTTAATGCTACTTCTTTGAAGATGTAATGATTAGACATACTTATGACAAAATATTGCTAATAACAAAATTGTATTTCAGTCATCAGAGAGTATTTCAGTCATTGAATCCAAAAAACAAATCAAATCTGAGTTTGTGCAATCCATTAAAGTGAACACAGAAAACCAATCCATCAGGCAGCTTGTCCGTCGCTGCACATTTGTCAGACAGCAGCGTGGTACATTGCTTTAGTTCCAGAGGTAGAGGGGACGCATTCATTGTTCCCACTGAGCCACCCGTCCATCCATCCTAGCCCATTCACCACCCCTGAGTTTGTGTGTGTGTGTGTGTGTGTGTGTGTGTGCGCGTGTGTGTGTGTGTGTGTGCGCGCGTGTGTGTGTGTGTGCGCTTGCGTGCGTGCGCGTGTGTGTGTGTGTTTGCATGCATGTTTCTGCACTTTAATGTGTGTGTTTGAGTCGATGCGCGAGATACTTCACACCACTCTCTGCCTCACTCTGCATCAAGGCAAACCCTGTCAAACACCTCACTTCACCACCCTACCCCTAAAAAGCTCAAATCAAACAACCCCAAAACAACATGGCTGTGTTATGACGTGCTCCAGACACCTGCCCAACAAATGGGCAACGCTTCACCTCTTGTTGCGACTCTTCACACCTGGGGCCCAAAGACACTTTTACGAGCGTCACAGCAAACGGCAGAGGGGATCACACTCACACGCGACCTGCTCTATTTGCTCTCACATATAAACTCAAACAGTGCCTGAACACACCCTCGTACAGACATACACACACACACACACACACAAGCTTCAAAATAATATAAAATCTGTCTTTGCTCTGCTCTGATGGAAATCTCTGCCATTTCCTCTTGCGCTGCTCTCTCCCCCACCAGCTTCTCCTGTGCTCTCCTCTCTCTCTCTCTCTCTCTCTCTCTCTATCTGTCCGTCTCTCTCTCTGTCTGTCTGTCTGTCTCTCTCTTTCTCTCTCTCTCTCTCTGAGAGGGCAAATCGTCTGGCTAATTGGCAAGTCAACTTTGAATTTCCAGGAGGCCAAAGCCAGAGAAAACAAACCACCCCTTTCAACCTCTGAGAAGGGCTTTCTTATTTCCGCTAAAGCAAAACGAAAAGACGGGAAGAAAAAAAACAAGGTAAAAAAAATATTTGGGCTGTGCGCCTGCTGCCATGTGTCTGTGTTTAAGTTTGGTTGACTGCATGTGTGTGTGTGTGTGTGTGTGTGTGTGTGTGTGTGTGTGTGTGTGTGTGTGTGTGTGTGTGTGTGACACATTAATGCCTATGTCCGAAAGAGAGCAGCACATGAATTAATAACAGTTAAGCAAATGTAAAACACAGTATTGTGCTAAACTAGCATCCAGGTGCATGAGAGGCTGCCTGTGGTGACAATACACCCACAGCATCCCAGAGAGAGGTGCCTTTGGCTGGGCTCGACTCGGGCAGAGAACCTGGGTCCTCTCAGAGACTGGGCGTGCAAGGCAGGAGGACTCCAAGGCAGCGGGAACACAAGGCATATTAAATGGGTCGGCGGAAAGAAAGAGAGAGGGAGTGAAAGAGAGGGGAAGACAAGAGAGTTTGAGAGATAAAAAAAAGAGGTTGATATAGCATGAGAAAGAGAGAGAGAGAAAGGAAAAGAGACAGAGAAAAGAGTGAGGAAGGGGAGAGAGAGGGAGAGAGAGAGAGAGAGAGGGAGAGACAGGGGGAGAAGGCAGATCTGAGGCATGCCCTAAAGGGATGACTGGGCCTGGGGATTATGGCTGGTCTGAGAGGAGAGCCCCACGTGGACGCCCACAGCACCCCCCCCCCCCCCCCCCCCCTGCCCCTGCGCGCTCTGCTCAGACATAAATGCGCTCGGACACTTCAGACACTCCCCCCGCAGCTCTCCCAAACCGGATGGCCAACTTTTCATCCAGCACCCTCACTTGGGTCTGCCCGTCCAAACGCCACGTCCAAATCACACACTACTCTCTCTCTCTCTCTCTCTCTCTCTCTCCCTCTCTCTCTCTGTCGCCTTCTCTGTCATTTACTCACTCGTTCTCTTTCTCTCTCTCTCTTTCTCTCTCTCTGTCCAACTCTGTACCTTCATGTCTTTTTTTCTCAATTACACCCACTGACTCGCTCACTGGCTTCCCCCCTCACACACACACACACACACACACACACACACACACCTCCGACTCGTTCACTGGCTTCCCCCCTCTGTGTCCTTTCTATTTGATGTCAAATGTATCAAAGTTGAGGATCATCAAAGTGGGGAACATTTTCAAATGGAGACCGGCGTTCCAAGACCGGCGTTCCGAGACCGGCGTTCCGCAACAGCTGTGTTTTTTAGGAGGAGGGTGGCGAAGCCACCACATCAAATCACGGCAGAATTTCAAATAATTTGTGTAAATTAGAGTGCGAGGTGTATAAATATATACAGGGGGCCTGTGGTGTTGACTGTTTTGGTTTGCAATTTCATGAACTAGTCAACACAATTATCCAAATTATCTTTGGTAAAATAAATAAATCACTCCCTCTCACCTCTCACTGTTTTAGTTCACTTCTGAATTATATATTGTAAATATAAATTTAAATAAATGTTTATACTATATATATATATATATATATACACACATGCACATACAGAAAAGGAGAGAAAGAGAGAGAGGTAGACAGATATGGGGCAGGACAACATCGTCCAGAACCCTTACGTTCACGTCCCTGGTGTCTTTACATCCACTCCACATATGCACCTCCTCCATGCCTCACTGCAAAAACAATCAGCGAGTTGGAGCACGAGCACAAAACCCCCGTTTTAAAAGGCTCAGCTGAAAATCACATTTCATCACCACAGCCGCGGCGTGAGCGGCCACAGCCAGCCACTGAAGCATTTCCTCAGGCCGCCCCGGGCCCGCCCGCCTGAGCCCACAGAAACACAAACTTCCAGCACATTTGTCCTTCACTGCTGACTCATTTGGTGAACCTGAGTGGGGCTTTTCACACTGACATTAGCATCACAATGCCCTCATTAGGCCCTTTTGCGCAAGCGCATGCACACACACACACACACACACACACACACACATTCACACAGAAAAAGAGAGAGTGTATGTGTGTGTGTGTGTGTGTGGGTGAGGGGGGGGGGGGATTTACCAAATATACACACAGGCATTAAAACTTTCAGGCACATAAATACACCTCCACATACAGCACCTTTACGGCACACACACTCCTGCGCACACACACACACTCCTGCGCACACAGACACGCTTCTGCATTAGAAACATGAACACAAAAGCACACACCTAATAGCAGGTAGGCTGTGATAAGGGCGGCAATCAGAGCTATAGCAGAAGCATCCCTTTTGACCTGCGGAGGGAGATGCGGCGGGCCGGGGAGGCTGAGCAGAGGGGCGTGGAGGGGAGGAGGAGGTGAGGTGGCGGGAGAGCCTTGACTTTGAGGATAATCGCGTGTCATCTTACAGCATTAATATGAGCCAGTGACAGGACCTATTTTGTCAGTGGAGTGTGGGCGGAGGGGGGGGGGGGGGGTGATGTGGAGGGGCGGGAGGGGGTTTGTTGGTTTGGAAATAGGAGCGACCCCTTCACCTCTTCACGCGGAGATGCATATTAGAAGGGCGCGGTGCAGCGGGGAGATGATAGAGTCCTCCAGCGGACGGAATCAGCCCAGTGCACAGCTCTGACAAGACACCGCCAGCGTCTGCATCGCCAGCGTCCACATCGCCGTGCGCTAACAAGGAGCACAGGGCTGCTGTATCATCCATACAAATAGGACCGAGTGGACTTGGCTTTTCAATTTACCCCCTGATAACCATCTAGATATTTTTTAAAGTAAGTTTGAATAATTGAAAATAAGGATTTTGCTAACGTTTCACTCGACAGTATTAAAATTAATAGTTTTTTTGAGGAGTAGGAACACAGCAACTCTAAATATTTTTTTCCAAGTAAAAAAAAAATATTAATTCATATTTTAATTATGTTACAGGTATTTGATGCATTATTCATGCAAAATTCATAGTACACTAATCAAACTGACCTTTGACAACTGATAATTCACAAACAGTAGCTTATATCACTATAGGCATTTAATTGCTGTAAGCTGATGCCTGGGAACCACATCTAAGGTCATCTTGAAAATTATAATATATAAACCTCACAAACTGACCACATAAGGAAAGGATTATGGCTGTTTTCAACAAAACCAAATTTAACAAAATAAATGTGCCTGCAGAAAAATGGTAAATCATATTTTGTAGGATGAATGGTCATTTTAATCAAATGCTGCATAAAGATCTTCACAGCCACAAAAATGACATATTATTCATCTGTGGAATATCCACAATACTTCTGTGGAATATCCACAATATTTAACCATATTAATGACTCTCTTATTATTTTGGCAACTACTGGCGACTGGAACCATTAAAACAAACAAGCCTTTTTTTTCAGAATAAATGCAGAGTAATTTCAGGCCACTTCATAGGTTGTAGCCTATACTTTTTGCAATAATTTTGAAATCAACACTGACACCAATGCAAACTCAAATACTATGATTGTTACTTTATGTAAATATTATTATTAAGCATTTTTGCTATATATCTTTAAAGCAGTCGTTTCCACAGATCATTTTTTTTTCTAAATGTCTTGAAAATAAATGCCAGTCAGGACAACAGGAAAATTGGTCCAACGATTTCTTAATTAAAATGTTTACGTGAATCCTATATTTGTAATTATTTAAATTAGGCCTACATTTAATTACTTAAATTATGTTGTCTACTAAAACAACAACAACATCGGCGACTGCTGCGCGACTTCACTAAACAAATGGCCCTAACATTAATACAACATAGTTTAATCGGCATCTTGAAATTTATATCCACTTTATTAGGATGAAAATAGTTGTAACGACTCTGTTTTTTAGTCTAGGTGCCAACTGCCAAAGCATTGCTGCGCTACGTAGCTCTCGAACCCTTGTCTCTCTCCCTCTCTCTCCTCTTTTTTTTTGGCATTGCAGAGTGAAAGACGAGACTCGACCAGTCAAGCGTCAAGCCTAACTCAGCGAATCCGACGAGCAGATCAAATGTGGAACAGCTGGCGAGGACCAGAAGGAAAAGTTTAAAACAAATATCCACACACATGTGGTGTCGGGCTGCCGTGTGACATATTACTAAGGGGTCCGACTCTCATGCAAAACGCCAGATAAAGATAGATTGCGTTATTGATGTAGAGTATCAGTGCGCCGTTTTCTATGTATAACACAGGCAAAGATGTTAGATCATCACTGTTTTCAGGTCGTATGTGCAATGGGTAGGCCTACAGTTATTCCTAAACCTAAACCATGTTTCAAATGACCTTCTCAAAAATCTGGCGAACATAAAGTAAATTATGTGTCCTGCGATGAGGAGGCTGTAATTTTATTTCATAAACCACATTTAAACCCGTTGGGCCTGCTGCACCCCCCTATACGTATGGTGTCAGTTCAGAGACGGAGTAAGTGGAGTTAGCCTACAGTTGTTCTGTTCTTATTTCTCATTTGTAACAATATAGACAGCTAATTTCCTGATAATTTGACAGGCTGTTAAGTATTTAACTGCCTGCATGACCTGAGACAAGCAATGTGTAATCAATAAAATACAACAAACACGAGCTAAATCGCGCTGAAATACGATGCCGCATAGATATGTTTGTCGTTGTGCATTGTGGGGAAAGTCCACAAAACTTTTTCCCCCTTTCGCTCATAGTATGACTTCACAACGAAATCTGAGACCACATTCCCTCAACAAACGAATGTTTCTGGCGCACAATGGGCTTAACATAAATAAAGACATTTGTGTACATTTAGCGGGGAAATCACGAGCACATTTGACTAATGCATAACACCTCTATTGAACCAAGGCTGCTTTTCCATGAGCCAATTCCAGGGATGCTCTATACAACTCCAGCAAACACAAAGTGAAACATTCTGCAACCCGTGAAAATATGGAAAAGAGACCCTGCAGAGATATGCTAAGGCCTACACAAGCAGAAAACAACACGTTATTTATTAAGGTTATTCTGTTTACAGTCTTTCTTTTCTATTCTGCAAGTAGGCTACTTAGGTCTTTGTAATTACTCGATCGTTTACATTTTTTCTTAGCTTTCAGTTTAATTGAAACGTGATACCCCTGACAGTTCCGAACTTTTTTTCGCTCTCTTTCTGTCTTCGTTTTTCAAACCTTTCAGTGAGCAGAGAGCAAACTGCACAAAATTATTGCATCCTCTCTGATTTCGTCGTGTTATTGTACTTACGTGTGCGAAGATGGTTTTCCCTCCAGTTGTGAAGTTTTTCTTTCCTCTTCTCCTCGAAAGTGAAGTATTTTCTCGCTTGTTGCAGATGTGCGTCTGGCGCTCAGAAGTTGTGGCTTGAGTTGAAACTCCAGAGTTGCCGTGCCAGAGTTCTGCCTTCTTCGCTCTTCCTCCGTTTTCTTTACACTTGGTTGGACTCAACAAAGTCTAAACCAATCTAAACATCCTGGCACTATCTACATACCTGCTGGCTTCAGGGTGCAATTGTGGAAAAATAATAACGCCTGAAGTGTTTGCCTCGACAAAGACTATCGTAGCGGCGTTAAGTGTACTTTTCTCGAGCCGAGGGAGCTGAAGTCTGGAACTCCAGCTGCTCTCTCTCCTTCGCGTGACTCCTCCCTTCGGATAGCTAATACACTACCTCCCTCTCCCACTCTTTCTCTGCCTTTCTCTCCCTCCTTCCCTCTCTCCCTCCCTTCCTCTGAGCTCCACTCCTCCGTTTCCTGAGACGGCGTAGTCACGTTTGAAACGGTCGCCCGTTGCTCCAGCCACGCACGCGAGCTAAACCGCCTGAGGTGGTGGAGAAAGAGCAAATAACAGAGGCACACCACAAACCCTCTAGTACTCTACTTCAGCCGGTATTTTACTAACTCGTGAACGAGTAAAAAGTTCTACATGGATATTTGCGGATAAATATTCTACACACCAAATTAAATATGGGTTACAATATCTGGACAGGAGTTTTTGTACTGTTTAAGTTTGAGTCCCTTTTAAACACGTACAGGTCCCTATGCTTATACGTTTTACCCTGCCACTAAATCTTCAGGAATGTCCGTGGACATGGAAGCATAACTGCTATTCGACCCAAATTCTTTGAACAATGCAGGTTAATGCAAGGAAAAAAATAGCCTGAAACTAAACGTATGGATGAAATCTATCAAATATGAATCTGAAAATAAATAGCGATAAAGCATATATAGGCCTAGTCATTTTAAAGGTTTAGTCAGTGTGAGTCTATGTAACATACTTTAGAAATAATCTATACAGCCACTTTGTGTTTGTCTCTATGTCATGTCATATGCTATCACTATTTCTCAAATACATTTCCACGCCAAGACAGAATAAGACCTGTGACGATGGCAAAACAAGCTCTGTCTCAGAACATTAGTGTTTACATTTTGAAGTGCTAATGGTCAGACATTAAGCCGGGATCTGTATTCATAATGTATTGTTAAGCCAGCGAGTTGAACACAACTGCCCTTTTGTGATATCACTCATGTTACCTCATGTCTGTGTGTCCCCCCCCCCCCCCTTTCTCATTCTCCTGTTTTACAAACCCTTTACATTACAGGGACATTTAACGTGTACAACACAGCAGTGAGGGAGGGATGCTGAGCGAGAGATAGAGAGAGAGTGACAATAGAGACCGTCATTTCAGAAGAGATATAGCAGAGAAAATGCTTGAGAAAGAAAAATCATTTTGTCATTCCTTATTCAGTAACGTGCAGTATTTGACATTGGGCAGACAGCGTGTCTTTGCCAGGCCTGTTCTGTCTCAGCGAGTGTGAGCTCCAGCACGCAGAGGTCAGGGGAGTTAATCTGTTTGTGTTATCAGTGTTAGCGAGCATGTGTGACAGTGTTAGCCTGATGTGCTAATGCCTCCACCTCATCAGCCAGACCTCGGCCCGTAAGTCAGGTGGGTGCCTTTGTTACAGCGGAGCTGCTTGGCACATCCATCTATTTTTCATCATGGCTGCAATGTCCTGCAGTTCACAAAATTCAGTATAGCGTGAGTTGAGTCGAGGTCAAGGGGCCGTGTCACAGGGAGTGTTAGCACTGTTTGAATAAGCTGTTTTAATGGATTGTTAATTGGTTCAGTGCAATTTAGTGTCTTCTACTTGCCATTTTCATAAACTGGAATTACGCATAATAACCCATAATGTTGTATGTTCTGCATACCACATGTAGATATTCGAGTAACAGGTTAAGGAACCACAAAAAGAAGGCACACAGATTGTCATTAGCATGTGGAACATATATGTTCCTCTGGCATATTCATTTAGCACTCCACGCAGTAACACAGTCAATCCTACAGCACTCCACACAGTAACACAGTTAATCCTACAGCACTCCACGCAGTAACACAGTTGACTCTGTAAATGAACTTCTGAATGTAAAGCATACCTCATTACAAATCCTGCGTCCCGTGACAGATGTCTCACCTGAGCTCCCCCATGTAATTTTCAACTCCTGTCCTGCCCAGGCCTCTGCTCTCTCTTTTTTTTTTACTAATTAACCGTAGTGAATCTGACTCGTAAGTGACAGGGAGCTCCCCTGAATCACAGCAAGATCAGGAAAAATCTCTTCCATTTTGGCTTAAATCCCATCCTGCTGCGTAGGGGGTGGGAGATCCATCCAGTAACTCATAGTGGGGAAACGGCAGATTTATGAAGTGGAATTGGTGGGAGGTGGAGAGGGGTGGAGAGGGGTGGGGTGGGAGGCCTGAGGGAATGTTCCTCAAAGTGAGACCTTTAATGAGAACGGTGAATAAAAGCGGCCCTTCCTGTAGGGTTAGGTGTGATCAATATACATAATCAATATACAGGGAAATTATGTAGTAAGAGAGGGAGAGGGCTCCCGGGTCTACCATCAATCGCTACATGAGAACGGGACGGGTTTCTGTTTTCCAAACGTGGTAAATCATAGGATAATCTTTTAAGTGTGATACATCTCTGTGTGTGTGTATATGTGTATGTATGTGTGTGTGTGTGTGTGTGTGTGTGTGTGTGTGTGTGTGTGTGTGTATGTGTGTGTGGCCGAGGGGTCAAGCCTGACACGTGTCCCTGCACTCGTTCACCTGAGTGCAAGTGTGTGACACAGCATCGACATCTCTGTTAGAGACGTGGGGGAGCTCGGGGATCGAATGGCTTTCAGTCAATACAGTTTTATAGATAAGCCCCTTAACACCTCTTTGATGTAAGGTGTTGTAGTGTGTAAGCACCACTGACCAAGGGCTGGTGGTATGTACCGCCACCTCTGCTCCTGGACACATGGACACCCTGCGCACCAGTCAGTTTGAGCTGAGCCTGTGCGGGAAATACAGAGTTGAAAACAACCTGAAATAAACACAAACAGAAAATACACTGAAAATATTCACAGCAGAGACCTGTGTGACTGTTACATGTTACTGTATCATATTTAATTATTTAAATGATTTTATTTTATATTATTGCATTTCTTTTGCTGATTTCTTTCAATTTGGCAGAGAAAAAGAGTACATGTTTTCACAGATAGATCAATAGGTTTCATGTGTGCAAATAAAGCATAAAGATCTTTTGTATTGATGCCTCTAAAAGAGGAGTAGTGGGGGAGAGATTAACAGACACAATCACGGGAGGGAGAGACAGAGAGAGAAAGACAAACAGGAAGACACAGAATGAGTGAAATAGTGGAAGATAGACAGAGAGCGAGCATATGAGGCATGGAGAGAGAGGAAGGCAGGGGAGGGGGGGCGGGGGGTGAAGGCAGTTTGGGGATTGGGGGGGGGTTGCTGCTCCCGAAAGTATTCCATCAAAGAGCGCCAGGATCCCAGGGATTGAGATTCAGCCTGGAGGCAAGTAACTGCTGCTCTCCCAAGAACATATTCCAGAGGAGGACTTGGAGAGCCAAAGCACACATCAAAAGCACCTCCAGAGCCAGAGCCATTCTGGAGGGGAAAGAAAGGGCCACGGGTCCCTCCTTGGCCCGACTCTAAGCCCCTGATCTCACCCCAATTAAGGAGGAACTACTGCTTGTTCCAGACCTGAGATCCACTGTCAGGGTGGTGAGCATGTGCACGCGCAGGCACACACACACACACACACACACACACACACACACACACACACACACACATGTTAAGAAAATAAATGTGCACAAAATTATTGTACGTGTGGGCACACAGACAGAATTGTGCACAATGTATACCCAGTAGCATAAATAGAGCTGAATAGAGGTTTAAACTGCGGTTTTAGAGTATTTTGAAATAATGTAAACAAATCAATTTAACATTAATCTTTACCAATTCCATGACCAAATCAATTGCATTTTATAATTTTTTCACAAACTGACTAAAACCAAAACAGAATATTTTTGTGAGTTCACGCAATTCAAACATTTTCACACAATTCAGATTTTGAAGTGTTACTATTTGCGATTCACAATGTGATATGCACTGTTTTTATCCCCTCATATATTTTGCTTGTTTATATCCATTTGGGGATAATTATGACTGAGAGTCCATTATTTCCCCCCCGTCTGGTGAATTAGTCTTCAGTGTCGTGCTTCAGTGACGGGCCTGGGCCTCTCAACACTGCCGCGGCTCAACACTTGTTTGCCTTTCTTTTGTTCTTTGAAGGAAGGATTACGACCTTGCAAACAGACTGCGGTTAACCTGTTGTCCGTTCTCAAGTGTCAGGTGAGGGAGGGGGGCCTCCTGGGCGCCTACGCATTGCGGAGCACAGATTACACTCCGCTGATCCACCCCAGTCAAACAAGCCAGGCTCACCAGATCCACAGCTCTGTATACAAGCGCCAAGTGCTTTTAACACATTCTTGCCGCCTTGCAGCAATCCAGAGAGAGTGCTGAAGATAACATCTCTTCTCTTTTCACTCGTGTGTGTGTGTGTGTCTCCCTCTCTTTCTCTATCGTTTGCTCCCTCCCTCCCTCCCTTTCCCTCTCGCTCTACTCATCCTGTATCCCCTGCCTGTTGGAGGTATATTTGGTGTCTTTGAGAGGCCTATTAGTGTGCATGACTGATAACACCCCCCCCCCCCCCCCCAGCCAAAGCCCTCCCCCCCAACACACGCACCCACACACTCAAAATCAAAAAGGGATATTTGCCAGCTTATTTTGAATCTGTCAGAAATAATAAACGCAAAACTGTATCCACTTTGGCTATTTAAGCAATTTTCCCCATGATAGGGTCCCGGGGGGGAAATCCTGGGCCCACTCCCCCAAATGACGCCATAATGAAAACGCGGCGGCCTGCGCCCCCTTATCGAGGGCGGATTAAAAGGGAGTCGTGAAAGGGAGGGGGCCGGCGAGCCCTGTGTGGCATGCGTGTGATTATCTAATGGGACCGCGGTGCAAAAGCATGTTAATTTCACTTAAACGCGGGACCTTTCCCGGCCTCCATCGGCTGCCCCTGGCTCTTCTCGGATCCTCTGTTCTCCTTCTCCACTCTCTCTTTCTCTCTCTCTCTTGTTCTGTCTCTCTCACACACACACATTCCCTGTCTCTCTCTCTCTCTCTCTCTCTCTCTCTCTCCCCTTCTCAGCCCTCTGTGAGGGTAATCATGAGAGCTCAGCAGAAGTCATTATGCCCGTCGTCTATCTCTGTGTATGAGCATTAGCGTGCAAACACAATTAATCCCCCTGCTCTTTTTCCCCCCTTCTTAGTCAATCCAGCCAAACTTCATTTTTTTCTCTCTCTCTCTCTTTCTATCTGGCCTGATTGGAGACTGCTGCCCACTCTGGCTCAAGGCAGTTATCAATATTCAGATTATTTTTTTCTATGTGTGTATTTCATGCGTGGACTTCCTCTTTGTCATAGCAAGAATGTGGGTCACTTTTTTTCTCTCCCCCCACCAACTAAAATCAAACTTTCCGAGACACCATTGGAAATCTTATTTCACGCTGCTCCTGATATGAGGCTAAGTCAGTATTTGAATATTAGGTCACAAAGTAATACTTTTGCTCTCTTTAGAGACAAGAATCCCTAATTTCATTCTGAGCTGTGGCTCTGAGCCTTATTCATGAAGTTGTCTTCTTTTTCGGGAAACTGCTGGAGAACACTAATGTACAAATGATCATGTCTTTAGGTACCGACCTTTTTAACAGGGTTTTCTGCTCCTGCAATGGCAACAATTGGGAGTGTGCATTAGATATTTCACATCAATCTACTCCCAGTCCTGAGGCACCTTTCACAGACCTCATCGTTCTGTTTCAGACGTGTGCAAACCTTTCCGTGTCTAACACTGATAACGAGAACATGTTCATAGAATAGGAATAGGTGCATTCACTCACACACATACACACACACACACACACACTTGCTCTGAAGACCTTACAGCTCAGGCCCTCGATGATTAACCATTAAGACGAGTGAACCTCACCTGAGCTGAAGGATCTCTCCCTGTGTGTCATACAGCACAACGCATGCATGCGCACACACGCCGTCTGTGCAGGCTGCTCAAAGGGCTGACTGACATCCCTCAGGAGATGCGGAAGAGGGCCATCAATATTTCATCAAACTCCTCTCTTTCTCTTTATTTCAGGACCGGATCAAAGCAGGGCCTGCTGTTTAAACTGGGATGGACCTCCTGTTTGACCTTGTGTTTGTTTTCCCCCTACCAAAGTGAAGCATCGTAGTCTTACCCTGAAAAAGGATGACCTCGGCCGGTGGGCCATACATTTTGGATGCTGGTCTTTAATGGCGGTCATGTCTTCCGGGCGCAGAGCAAGTCTGACACATGTCTTTAGAGTTTTATTAAAATAATCCTTTTTCATCAGGAGGATTATTAAGAAAAATAGGACGTTGAATAAAACCTCACCAACTCAAATCATTCACTGACTGGTTTGTGTAGCAAAATCTGGGTGGTGTGGAGACCCCCAAACATTTTTTTAGGATTTGAATAGAAATTATTTAAAAAAATGTAAAATAGGAAATCTGTGGCAGCTGGCATGCATGCATTGTCTGTGGGCTAAGGCATATTGGAGAATATGGGCAAAATCAACTGCATAACCTTCCTCAGCAGTAGTTACAAACTGGGTTCTTCTCTGTACCAACTCTCTCTCCAGCAGCTACTCCAGAATGTCGGCGTCAGACTCATGACCTCTCCGTGGTACGCAGCGGGGGGATTCGGCGCTCCGCTCGGAATCTTAAAATCACGCCCATTCTCCCACAAGGGTCGATGGGGAGTGAGTTTGACTCCCTCAAACTAGAAGGTCAGACAACAAAAGTGTTTGAAATCCTTCCGAGGCTGAGAAAGTAAAGCTAGGGGAGTGATTGTGATGGGTATTCAAAACATTGTTACCCTAACATCGCCTGTGCACACACTCTCCAGTGCCCTGTGACGCTAGGGTGAAGGGTCATCCTGAGGGGGTCAGTTTTCAATAAAAAGAAGATGTGCTGTGTTTTAAGAAAGACCAGGTGGAGTGCACAAGAGAGACAGATAGAGTGTGTGATCCAGGCCAAGGACCAGAGGACCAACTGGTATATTTCCTGCCTTGAAGAACGTGTATAGACAAGTGAGAACTCCACACAAATCTCCTTTTGTAACCAATCTGTGTTTATGTCCCCTGTTTCCACCGTGACGCAGGAACTAGAGTTTTGTTTACCAGTTTTAAGGGTTGAATTCTTGGCCCCGTTTTGGCTGTTGTGTGATAGTAAAATAGGAAATCTGAAAGTGTGAATCTTCTTGTTTTTTTTCTTTTAGGAGAGAATTGAAGATACTGACAAAGCTTGATGTGAGAGGAGATAGATGTTATAGTGATAGTCATATTTCCTCCACAGCTTTCCTAAAGCAAATACACAGATATTTGTGTTTATCTTTGTGTATGCTGCAGGGCAGCCTATTCTTGCTCTATTCCATGCCTCTCCCATCCCTCTCTCTCTCTCTCTCTCTCTCTGTCTCTCTCTCTCCCTCTCTCCCGCTCTCTCTCTCTCTCTCTCTCCCTCTCTCTCTCTCCCTCTCTCTCTCCCGCTCTCCCTCTCTCTCTCCATCTCTCTCTCTCTCTCTCTCTCTCTCTGCTACTATGAAGGATCTTCCCATCATGGCTGTCAATCTGTGTGTGTGTGTCGCTCAAAGGCAGACAGTGACAAATAGCAGTGGCTGCAAGTCACACACTTATCACAGGTAACACAAGCACACACAAGCTCTCCCACACACACACACACACACACACACACACACACACACACACACACACACACACACACACACACACAGGCACACACACACATACTCTCTCTCTCACACACACACACACACACACACACACAGACACACACACACAGGCACACAGGCCTGGAAATGACAGAGATGAAATGGAAACGTCTCCCCAGCCTTGAGAAAGATACTAAAGAGGAGAGAGGATGGAGAGATGGACACAGATAGGAGGAGAAAGGGGTGGCGGTGACACCACTGGACGAGTGTTTTTTTGAACATAGCCTACAGTAATACATATAGATAGGAGCCATATGTATACGTAGATTCGATATACTTTTTCAGTCTTTTTTGGGCTACCACACACACATAAATATATAACAAAGACATACAAGCATGTGTATGGACACACACTTAAACACCTACCTCCGATTTAGCACACATAGACAAACACACATACACACACTCAAACATTTGCGTGCACCAATTCCTCAGAGAGAAGAGATAGATGGTATGTCTAAAAACACAGGTTGTGTTCCAGTTATGAAAAATCATTCTCTCTCTCTCTCTCTCTCTCTCTCTCTCTCTCTCTCTCTCTCTGTCTCTCTCTCTGTCTCTCTCTCTCTCGCTCTCTTTCTCTCTCTCTCTCTCTCTCGCTCATAATCCTCAGCTCTGTTCATTGTTGCTCTTGTGTGGACCCCTTGCACAGAGCACAGGGATGACTCTCAAAGGAAATAAAAGTCTATCTTTTCCTTATTCTAAAAATCACTCTCCTCATGTCAGTTTGAAAAGTACAACTCTTTATCTCCACTAGATGGCACTGTTTTACTAGTTCTGCTTGTTCCCAGATCACGATCTTATTTACTGTGGACTGCATGCAATAGACGCCATCTAGTGGGCTAGTTTCTATACTGCAGTTTGGAGTGCGACAGTAAATGGAGAGGCCTGTTGTATTTGTTAGCAATTATCACAATGGCCAAATGGCACTACTAGATTGAATTACAATCATAAAACTATTAACCAATACGTTTAAGCCCAATGTATCCATAATATAAACTGGAACGTATGGCTTACCAACCCTATGTAACTCACTCGAAACCTGCCCTTTAAACACCTTTAAAAGGCCTATCAACCCTATGTAACTCACTCGAAACCTGCCCTTTAAACACCTTTAAAAGGCCTATCAACCCTATGTAACTCACTCGAAACCTGCCCTTTAAACACCTTTAAAAGGCCTATCCACCCTATGTAACTCGCTCGAAACCTTCCCTTTAAATACCTTTAAAAGGCCTATCAACCCTGTCCCTATGTAACTCACTCGAAACCTGCCCTTTAAATACCTTTAAAAGGCCTATCAACCCTATGTAACTCGCTCGAAACCTTAGTTTGGCACCTTAGTTGGGGGAGACGGAGGGGTGCCCTAACGGCAGTGTGAGAGTGCAGCTGAGAGGAACCACAAGAAGGGCACTTGCGGCTCCATGGGTGCCTGAGATCAAGCGTGGCAGAGGGCGTGCGTCATCTCTGTCCTCGGTGGCTTAGTGAAGATGCACGAGTGGGCGCAAACACGCGCCACTGACACAACACCTGCTTCGGAGTAGCATTCAGCCTCAGCGCCGTGCCGTCACACACACACACACACACAGACACACACACACGTGCAGACGCTCTGGGTCCCGTGCAGAGAGAGCATCTTTGAAGTTAGAAGGCAACATTTTGTTATTTGACAATAATGTCCCAGTCTGATGAATGATGGATAGAACAGACCTCCCTAAAATGTCGTTGTCGTTCTCATGCAAGTTGTTTGGTGAAGGGGGTATTGATAACATGCTGACTCATGTCTGTGTTAGAACATCAATGCTAAGTGATGTGAACATTTATCCATTCACTACAAGTCTTCTTGTGCTTCAAAGTGTATTAACCCTCAAGAGATCCTGGCAAATTATTATGTGAATTCAAGTGTACTACAAAGAACATGTACAAAGTGATGCCTCCTATATGCATAGGTTTGCATGAATGTACCACTTTTTGAGGTATATATCTGTTGGCAACATTGGTATCATTTTCAAATTAATTTGGATGTTGTATGGTCACGTGAAGGACCCCTGATGACGTAAGGAAAGTTTTCCCAACGAAAAGTCGGCAACTATAATATCAAAACACACCAGTTAGCTTTGACCAGGGCCAACTGTGCTGTTGGTGTTAGTAATACTTCATTTTGATTGAAGAGGTTTCACGTCCTCAGAGAATGGCAGATTCCTGTCACTGCAGGCTCTCCTGTCTCTGTCTTTGTCTCAAACATCACCGCGGAAGTGACTAATGTCTGGAACTGAGAATGTTTCTTCTTTTCCGACTTTCATATAAAACACACCATGTGCTTCTCGCCGTTCCCGCCACTCTTGAGTGACAGGCTCAGACACACATGACTGACAGGGTTCTCAGGGAGCATGTTGTTTTCATGCCTCTCAGCTTCCTGTCGTGACAAGAAGGGCATGTGAAAGGAGAGTGTGGCTGTGGCTGTGATCTCACCTGAATTCAGCAGGTACAGTAGAGTGGAGGCAGCCCTCTTAACCTCAAAAACAACACACAGGGCCTGTGGTGTTATTAACACGAAAACAGTGCGATCTCTGCACATGTAATTACACACACACACACACACACACACACACACACACACACACACAGAGACACTTTTAAAAAATTGTGGAAATCGATATTTGCTGAGACCACAATAGTACTAGACTGTTCTAGTTTCAGACCAGCCATATGGGAACTGAAATCACTTCTTCTGCATTCATATTCAAAACCAAGTTGGGGGAAATTTGCACATTATTTTGCACAGAGTTACTCAAGGATGTTCATAGCCATGCTATACAGATCTGTGAACACCACTCTCTTGTGCATTCTACCAGGGTTTGTTCACCAGATAGCAGTCAACCCTTGTCTTGATTAAATTTGTGGTTTAGCTAGGGGTATTCCATTGAAAATAACTCCCAGACAATGCAGTTTAAACATGGTCCAGGACAACAGACTGTAGAGTTGAATTCCTCTGCCAATAGAGCTTCTCTTGAAACAGCATTCTCCTGGCATTCTGGGTCTTTTTATGTTGTTGGATTTGGCATTTGGTTATGTTTGTTGTGGGAAATTCTCCAGCAGCAATGGCTGTGGTGTATCTGGAGGTATATGTAGCGTCATCTCTGTTATTGTCCTAACCCATGGTAGGTATGGAGAGGGTTGGGTCTGGGATGCCAGGCACCACTGTTGAGCCTTCTGGAGGTGTCATGGGCCTAAATCAACAAAACAATCAAGGAAGGTCTCCGCTTGACGGCCCTGGTGAAGTACTGTGTCTATTTGATTTTGGTGGTGTTGAGTATTGTTAACTATCAGCATGGTGGATTCTGCTGTGTTGTAATACCTAGTTCAGATTGTTTCAGTGTGATTACTTGCATGTGAAGTTTAGATGTTTAGCCACTGGGGGAAGACCCCAACCAATAGCTAAGGAATTGAACATCTTATCCTACAAATAACTGAAATGACCCTGCAGATATGAATGGGCACCCCATGGCTGAAGAAATGTAGAGTCAGACTTTCACAAGCAGAGCCATGCCAGCTCAGAGGAGGCTTTGATTGGTCTGGGGAGAGTTTGTTGCTTGCTGCTTGGCATAACTTTGCCACCAGACAGCTATACCTGCAGTCATAGTGAAAGTACTGTGGATTTACAGGCTTTGCTCCGACCACAGAATGTACGTTACATGCGGTCTGAGCTCTCACTGACAAAACAAATGACCGCTGGCCACTAGTGTACAATAGATTTGGTAGAATACCCCTAAGCCTGAGATGAAGTTTAATTAAAGGCACGGTTTACTATTAATAAACGGTTTGTACACACAGGCCCTACAAGAGTGCCTATGCTTTAGAGTGGGTGATTTACAAGAAAAGCCTGTTATAAAATGACAAGGCAACTCTGGCCATACTCCATCCCAAGATATTATCACACAGTTCAAGCCAGGACTCCAGTCCTGCTGCAGGCTAACATCCAAACTGTGTTTGTGAGACAAGACAACACAGAAATCAAGACGTAAAGATGTCAAGTCAAAACTGAACAAATGTTTATTTACAGAGACACATGACACACATTCACATGTATGTACAATCTTAGTGACAGTTATAAAAAGAGACAAAAGAGAACCCTTCCAGATTAAAGAACAGAAAAGAATCCATATCTCCACAAAAAAGTTTTCTGTGACATACTGGTAAATGTCTACAGGTGATAGCATAGAATCCGCTCTAGGCTAGCTAATGCTAATTACTCTCCCCTTTCAGATTTTCACTCTGCCAATGGATTGGTCATTTCTGAGCCATTTATCTTCTTTTGAAACAGCTTTCTCCTGGCATACTGGGTCTTTTAATGTTGTTAGATTTGGCATTTGTTTATGGTTGTTTTGGGAGATTCTCCAGCAGCAATGGCTGTGGTGTATCTGGAGGTGTATGTAGCGTCATCTCTGTTATTGTCCTAACCCATGGTAGGTATGGAGAGGGTTTGGTCTGGGATTATAACTGGACCATTCTCAGTTAAGCTGAAACAGTATCCACTTGTGCTCCTCCTATCATCCCTATCGGCTGCCCAATCAGCATCACTATATCCCTCCAGCTGTAGTAGGCTTTCCTCACATTTCTGGTAGTGTAGTTCTTGATCTATAGTACCCTTTAAGTAACTTAGTATGTGTTTTGCTGTAGCCCAATGCTGTTGCTTTGGTTCTGCTAGGTATTGAGATAGTTTACTAACAACCCAGCTCAGGTCAGGTACATGTCATAATGTATATCAAGCTACCCACTATCTCTCTATATCCTGTTGAATCAATAACTTCACCCTCACTGTCAAAGTTTAACTTTTGCTCACATGGGGTGGATCTCGGTTTGCATTCAGACATTCCAAATTTCGCTAATATCTTCTCTGCGTGTCTCTTTTGAGTCATTTTGATCTCTCCCTCACTCTGTCTGAAATCGATACCCAGGAAGTGTTTAAGTGGACCCATATCTTTCATCTTAAACCTTCTCTTCAACATTTCTTTTACATCACTGAGTAAGGTGTTGTTACTCGCTGCTATGATTAAGTCATCTACCCATACTAACAGAATCACTTTCTCGTCATTTTCTGCTGTAGACACAATGATCAGCATCATTTTGCACAAAACCATTCTCTGTAAGGTGATCATGCAGTAACATGTTCCAGTTACGCCCGGACTGTTTTAAACCATACAATGACTTGTTGAGTTTACACACTAAGTGTTCCCCTGTTTTTGACTTTATCTCAAAACCTTCCGGTTGCTCAATATATACCTCACAGTCTATTGGAGCATGGAGGTAAGCAGTCTTAACATCCATTCACCTGCATTAATGCTCGTACAGAGGTCATGTTGGCTGTTGGTGAAAAGGTCTCTTTATAATCAATCCCTTCCACTTGACTATACCCCTCTGCGACGTATCTGGCACTCTGAGATTCTTTTGAAAGAAGAGTGCATTACAAATAAAATAAATAATTATTATTATTATATCTGGCTTTACAAGTCTCAGATCCATCTGGGCTCTCTTTCACAATGGGATGTAGAGTGCTTGCTTGAGCCTCGTTTTCACCTGTCGTCCCTCGCTGTCCTGCAAGTAGACTTCGGCGTCTCCCCTCATCTTCGCCATCCCGCTCACCTTGGATCCGTCAGCAAGCTCGATCATGTGGTCCTCGGGTCTGAAGCTCTTGTCAACTGTTTTGAACTTTGTGGCGTCGTTGATCATGTGTGTTGTGGCGCCGCAGTCGACCATGTGACCCTTCTTGTTTCCTCTTTGTGTAGGACAGTCACTCATCCTGAAACAGAAAGATGTATGCTCTGCTCTGCTCTGCTCTGCTCTGCCTCTCCATCAGCTTTCTTCACATGGTCACGGCCTTGTCCTCGGCTGCGTCCCCTTCCTCGCTGTGGTGTGTCCCATTTTCGCTCCTCTCTTCTCACCTGGTATCCGTCAGGACATGTCCTGGCCATGTGTCCCTTTTTACCGCACGTGTAACACTCGAAATCAGCCAGGTCCATTTTCTTTCCTCTTACTCTTCCTTGTGACCTTGTTGCCCCGCTAGTCTTCATCACGTTGTCTTCTTCAACATTCACGTCACTCTTCCCATATTTTTCAGTACTCTCGTAACTTCGCAGTTTTGTTTTAAACTCGCCGAACGTTACAGTGTCACTTGTCTGAGTGATGTACACGACGAATGGCTTGTATGAATCAGGTAGTCCTTTTACTACCATAGCCATCTGAAGCCCCTCACTAATATCCTCGTCTGCTCTTCTCAATGACGTGAATATAGTCTCTGCTCGAATAATATATTCAGTGACCGTTTCATTGCTAGCCTTATAGAGCGAGGAAAGTTCACAATACAAACTCACAACGCGGGGTTTGTCCTTTCCCGCATAGTGCTCGCGAAGAATATTCAGTGCTTTTCTTCCATCACGATTCGCGTCCCTCATTACCAATGACAAGCTCTTGTTGTCTAGACATTGCACTAGCTCTGCATATGCCTCACCGTTCTTTTCCTCTTCTTCCGAGAGATTCTTCGTCATCCTCATCTATCTCCGGGTCTTCCAAGATAACTTCTCTGAGGCGACGTAACTCCATGTGCGCGAGGAACCTCGTTTCCCAGAGCTCGTAACTTTTCTCATCACAGTCGAATAAAAGTCTGAACCACCTTTGGCCTGCATGACTGGGCCCATAACCTGTAGCGTTAGACATCCCTGCAGCAGTCTATCGTAATCACAGTCACCAAAGTGGTTAGCTAGTACCTTCTAGTAACTTATATTCACGGGAGAAAAAGGACAGACTACCATCGTCTCTTTGGTCTGAGAACTTACACTGACCGTTTATTCTGCGCATGCTCAATTGCATCCCAGTGCACGCAGGCACACATGTTCTAAAGTGACATCATTGCATAGGCTATTTAACATGGCTTTGCTATATTATCAAATATGCTCAACAGGGATGCCAGGCACCACTGTTGAGCCTTCTGGAGGTGTCATGGGCCTAAATCAACAAAACAATCAAGGAAAGTCCCCGCTTGACGGCCCTGGTGAACAGTGGCGGTGCGTCAATACAGGGCGCAAGGGCGCCGCCCCTCCTAAAATTTTGAGATAAAAAAAACAAAAAAAAGTAAAAAAACATTATATACCAAACAATTAAAATAGGAAATGTACTGTGTTAACGCGTTAAATGTGTGTGGGAGACTGTAAGCCCCTGTCAACAACTACTTAAATGTGACCAAATTATAATATATTGCCATTCGTTATCACTGAGATAAGCCCCTCCTCCCTGGAGGGGCGCCAGCCAAATGGAAGTCAATGGGAGCTCTCATACTTTTCTCATACATTTGGGCAAGGACAGCTTCTCATTGGCGAATGAAAGCTCGATCCTGGGGCGCAAAATTTTGCGCCCTAACCAATGACATTGTTTCTTATTTCAACGCGACTGGACTATTCGTCGAGTCAGAGACCTTTATCATTCCCTCACATCCCCATATAAATCTCACGTATCTAGGAGAGCAACATAGCTAGCAGAGACTTTGATTCTGTGAGTATGGCGACTGAAAACTTTTCAATCGACGATCAGATGTCGATAAGATAAGACTGAAAGACATGGGACCCGAACGTCCGGATTTAAAAATGCAGCAGCAGAGCATCGACCGCGGGAGGACGTACACCCGTAGCTTCTCCTCAAGCCTGTATGCTAACCGGAGCTGGTTAGCTGGTTGTTCAGTGAGTGATGAGTTTTTTTGTTTTCCCTGCCTGTTGTTCCAAAGTCCTGGGACTGAAACAATCTGGACTGCAACGGGGATGAGGGATCTAAAGCACTTCAACGATATATGTAAGAAGCACGAATCTTGCCGCAGCCATCTAACTAACAGCCTGAAGCTAAGCCTCTTTGGAAGACTGAGTATTGCAGAGCAGTTGGACGAAGGGGAACCGAATTGGCATTCGAAAACATGTAGTATCATCCAGTGTTTCTGAATCTATTCTGCTCTAAACCTCTTGTATAATCCAGTATTTCTGAATCTATTCTACTCTAAACTACTGGTATCATTCAGTCTTTCTTACTCTATTCTGCTCTAAACCTCTACACCCTGTGTTTTTTTTATTATCACACAGTTCAAGCCAGGACTCCAGTCCTGCTGCAGGCTAACATCCAAACTGTGTTTGTGAGACAAGACAACACAGAAATCAAGACGTAAAGATGTCAAGTCAAAACTGAACAAATGTTTATTTACAGAGACACATGGGGGGTATTCGTCGTAGCTCGCCAAGCGGTTTAGCGAGCTAATTTTCAGGCTAAGATAAAAAACGCCCCTCTTTTTGGTTCGTGGAAGCAACTTTTGATAAATCACCATAGTTACATATCGATTAGCACTAACCTGCTCCAGGGCAGGCTAACTTAAGTGTAGCTGGATAAGCTTGCCACACCCCCGGAAAAAGGAGGGATCCCATTGACCAAGGACTGATATTAGAGTTAGATTAGCGGAGGGAGAGAGTTCTTTGCGATCGCCAAGATCCATTATTCTTGTATGAGCGCTACCGATTCAGCCGATGAGGAATCATTAATTTACAAGAGCTTCTCGAGTCATTTATTGCAAACACCACAGTCGAACATTGACTGTCTTGCGCTTTTTTGCGAGTGGTACATTTTTGTAGTGTCGGTGATGCGGAGAACAAAGCACTCATAATTATATGAGTGTTATTAGTACACCATAGCATATCATTATTGTAGAAAATGATTAAGGTGGACTCATGATAAGAATAGAGAGAAATACAGACAATTTATTTTCACTGCTTCAATTTATTGCATTTGTTATTAATACATTTAGTCATTTAACAGACGCTATTGCGGCGACAACTGAATGTCGCCGAGAGGCTAAGTAAGGGAGATTCACTTGAGTGACGCGCTACCAACAATTTCAATGTCCGCTCTGGAGGTTACGATTTCTTTTGTTTATTTTTATGGGCAGATAAACATCCTTCTTGAACAGGACAGCAGATAGAAAAGTGCAAGTGCTTCTGTGCAAGGTGGCGATAATAAATATACATGCAATTCATCCAATAAGCGTTTTAGTTAGTCCATAAAATCCAAAGTTCCAATAGTCCATAAAATCCAAAGTTCCAATACTTAGCATATTGAGCGTTCAACAAAAACTGTGCTCTCCCTACTCACCCCCTCGCCATACTACCACAGGTGCCCAGGTGCATATATTCATTCACCAATTCCTATGCCAATACCCACGTGACTTGCATACACACCCACCAGATACCAAAATAAAAGCACCAAAGCACAGACCAATTCAATCATGGCATATGGCCGCTATAGACGCTTTTATTCAAAGCGACTTCCAAGGAAATGTAAAACTACATCAAGGAAGGAGGTGAGGGGATTTGAACTAGCAACCATGCAGATTCAAACCAGTAGAGGAAACCTCTGTACCAGTAGACACTTGCTGTGAGGTATTCATACATAGTTATCACCCTATAAACATCCCAACACACCTTGCTCTCACAGCGGTGGTGGTGTTGAATTTTGCCATGATTATGGTCTTGTATTCTTCATAAGCGTTCATGTTCATCTCCTACTCGCCAGCGGAGAAAAAAAGAGCCCTTTTCTTTGAGTTTAGAACCATTATACCGTTAGAAAATCATGGTTTTGGTGATCGACCTTTCCTGCCTTTTGAAGTAGGACGTGCACGCGCAAATGCCATGATAACTTTAGCCTGGTTGAAATTAACCACATGATTAGGATGCGGATCAGCCGTTAACGAACCGATATTTGCTGTTCTCAATCAGCACGCTAATCTTAACGGGCTAAAAGGCCAATTGATTAACTTAGCTTCAATCCTACGACGAACGTACCCATGACACACATTCACATGTATGTACAATCTTAGTGACAGTTATAAAAAGAGACAAAAGAGAACCCTTCCAGATTAAAGAACAGAAAAGAATCCATATATGTACAAAAAAGTTTTCTGTGACATACTGATAAATCTCTACAGGTGAAAGCATAGAATCCGCTCTAGGCTAGCTAATGCTAATTACACTCCCTTTCAGATTTTCACTCTGCCAATGGATTGGTCATCTCTGAGCCATTTATCTTCTTTTGAAACAGCATTCTTCTGGCAAACTGAGTCTTTTAAAGTTGTTAGATTTGGCATTTGTTTATGGTTGTTTTGGGAAATTCTCCAGCAGCAATGGCTGTGGTGTGTCTGGAGGTGTATATAGTGTCATCTCTGTTATTGACATGTGTCCTAACCCATCGTATGTATGGAGAGGGTTGGGTCTGGGATGCCAGGCACCACTGTTGAGCCTTCTGGAGGTGTCATGGGCCTAAATCAACAAAACAATCAAGGAAGGTCCTCGCTTGACGGCCCTGGTGAAGTACTCACAACTGTGTCTATTTGTTTTTGGTGGTGTTGAGTATTGTTAACTATCAGCATGGTGGATCCTGCTGTGTTGTAATACCTACTTCAGATTGTTTCAGTGTGATTACTTGCATGTAAAGTTTAGATGTTTGGCCACTGGGGGAAGACCCCAACCAGTAGCAAAGGAATTGAACATCTTATCCTACAAATAACTGAAATGGCCCTGCAGATATGAATGGGCACCCCGTAGCTGAATAAATGTAGAGTCAGACTTTCACAAGCAGAGCCATGCCAGCTCAGAGGAGGCTTTGATTGGTCTGGGGAGAGTTTGTTGCTTGCTGCTTGGCATAACTTTGCCACCAGACAGCTATACCGGCAGTCATAGTGAAAGTACTGTGGATTCACAGGCTTTGTTCCGACCACAGAATGTACGTTACATGAGGTCTGAGCTCTCACTGACAAAACAAATGCCTGACAAAAATAAACATTTCCCAAACAGGGAAGATAATGATTTAAGGGGTTAGCAAAAAGATTTTCTTTTAAAAACAGGACAGGTTACAGTTTGTTGTTTATCACCCCTTGTTAACTGCACCATGTGTAGAACACCGAGGAAACTCCAACATTATGGTGATTACAAGTTTCTTCTTTCTTCACCTATTTCTCTTTCATTATTGCCACCATTCTGTTCTCTATCAGGAGGGCCGCTTGTGTACAATAGATTTGGTAGAATACCCTAAGCCTGAGATGAAATGTAATTAAAGGCACAGTTTACTATTAATAAACGGTTTGTACACACAGGCCCTACCAGAGTGCCTATGCTTTAGAGTGGGTGATTTACAAGAAAAGCCTGTTACAAAGTGACAAGGCAACTCTGGCCATACTCCATCCCAAGATATTATCACACAGTTCAAGCCAGGACTCCAGTCCTGCTGCAGGCTAACATCCATTGTTCTGTATGTGATGGAGAAACTGTGTTTGTGTGACAAGACAACACAGAAATCAAGACGTAAAGACGTCAAGTCAAAACTGAACAAATGTTTATTTACAGAGACACATGATGACACACATTCACATGTATGTACAATCTTAGTGACAGTTATAAAAATAGACAAAAGAGAACCCTTCCAGATAAAAGAACAGAAAACAATCCATATCTGTACAAAAACGTTTTCTGTGACATACTGGTAAATGTCTACAGGTGATAGCATAGAATCCGCTCTAGGCTAGCTAATGCTAATTACTCTCCCCTTTCAGATTTTTAGTCTGAAACTACTAGAAAACATGGAAAACATCCCAGTCTGAGGTCATTGTCATCAAATACGCATGTCTGAAACTGACCCATGGGCCAGCGCAGGATCTAACAACAGACAGTAGAAAGCTGCCATAGCCTACTGATTAGAACTGTCCTTCTATGCTCTCTAAGAGGGTTGTGGGATGACTGGAGGTAAGTGGAGGCTTTGGCAACAAGGAGCCTCTCTGAACATTGACCTACTCTGAACATGAAGCTGCTCTGAACATGAGTCCCAGATGAGGTTAGAGGGACAGGGCTGGGCTGGTGTCTGTGTCGGACATGACTGAACATGAGTCCAAGGTGAGATTAGAGAGACAGGGCTGGGGTGGTGTCTGTGTCGGACATGACTGAGGGCCGTTTGGGGGGGACCTTTGGTCCCATCAGTGTCCTGCAGGTGACCTTGTGCAGGAGCTTGAGGAGATCTTTCCGGAAGCGCACGCCAATGAACGCATAGACGAAAGGATTGAGGCAGCAGTGAATATAGGCCAGGCTCTTCACCACCTGGCCAATCACGTCAAAATTAATCAGTTGGTTGCAGTCGGTCATAGAGGCGTTGGTGGCTTGCCCCGCCTCCACCACCAGGTGCGCGTTGTACGGCAGCTGGGAGAGGATAAACACCGCCACCACAGCGAAGATGACGCGCAGGGCCTTGTGCTTCTCAAAGCTGCGCGCCTGGAGCAGTTTCTGGATGATGACGGAGTAGCAGCAAGCCATGACCAGCAGCGGGAGGCAGAAACCCATGCAGATCTGCAGCGACAGCACCAGCACTTTGGTGCGGTTTTGATCATCGTGCCAGTACACCAGGGTGCAGAACGAGCCCCAAGTTTTTGTCTTCACCTCGGCGAAGATTAACTCGGGCATGGCCAGGATGAAAGAGGCCAGCCACACGGCCAGGCAGGCCAGCTTGCTCTGCAGCAGCCTGGTCCTCTTGCTCTGGTTGTGAGCCTCGGTGACTCGGACTATGGCCACGTAACGGTCCACGCTGATGCAGGTGAGCAGGAGCATGCTGGCGAAGAAGTTGATCTTGTAGAGGGCTGACACCACCTTGCACAAGCCCTCGGGGAAGATCCAGCCACTCTGGGCGTCGATGGCCCAGAAGGGCAGCGTGACCAGGAAGAGCAGGTCGGCCACAGCCAGGTTGAGCAGGTACATGTCGGTCATGGTTTTCATGCGGTTGTGGACAGTTGTATATATCCACACCACCAGAAGGTTACCAACCATGCCCAGCGGAAAGATCATCCAGTACAGGAGGGGCTCGTAGTATCCTCGGAATTCACGCACCCAGTCTTTGTTGCACATGAAGCCATCCATGTCACCCAGGTCAGAGGTGAACCCATCAGAATACTACAAAAGACAAAATAGAGGGATCATCAAGCATGGATACGAGGGTATTTCCGCAATCAATCTTAATGTTCAGCTTATTTTCTGTATAAGCAAAGACATTTAGACATTCTCACAATGTGTTTTAAGGAAACCTTGCAGATGCTGGCATTTACACTGTTATATCAGGTCAGTTATGTATGTACACGTTTCTTTGTTAATATAGATCTCAGAAAAAGAGGAGCACCTACACTTCTCTTCTGTCTCACACATTTTGTGTTTCACTTCTCATAATTTCCTGTCTGTCGTGGTTTGCTATATCTACTGCTCAGAACCGTCTGTTAAGTCTTAGTATAGCAATCGCAGCGTGAAACGTCAAACTCGCTCACTCTCCATTTACGCAACTCAAAAACCTAGGTGCAGGTGTTGAGCGTCTATGAAGGTAAAACCGCATAACTGCACCACATCCTTACGCAGTCCTGCTCAGAACCTCTCACTTCTGACGGGGGGCACAGATAACTGAAGTGAGGCTGGGGGGCGACGACCTCGCTTAAAAAGATCCACGTCTGCTGACACAGATATGGGAGCGCGATAAGAGACAGGGAGCGGGCGTTCGCAATGGAAAGTGCGGTTAGAATGTGAAAATGTCATCCGTTGTCAAAACATCTTGAAAATACAATGAAACAAGCGTGTTATTGTTGAATTGAATTGAATTGTATTGTTTCAAAACGTGTTTTTTACTACAGGACACGTACACGTAAAAGCATGTGGGAACAACGCGCAAGATAGCATCAGTTGTTTAAAGACGACGTTGAAAAGCAACATGCACTCTGAACTTGTGCAAGCTGTTGTGAATCTTTGATCTGATCATAAAATTGATTTTCTGATGAACATCGGCAGTAACGTTACTAAATGAATGACCCTTCACTCACGTTGGAAGTGATAGCGTTCTCCCTTGCATGGTGTCTTCATTCAGTGAGAACGCATTAGTGTAAATATAGATTATGCCTAAATCCAAACAGAACATTTCGAAACACTTACGTAGTCGGTGGTATCAGATGCATCGGTGGTATCATATACATCGGTCATCTTTCCTAAAAAAATATATATATATTTGTTAGGTTTTCTTGCTGGGAAAAGGTAAACTAATCACTTTCATGTCTGCTCTTAACAATTTTGACAAATAACTTGTATCTGATGTCACACTAACCAAATTGATTTTTATATTCTTTATTACAGAAAAATGTAATCCGTGATTTATCTGCAGTGGACTAGGAAAGGACAAGGATCATTATTGGCTTATTTCAGTTACTGAATATCACAATTAGTTTTTTATGTAGTGTACATCTCATTTTGTAAAATACACATGGAACTGTAGAACTGTACACTGGCCAGAACTGTAAAACATGCATTTAAGGTGTATGTGATTGCCGTTCGTAATTAGACAATAAAAGTTAAATGCGACCGTAGCTAGGCATGACACTAAAAAACATCAGTCGCCGTCGTCCGTTCTAATGCAAAAATGAACCCTAGCAAATGTGTGCTGTAAACAGATGATGAACTTACCCTGACAGTGGTGGAAGTTGAAACGCTCTGTCTGTGGAGTGAAGTGGAGTGAAGTGGAGTGGAGTGAAGTCAGTCTTCAGAATGAGAGCTCATATCACCTCCTCCAGCAATATAGGTTCAGTTTGATTACATCACAATGTGACTCAACCCTCTTTTGACATGTCATATGTCTGTGGATGCTGCAGGGGCTCCTTCCTCAATATCATCGACACCACCAAGCATATCTGAATAAACATCTTAAAATGTATATTGAAGAAATGTTCTAACCATCATTTAAGCAACCAATAAAGACATCTAATCAATACATGATTTGTACACATTGTTTTGTTTTTTAAAGATCTTCCCCATTTGATCCCAACGTGTTTTTTTTGTTTTGCATTGATAAAAAAAAACACCTCAGAACATTGAAATTTAAATTTGGAAACATTTTGGAAAAGGCACCCCTTCTTGAATGTCCCTGGTGAACCGGTTCCTCCAACACTCCCAATCCCCTGGTGAACAGTCTCTTAAAGGTGAAAAGTCCTGTCGGGGAAATAGCGGCACAGTCATGGCTCCACGCTGATTCAGAATAGCAGTCATAAATGACCCAGCCGTGACGTGACGCCCAGTCGCCAAGCAGAGGTAGTATGTCCTACAGGTGCCCAGAATGCACACTATTTGAAGAGGAGAGGTGGTGTGTCCTACAGGTGTCCAGAATGCACACTTTATATTTGAAGACGAGCCCCAAAGCTGAGGATGGACGGTGACTCACTGTAGCACGAAACAGTGTTATGAACATGTTTGCCATCGTCATGGTGACACCTATGAACTTGGTTCTCTGGATGTTTTTTTTTAAAAGTATGTATTGTATCCATAAGTATCTTGATATGCATATTATCCTTGTAGGTACAAAAGGTAGCTTGGTAAAAGCCATCAGCTTGGAATAGTGAGAACTGAGCTCCGAAATGCATCTTTGACTCATATGAACTCCTAAAGGACTCATGCTCTCTCCTGGTTGCAGCTTTGACTCATATGAACTCCTAAAGGACTCATGCTCTCTACTGGTTCAGGTTCAGACCAGACTGCATGGGCCTGGACAAGCACTGACTCATTGCTTTTTTTGGATTCCTTCATCCATGGTTTCCTTGTCTGCCTTTACTGTAGTTAGCCATCAATATCTCCATCATTATGGTCATGGCTGGTCATTTTGAATCACAGACTCATCTCCATAAGTCCCTGGGCCCGCCTGGGTAATTAGCAAAAGACCTCCTCAATAAGCCTCTTACTGGTTGCTGCCATACCTAGGGTAGCAAGAGTCTGTCCTGTTAAGAACAAGCTGCCTGTTAACTTGATACATTTGCTCATAAAACAAAAAAAGATACCACTCACCTGATACATTTTCTCCCGCTTGGTCAGGCCTTTTGTGTACATTTCCCTGTTTCTACCTCTCCAGACAAAACCTAAACACACGCTCCAGCCAACCAACTTAAGACTGCACTGACAGCTATCTGACATGGCTGTCATGCCAGTCTATCATGTTACAGAACTGTAAAAACTATGAGGACGCTGCTAATGCACCTGCATGACTCCTCACATGAGCACTCAAACCACACCTCGCGCACTCAGCTACGAACATGCCCGGCACCTGTACGACACAAAAGCATTTTACACCTTTGAATCTACCACCCAGACAGTGAGAGGTCTCACAAGATGGAAGGGTGTCCTGTTTGAGATCTGTGCTCAGTGGGAGTGTTGTTTCAGCCGGTCTCTTTCTGCTGAAGGATACAGAGAGAGGGCCTTTAATGTTATTGTGTGAGCCCAGTAAAGGGGGAGCTGTATTGCCTGTGATGGTGCAGTGGTGAAAGACAATCTCTTGTGTCTGCCAACTCTGACACTACGGGAGGATGTCATCATTTCTCATGCAGGGCATCTGGGGGTTTAGATTAGTGGTGACTTCCCTTTTGAAAATGAACTCTCTCACCTTTCTTCCCCATTGATGAACAGGACATTTTGTAAGTAAACAGTACAAGTGTTAAAATAGTTTTCCCATCTGGCTCACTTGTGGAAGCTAAAAATGTATCCTAACACATTGACAGACACACACACACACACACACACACACACACAGTGGTGGAGGAAGTACTGAAGTTTAGTACTTAAGTAAAAGTACAAGTACCCAGGAAGATAAAAGTAAAAGTAAAAGTAAAAGTACTACATCAACAATCCTACTTAAGTAAAAGTAAAAAGTACTTACTTTTAAATTTACTTTAAGTATTAAAAGTAAAAGTACTCACGCAATGGGTTGTCTCTCAATGTCTAGGCTGTGCCATTTTGATAAAGAAATAGCTACTGGTAATAAATGCCTCTACAGATGTCACTACTAGTAATAATTATAAGCAACAACATTTGTTAATTGGAAAGGTTGGTGTACTTATTGTGCCTACCATCTGTAATACTGTTCACACTATATTTTACAATTCTGCGGATGACAAGTTATCTACCAGGGATTATTTGCAGAGTGAATACCATTAAGCCAAACCAATAAAGACACCATGTGATATCTTTAAATCTTTTATTTAATTGTAAACGTGTAAAAAAGGGAAACATGGAACATGAAAAACAAATGTGATTGTAAAACTGGACAGAACAAGGCACGCTAGCTTGACATAGCTAACCTACCAGCTTTATCTTACCACTACGTTAAATATATAATGAAGGTCCAATCATGTTTTTTTGATGCTATTGCTGTATGTCAACATGCATTTCTCTAGATAACATTATAATATCATGTCAGTAAACGAATTAAATACATATATCAATATTCAAAAGTCAGGGACATTAACTTAGCATAGCAATCACTCTGCTTACCTGGATATGCTACTTTAAATTTGAGGGCGAATTATTGAAGGCTAGCAACTCCTTTTTTTTGAGGGAGACAGGAAACGCATTGAAACCTCCAGGAGTCATTCTTGGGGCCTTTGAACTCAAACATATCTTATAAATAGGGCCAAGGGTGGCTCATATCAGAGGGCTCAGTTCAGGCCGACTCTGGATCCATGTTGAATAGGCAGTAGTCAGGCTGAATGTCCAACTATAACAGGCAAAGCTACCGCTAGTGCTGCTGCCAAACGCGCACTCTGATATCATTGGAGTTAATAGAGCCACCTGATTGGTTTAAACTTCCAAAACAGCAACGCAATCCATAGTTTTGTGTAGGCAACATTTTGGCGAAACTATGTTCATAAAATGTAACGAGTAACAGCACATATTGTAGAAATGTAGCGGAGTAAAAGTATAGATAATAGCTGAAAAATGTAATGGAGTAAAAGTAAAAAGTATGCTCTATTATTTTTACTTAAGTAAAGTACAGATACGTAAAAATTGACTTAAGTAAAGTAACGAAGTAAAAATACTTCGTTACATTCCACCACTGCACACACACACACACACACACACACACACACACACACACACACACACACACAAACACACACACACACACCACACATTGACAGATAGACATGTCCCTTTCATAAACTATTATTATTCACTAATTTGCTCTGTTTATTCACTTCATATCATTATAAGTTAAGTCAGGTCAGTAAGGACATGTTATGTCCAGTTTTATCTGACATTCTAAATGCCAACAATACCATATCGTGTCATGTGAATATTAGGTGAATTTCCCTGAGGGGAAGTTGTTGATATTTGAGGTCTTGTTAGGCCTGTTTTGTCCAAAACAACTGGTGTGCGATAAGGGTTGTCTGGATAAACAGGGACCGGTCCTTTTGTAATACACTAAGCTTACAAGACAGAAAGGACAACAAGGACGAAAGCCCTTGAAGTACGGAGGCAGGGTGTCAAGACTAACATTTGAGCTTCATGGCCACTTTTTGTCTTCAAGAGTTCCTTGGGAGTTTACCTTGGTCTTTGTTGTGAACCAAAGATGATGGAGTTCTGGTTCTATATGGAGTTCTGGTTCTATATGGAGTTCTGGTACTATATGGAGTTCTGGTACTAGATGTCAACCACATGTTTTTGTGTCAGGACTTTCTTTTATTTGAAACACGAAGAAAAGATAGAGGTGAAAAAAAGAATCCTAAAAAATCTGAACATAAACTACTGGTACAACCACCTACAAATAAATATATGTATACATCAATTATATCAATACGCATACGCATACACATACACACAGAAACATAATCCTGAACCTTTCTGGTGAAGATAGTGTCAGCAACCTAGGGTCAGGAGACCAACATCTACTGTCATCCTCTGAAAAACAAGAACTTTCCCCACATGCAACCATGCACATGCCCACACACGCACATCACAGACACACACACACACATACACACACACACACACACACACACACACACACACACACACACACACACACACACACACACACACACACACACACACACACACACACACACACACACACACACACACACACACAGGAACTCGGATATTTCAAAATGACCTCACTGATACTTCTTGTGTGGTGGCAGATTTTGTGGAAACACTAGGCTCACTCTTTGTACTCGTTTTTCTTTTGATCGCCACAAGCTTAAGTGGAAGTTATTGTGTTCCTTCTATCACCTCCTGCGCAGGCAGATGTGGATACTAACTTCCTTAAACTGATATTTTTAGGCAGGAAAACATCATGACAGCTTGTTTTGAATTGTGCAAGTCATATTTGGTGCCACTCAATGGTGACTCAGTGATTCACATGAAAAGGGATCTCAGTGGATAACATGAAAAGGGATTTTTTTAAATAAAAATTAAGACAAATCCACACATATGTAACTGATACACAGTCACACCTGGAGGCCAAACTTCAATGTCTCATCATCATCATCATCATCATTGTTGCTCTTATGAGGATTTAACCTCATGAGTCCGGCGAGCCCCACCGCCTATAGCGGCCATGACTCCACCGCTTGAACCCCGAAGGGTCTATCTTGTGTCAGTGTCTGGTGCAATGAAGAGAGGAAAAGAGTTTGGAACCTCTGAGTTCAGACAGAGGAAAATAGTTTGAAACCTCGGAGTTCAGACAGAGGAAAAGAGTTTGGAACCTCGAAGTTCAGACAGAGGAAAAGAGTTTGGAACCTCTGAGTTCAGACAGAGGAAAAGAGTTTGGAACCTCGGAGTTCAGACTCTAATCAGTCCAGTCCCGTAACTGCTCAAACTGTCCTGTGTCTAAGTGTTGCTGCACACAAGTTTACTCTAATGCTGGCACACAGAAGTTATAGCCATAATGGCTATGATAAGGTAGAAGTGACGCAACAAGTTAAGTCACAAGTATGATCACAGCTTCATTAACAGCAGCATAAGTAATTAGTTTATTATTCACAACCAAAAATAGTCCCATCAGAACACATGAGTTCTGCCAACTGTAGGTTAGCTCTGTAAAGCAAGCAGATCAAATGAATTGATAAGAATAAATGATCACGTATATGATAGTGTAAGCACAACTCTGATAGCTTTGATAGCATACATGTCATTGTCAGGATGTATGCGAGTGAGTGTGTGTGTGTGTGTGTGTGTGTGTGTGTGTGTGTATGCCTGTTTGTGTTGCGTGCATGGGGAACCGGATTCTGTTTTCTCTTGACCGTGTGACTCCGGTGTGAAAGTGTGAGGTGCCAATTGTTTTGCCGTTGATGGTTTCTGCTCCATGTCCTGTTTCAGTGAGAGTGGGGTAACGAGTTGAGTCATTAGGGTCTAAAGAGTAGCATGGGAACGCTGTTTGCTATGGTTTCAACAGCTGCTACTGTCAGCGAATGAGCGAACCACAAACAGACAAGTGGCAAACAGAAACGCTCTCAGAGTGGTGAGAAAATAGCCTTATCTGGGCCCTCTACATTCTTTTTTCCCTTATCAGATATCTTTCTTTCAAGAACTCTTACAGTGATGGTTCCTTATCAGATATCTTTCTTTCAAGAACTCTTACAGTGATGGTTCCTTTAAAAGCCCCCTGAGATGAATATATAATAGCATATAAGAATTTGAATATATGATGGGCTCATGAGGTCAGAGTAAAAGTGAAGTCAAAGTACAGAAACATAATTACCTAATTAGTTAGTGGCAATACTACACTAGACAAAACAGTACAGTAGTTGACAATTGTTCTGAAAGTAGTAACGTCTATGAGAAACGTATGTCAGCTATGAACTCTGTTAGTTCTAAGAACCAACGGCACAAGAAACCACTTGTAAGGATTCTCAGTTTGACTCAGGGGCACCTGAAAGTGCCCAGTCAAAAGCTGGGTACATGGGCCTGTGGCCTAGTTTTCGTCAGAAGTCTGAGTCAAGTGCAGAGTCAGAAGAACTGGGCCTGGCTGGCATCCCTGCGTTCTGTTGCCTCATAACCCCTGCTGTGTAGGAGTGCAGCGATGATTCCTGGAGCGTGACTGACAATATCCTCAAAGCGAGGTCACCCACCTGATAAGAGCATGCTGCCTACGTCTACGGCAGGAAGGAGGCGTCCCATGACTGCTGCGACCACAGAGCCAAACAAGTAAAAGGAAGCAGACTTAGTGCTGCCATATCGACCTAATCAAAATAAATAAACAATGATGCGCTGGGAGGAAGTAAATAAATAAATAAATAATGTTCTGGCTAAATGATTCAGGGTGATAATAGTTAATTATGTTGGTGTATCCTGAGGGAGCAGTTCCATTCAGAAGTATCCTAAAGGTCTGAATCTTAATGTCTAAGGCCAACTAGATACCAGCTTCAGTGCCATCTCTGATACAGTAGGCTGTTTCTGTGAAAGTTTCATTGGGTGACAGCCACCCTGAACAAAAATAACCGCCTTCTTCATCACCACAACCTCAGTGTAGATCTACAGGCATAACTGTATGGAATGTTAGAAGGGTTCTCAGGTGGTAATGTTTTGATATTATTGCTCCACTTAATTAATTAATTAATTAATTAATAATAATTTCAATCAACAGGTCTAGTGCTTTAAATGACAATTACTAATCAAAGCAGTGTTAGCTCTACAGCACAACATAGCAAATGCACCAAAAGCTTTATAGCACACTGAAGGAAAGCGCTACGAGCTGCTGCCAACCACTTCCTGTGTTCTCTGTCTGTGATTTATGTGATGTTGTGAGAGTGATCAAGACGACACACACACACACACACACACACACACACACACACACACACACACACACACACATACACACACACACACACACACACACACAGTCAGCAGGATGCCACGGCTGGAGAAGCCCTCGCAGTGGCAAGTCATCTCTGTCATCTCTGTCTGAGGAGGTCACAGCAGGCGGCCATTAGAGTCACCCAGGCAAAGCTTTCTCTCTGTCTGACACCTTATGTTATCTGTCTTCATGATCTGCTCATTACTCGTCTCAGAAAGGCAGTGAGAGGGATATGTGTTTTTTGGATGTCGATGCAGCAAGTGTTGTCAGGCATTTGTTCTTTCCCTGGTATGGTAACAGTTGGGGACTGTTACTTCTTGCCCTCTTGAAGAAAAATGCAACCTTGAATAAGAGTAAGGGTTGTCATGGCTACTCAAATGATGGGCCTATATTTATAAACAGCACTCCTCGGAGTCATATAGTCCTCAAGTTCAGTGACATACAGTACATCCTCATTGGCCTAACAGACAACGCTGATGTTTAATAAACACCTGTAGAACATCTGATTAGTTCTAAATTATGAATCCATTTGTGGTGGCCCCCATTTTGTTTAATTTTATTTTGATATGGACAAGGAGTAACAAAGGTTTTGAGATCAGATGCACCTGTAATAATGCATTCATGCATAAAAGCATACCCTATTTAATTAAATCTTAGTTAAACTGAACTTAGTCTCCTCTTAACACAGACGTTATGTTCAGGCGGCACAAGCCTCGCTACACACTGATGTGAGTTGGCCCGTGGTAACCTCAGGATGTGGTTTACGAGTTTCACTAAAAACACAGCGGTTGCCCTCATGTCTACCGTCCCACTAGCGACTGGGATCTTACACCAGAGGAGCTCAACCAATCAGACATTGTTGAAAGGTCTCAGTCAGGCCCAGTGTTCTATGTCACATTCAGTGTCGCTATTTTAAATCAAAGAGGAGACTTGCATAGGTTGTGTTTTATGTAAAACCTAATATCTTTTGCATTCCTTTTCCATCCAATTCCACGTAATACTATGGAGTTGGAATTATTTCAAAATTCACAAATAAATGTCACACAATTCACAAATGTATTTTGTGATTCACACATTAATGTCACAAACAGCTCACCATTTGTGAAGATCCCTGCAATTATTTTTGGATTTTTTTAAAACTTTCCTGACGCAGCTTGATTCACAAATGCATTTCCCCCTAAAAGGACAGTCTCTACAGCATATCAGATGTCTCTTACAATTTTAGCTAATGTAACTGAGTTGAAAATTTAGTTTGACAATAATTTGAGTTTTGCCATAATTGAGCCGGTTTAGTCAGTGTTGGTGTTTTAGAGCCACCTTTGGATATGTGGTGTACTGCATGTCTGCAGGTTACATTCATGTAGTGTTGCCAATGCCATACCCAGACAGAAGCGGTATGCTTGTCTGCGGTAGGTCTACTGTACTGTACAAAATGCCCCATCACAATTCATAAAGTTTCAAATTAGAAAATGTATTGTATGTTGAAAACTTGTATTTTGTATGTTAGTATGTATATGTTAGTATGTATTGTGATGGTTGTGGTACAGTTTGATCAATGGGCAGAACGTTTATTTATATTTTTCACCCGACCACGATGTTCTATAGACACACTAATTAGCTGTACATTTCACCAGGACATTTTCAATACATTAAATGTATTGTTTAATTTGACACCTTTTGAATGTACTGATTATTTAAACTTCTATTATGAATATCTTTATATAGACTATAGAGTGCTGATGTGTAGCCTTATGAAGATTGTTGACGTTAATCTTATCTGTTTCGGAATGCTAATTAGCCTACTCATTCTATGCACACATTCTAGATTAAAGCAAAGTCACCCAGCGGCTGTAAGGTCTCAGACTTGTGGACCTCACCCAAACTCTATACTTTGTGTAGTCGGTTGTCCATGTGTTCATTGTGGTGTACACTATGGTGGATTCATGAGCAACTGGGAAGTGGGAAAGTTCCGATCTCCGAATACACCTGAACGCCTGTCAAATTCAGAATAACCCACTAGGAAAGTGGGGGGCTTTTGAGAGCTCAGAGAAGTAGGTTTGACGTCATTCGACATGGCAACGTTTGTGGTGAAAGAGAAAAATGTACTTGCTTTGCGCTAAAATAAGTTAGTCACTTCACTGTTTATATAAGTTGTACTCAGTAGTGATGTTAAACGATACTTAGCAGTTCACTGTTGTGTGACTAACATTATATTTACATTCTGGCCAGCTAGCCTACTTAAGATGATCTAATTGTCCATACCGTTGCCTTGTTTGTTGTTGTTTCAGTCTTTACACATGCATTCACTACACCTGTACTACGCTTAGGTTGGGAGGTACAGACAAGAGTCTGCCACCTTTTGAACTCCAGGAAGGGAAAGAGAAGGCAGCACTCCTCTCCTTCAGACAGATCTCAGTGTACCTATTCAAAGCACTCATCACCTGGTGCATCATGTCCTGTCAGAGTACTTGCTGTGCTCCAGCCTCAGACAGGTGTTGATATCAACCCCGCATTGGCAATTGAAACATCGGTGTGACTTGTTCAAGTGTTTGCTCCCTGTTGGGCTTGCAAAACACCCATAAGACTGCCAAGCTAAAGTACCCACCACATACATGGATGGAAGCTAAAGTACCCACCCCATACATGGATGGATTATGAAACCATGGGCCCCTGGGCCTGGACATGTACCACACTCAACTCCAAGAAATGCTCGCCCATTCGTAGAAAAACATCCGACTCGCGACACAGACCCCCACATCAAGTACACACAATGTAACCAATGTGTTTATATACGACACGGACCCCCACAGCAAGTACACAAAATGTAACCGATTTGTTTATAGAGACAAGCACAAAAAGATTACATCTGTGCTATAAGGACATCAATGATATAACTAGTATACTGAATATATCCATACACATAAATGTGAACTACACTTAGGGACTGATAATGGCCGTACTGACATGCCATTCTGTGGTAAACAAAACAAAGCATGCTCACTTTCAACCTTGTACACATATCACACATACATATACACAAGAGTCAAGTAACACATATATTTTAAAATGATCTTACTGACACACAGTAGTCTTAATTGATCTTTATTGATTGGGGGGCAAATACCTGCCCTTGCTATTCCTGCTTGCCCCACAGTACTGAAGTAGACTCAATACTCAGTCCTCTGCATCCGAAGAAATAATGGTCACCATCTCCTCTGCAAACAGACAAGTACAGGAGTTACTTACACTTCATCTAAGTTCATCTCTCTCTCTACAGTCTCTGTGCATCTGTGCCTTTACATTCATATATAATCTCTCTCTCTACAATATCTGTGCATTCACATTCATATATCATTGTGGAAAGGGTTTAGGTTGTTTTATACAACTTATGATAAGGAGGCCAAGGGCTTCGCTGTACAACATCACAACATCACATACAAACACACACACACACACACACACACACACACACACACACACACACACACACACACACACAGTCTTACCTGTGATTATTTTTTCTTCCATACGTGTCTCAACCAAAGTTTCTGTAATGATGTACAGAAATTAAATGATAAATAACTGTATTAAAAATGTGATACAAGAACTTAAAGGTAAGAGGTAAAAGACCACCTGTAATTAGGGCACAACAATTGTTCTATGTAGGATGTTGTACCTAAGTCAGCTTCAACCTTTATTTCATTATATGATCACTGTATGACACCTTTGTGTGTGTTTATGTGCATCTGGGGGGTTGTGGGTGTATATGTGGTGTCCCTTTAACTTTAGAACTCTCGCGTGGGAACCTGTTGCAGTGCTCTTTCCTCTTCGTCGGCGCCTGTGGAATTTAATTATGGCCTCAAAGTGTAAAGGACAGTTGCCCTGCCGTTAGCTGGTGATCGTTTCATGTCCTGTTTTAGCGAGAGTAGTTTTGGTTGGTGAGTCTATGGGGCCCGCTGGCTTCTATGGGAACACTGTTTTCATTGCCTGTGCTGAACCAAACAGCCCAGGTGCCAATACCAGCACTCTGCTGAACCACAAACTGACAATGGTCTAACAGAAACTTTCACTATTCATGAGAATACTGAGAAAGCTCCTAGAGTTCTCAAAGGGCTCCTGGTGCATAGTGTTCTGTCAGAGGTTGCTGATGACAGCTACATTTGTATTAGTAAAAACACTTTGCAATGACTTTGTAATGAAACACAAGCACACAAGACCCTAACCATCGCCATGTTCAATGGCAGCAAGTCATTCTTATTGGCACCCCTTATCAAACTAAAAAGGCCAGCATCACCCACATCACCATAAATGGTCACCCCACCCCTCTCTCCTCACTCGTCACAAACCTGGGTGTCAAGCTGGACTCATTATTGTCCTTTGATGAACACATTAAATCCATCTGCCAAACTTCATTTTACCACCTGAGAAACATCTCAAGGCTGGGACCCTCTCTACCGAAACATGCTGCAGAAAAGCTGGTGCACGCATTCATCAGCTCCCGCCTTGACTACTGCAACTCTCTGCTGGCAGGTCTACCAGCGAAAACCATTCAGAGGCTGCAGTATGTTCAGAACAGTGCTGCCCGGGTTCTCACTCGGACAAGGAAATCAGAACACATCACCCCAGTCCTCTACTCCCTCCACTGGCTTCCAATCAACCAAAGAATCATTTTCAAAGTCCTTCTCCTAGTTCACAAGGCCATAAACACTACCGGCCCAACCTACCTCCAGGACCTCCTCACCCCTCATTTCACATCAAGGACACTTAGGTCCGGAAACTCAAACCTCCTTGCAGTTCCCAGGACAAAATTGACTAAAATGGGAGATCGTGCCTTCTCCTCACTGGGGCCACGACTCTGGAACAAGCTCCCGGAGAACATTAGGGCCTTAGATTCCCTCACTGCTTTTAAATCACACCTCAAACCCCATTTATTTATCTCTGCCTTCACCTAAAGTCCTGGTCTTTGTTTTAGTTTATTTTCTGTGTTGTTTTTAGAATGCATTGTTTTAATTGCTCTGTCCAAAATTACTCTGTTTTTAATACATATTATTCGATCTCATTATAATCTTATTAATTATTTTAAATTAATTTATTATCTTTTTTGGTATATTATAATATCTTATTTTCTGCACTTCATTAGCACTTCTATTACTTTGTATTATTGTTGTTGTGACTATCCATACTATGTTAAGCACCTTGAGATTTCTTTGTATTTTAAAGTGTGCTATACAAATAAAATCCATTATTATTATTATTATTATTATGTCCTGGTGTATCTGGTAAAGAAACAGATCAATCTGTACCAGACCTGGTAGTAGTTGTAAGAATTGGCTATCTCAGTCCTTAGCTGAGTTTCCATCCAACTCATTTGCACATTTTAAGTGGATTCATGAAAATTCGGTTTTAAAAAAGGTAGTCTGGGCGTTTTTCCATCCGCTGTGTTATGCGAATTAAAAATGGACACCTTCCTAATCGAGAGAGGAATTGAAGGTTGTCAGGGCAACCGGAAACCCTTAATAAAAAAAGATGCCATTGACATTTGTAAAGTGCACATTCACTAGAGCAGGCCTAAACAGGGTCCAATAGCACAATACTGGAGGTCAATGATGAATCTAGATGTAGCAAGTCGTTTTTAACCAGTTTTGCTCAAAGCTAAACAGCGCAGTTAGTGTGATGCTGCTGCCAGTCATTAAAATATGCTAATAGAATATTATTTTTAATAAATTAGCATTCTTGTATCTGTAATTATTGACTGATCGGATAGACACTGATTACACCACCTTAACAGAAGTATTAGCATATAGTATTGCTATTTTGTCAGTGGAAAAACTTTTACAAACTACTAAAAATGCTAAAAGTACTGAGGTTTTGTGCAGTAAAGGCTCTCCAGTTGCCACATCTGTGTTGAGCCACCAGCTCACCTGAGTAGGAGTATGACGAAGCTGACTCGGTGACAGTCACAGATGATGCCCTGAAAGACAAGATATGGGACTTACTGAAACACCGCACCTGTGAGATCAGCAGTCGTGTAAAAGAATATGACTGCTGCCACCACAGAAACTCATGACAAAGGCATGAAGATAGTCATAGTGCTATCTACGATCAAAGTTCACAGAAGTATTGGCATACAACATGGACAGACTAGTGATGTAGGAAGTGCGAGATAGTGGCAGAGAAGTGACGTACTTATCCACTTCCTCTGAACTCTGCTCCAGAGAGAGGATGTCTTGGGTGGTGTTGATGTCTCGGGTGGTGCTGATGTCTTGGGTGGTGCTGATGGGGGAGGAGCTCCTGATGGAGGTGGCGGGGGAGTGGGATTTGGACGGGTTCAGGGAGGAAGAGGCGACACTCGATGCCATGGGGATATCACTAACGTGACATAAAAACACACAATGAAAAGACTGTGCATGCTAGGACAACCTTCAGATCTCCAAATGCCACAGGACCCTTGAGGGTTTTTGAATTGAAGATGAATGGAGTACTGTGTGGCATCCAGGTGGAGGGGTTTGTCTGCTCACCTGCTGTCAATCCCGTTTATAAGCAGTGTGTAACTCTGAATCTCAGTGTCCAGGGCCAGCTTGATGTCCAGCAGCTCCTGGTATTTGAGGATTTGCTTAAGGAGGTGGTTTTTGGCTGCTTCAATGGCGGCTTCCAGCCCCAGGACCAGAGCCTGACACCCAGCCTCGGCGGTGCTGGACTGGGCCTGGGCCTCTGTGCGGTGCTGCTCGAGGGTCAGTATCTGGAGGAGGAACAGGGGAAGAGGAGCAGAGGGAAAGCAGGGAGGAAGATGACAGTGATGACTGAATGCAAAGTCTATTCTACCCATTTAGGTTTAAAAGGGAACATGGTGCTTCCAATGCAGTTAAATGTGTAATGAGGGGGCCTGATAATAAAACATTTAAAGGACAACATGGTGCTCTCAATGCAGTTAAATGTGTAATAAGTGGGCCTGATAATAAAACATTTAAAGGACTCATTGCCCTCACAAAATGTTTTGTCTCCAGGAGTCTATTTAGCTTAGGTGTTGAATATATTTGCCAGTCCAGTGACACTAAGTAAGAATGGGGAGATAACACTACACTGACTTCCACTAAAATGCTTCCAAAGAGGAAATCATCTCTGTGGCTGTAGTGGCGTCAGAGTAGATATGAAGATAAGGTAGATTAATGAAATCATAATCAGATTAATGTTATCACAAAGCATATTTAGTCATAGAGAAACTACTTTGAAACCGTAATGGCTATTCACTTCTAACGGTGTTTTGTACGATTACCCATTTACCATAAACACTAATGAGAATATCCGATTTTTAGCACGCAAGGGTTCGAGCTGCGGCCGCCGTTGAGCTGAAGCACGCAGAGACTCGAGCTGCCAACCACTTCCTGTGTTCCTTTTCATTTTTTTTTTTTCGTTCTCTTTTCTCAGCCCTCAGAGCTGTGATTTATGTGATGGTCGGATAGTGATGAGCACACACACTGGTGGTGCAGTCAGCAGCATGCACACAAGAGTCTTTGACCTTCTCTCAACTCTTGGCACTTGTCTCACAACTTTCACCGTGACAATGCCATAAATGAATCACAATGCTCCATATGTTGACCTCAAACAGATGAGTTATAGCAGGTGACATTTACATTTGCTTGGCCAAAACTTCCTGTCTGATTTACATGTTACATGTCACAGCACCTATATTACATACTGTCATCCCCATATCTATTATCTTCCTTTGTAATTGATTGTATTATCTCTGCGGATATTGAGACAACCTATGACACACACACACACAAAAAGCTCTCTGTGTAAACACTCATCCACACAAGCAAACTCAGTAACAGGTGTTACATCATCAGACCTACTTTGTTAACGAGATTCTCCAGCTCCAGTTTCAGAGTCTGCAGCTCTTTCTTTGAGGTAGTGAGCTCCTGCTTAGTGGAGGAGAGTGACTCAGAAGTGCTCTCCTTCACAGCCTGGACCTCCTCCATCTAAAAGAAGAAATGGAGATGAGCAGTTTACATTTACATTTACATTTAGTCATTTAGCAGATGCTTTTGTCCAAAGCGACGTACAAGGGAGAGAACAGTCAAGCTAAGAGCAATAAAAACATGGTGTAACAATAAATACTACTTTACATAAGAATTAGAAAAACGACCTAGAAAGGAAAAAGAAGTGCAGGAATGTAGCAGTGAGATGGTAGAGATACATAGGGCAGACAGATAGAAGATGGGCAGCTGGAGATGGAAAATAAACATGCTAAGGGTGAGAAACGTTGCATATTCCACAACGATGAGTAAGACAGGAAGTGAGGGGGAAGAGAGAGACCACCCGTTGTGATGGGCTTATGTTTGGGTGCAGTACATTTAGTGAGACATCTGATCTAATTGTGACACCAGGGTTGGGAAGGTTACTTTTGAATAACATTTATTTCGTAATTGAATTACATAACTCCATTACATGTAACTCGTTACCCCCCAACCCTGCTGGACACAAACACCGTCACCATAGTAACACCCTCCCCTGGGGCATGACTCAGTTACTATGAGTGTGGCAGGAAAATCTCATGAGTTTTCTCTGACTCATTTTCTGTGACTTTGACACAGAGCAGCAGCGACTTCAGGCTCAAGAAGACCAACTTTATCATCCCTGTAACATCGCATAAGCAAACACACGCTAACTCAATCCCCACTGTCTGTCCACACACAGCTGAGAGTCAGTCCAGGGGACGCTCAGGATGTGGGTTGTGAGTTTCACTGAAAACACCTTGGTCACCCTTTCCTTCTGCCAGCCCACCAGCGGACAGCATGAGGTCAGAGACTTGTAGCTACAGTCGGTTTGTTCCAGTGGATTGTCTTCCTACAGTGTTAAGAACAGTTAGCCGTGTGAAGACTTGTCTCAATGTTACTGGTCCTCTATTGTTGGTCATCTGTTTGATGATGCATAGTCATAGTCAGGAGTCATAGGCAGCACATCAAGCACTAGTCAATGAGACTTCAAAATAGATGAATATTAAACGTTTAACATCTTAAAGTTACTTTTTAAATCTTCCCTGATCAATTTAGAATGAAAGCTGTTAATTTTCTGCCCATCACTTCACAGACAGTGGGAGCAGCACAGAGCTGCCATGCAGAACAGCGCCACCTAGGACAGATGGAGTGAAGTGCCTCGCTCTGAGGAACAACATCTGACTGGCGATGTAGGATTAGGTACAAAGTCAGTCCTCTTATCCCTAGGCTATATGACGACCCACAAATCACAAATTACACGGAAAATGGATTGGACTGCCTTCACTGATGCTAAAGGGATTCTTCCTTGCAGTGCACAAAATTTTCATCTTCCTTGTTCATGCACCTTCTCTATCAAATCTTTCCGGATCAGATCACGTGTAGGGTTAGGATCAGATCAGGCCGTACCTTGAGTTTGTAGTAAAACAAAAAAATAGATGAATATTAAACATTTAACATCTTAAAGTTACTTTTTAAATCTTCCCTGATCAATTTAGAATGAAAGCTGTTCATTTTCTGCCCATCACTTCCCAGACAGTAATGCCATGCACAATTCCTTGCAGTGCACAAAATATCACCATTTTCATCTTCCTTGTACATGCACCTTCTCTATCAAATCTTTCTGGATCAGATCACGTGTAGGGTTAGGATCAGATCACGTGTAGGGTTAGGATCAGATCAGGCCGTACCTTGAGTTTGTAGTATGTGTCAGCCTCCTCTCTGTGCTGCTGTACAGTTGCCTCATACACGCCGCGAATCTTCTTCAGTGCCTCGGTGATGTCGAAGGATTGCTCTGTGTCCACCTGAATTATTGACGAGGAGGTGTCAAAGGATTGCCCCAGTTTGGATTCGAGACCGGCCATCTCCTGCAATACCCATCAGAGCAATCAGTGCCATTCTACCAGAGAATTAGTTGCAATATCTTCACAGGCACTACATAATGTGGTTATTATTCTTGAGGCAACTCAGTTCTCAACAGGGTCACGCTGCCAACATGTTTGTATGCATGTTCACACACATGTACACCCCAGAGAAGAAATGTTACCCTTCATGAACACGGTGTATACACACACTGCATTACCTCCTCTTGTGTTTTGGTGATGAAGTCCAGTTGATCCTTAAGGCTGTCTCGCTGAGCATCTAAATCCTCATGGAGTTCGGATGCTGCATTGATGTCCTGCACCCCACAAATCCACAAGCAGACTCTCAGACTTGTATTTGAATATGCACAGTTCCTATACATGCATTGTCCTCACGCAATCCCTAAACTAAATGTAATATACCTCAGATGTTCTTCCCATGAAATTCTTCAGAAAGTGCAAAAATGTTTCCACTTTGATGTAATAAACATATTTCAGCAACTGCATTGTGAAGCATCAAAGGCCACAAATGGCCAGAGTAGCCTATTATTTGTTATTTTAGTAGAGCTGCAGTTGACATACTACATTTTTCCATTGCCAGATTGATCAGTGAACTTGTGACTTCATGATTCATCACCTTTCTCATGGCAGCGATGTCAGCCTCCAACTGAAATTTCACACCTTGCTCAAAATCATACCTGCGAAATGTCAACAAGTGCACAACAGCCAATCATAAACATGCACGCATATTTCCTGCATAAAAGGTGCAAATCAGCATCTGATTTGAAATGGTAGAAAATCGTTACAGTTTCATCGCTTACAGCCTTCTCCTCCCTCTAACAGTACATTGGAAAAACTTACTTGGCCTTAAGTTCATGCGCAACACCGCGAATGCCGTCCAGTTCAATCTCCAGTTTGACCGTGTCAAGGGACATTTTTGCAATGTTGTTGCGGTACTCTTGCAGCTGGGTTTCTTGTTCGGTCGCGGAGACCGTGATGTTGGTGTCGGTGGTCAAGTCCAAGCTCCCCGTGAGCTCCGCCAGGCGCCCCTCCAGAGTAACGTTTTCTTTCTGAAGCTCTCGCACTCTAGATACAAAACCGGAGAACCGCTGATTTAACATGGCCAGCGTGCTCCTCTCAGCCTCCCGCGAAAGCATAGGGGCAAGCGTGGATGTACTGCCTACAGAACCTGCCGTCACCCTCGCCGCAGTGCCAACACCTCCCGAGACCGCGGATCGGCCTACGGAGACCCTCTCTCCACCCCCAAGACCTAATCCTAAAGCAGAGGTACTTCTTCCAAGACCAAACCCCATTCCTAGCCCCAGATCAGCTCCAGACTGGAGGCCCATAACCGAGCTGAGGCCTAGGAGCCCCCTTGCTCCGTAAGACCCGATAGAGGCATTATACATCATAGGCATGCTTATGGTATATGTGCAGAGAGGATGAGAGGTGGGTAGTAGGATTTGACAGAACTGCTGGTAAATTTTAGTAGTATATATATGGGTGGGAAAAAAGACGATAGCTAAGGGGAAGGACGGGAGAGAGAGAGAGAGAGCAAGGAGAGTCTGTCACTGTGGCATGTATACCCAGCGGCAGAACTGCGATACAGACATGTCCATAAAAGTTATTTATTGGCCACCCACCGGGGGGCTAAAAAAAGTACAGCAGATGTAGATTTAAACGGATTAGGTGCGACCTCTGAGGTATGGAAAGTGTAGATAGAAGGGATGATGGGAAACAACCACTGCACATGTGCATGTCCACTCTATGAATGGCTGTGCAGCCAAAGTCCAACTGAAGCAATTTATAGATCACTAGTATGTTGCTCAGACATTGGCTTTATAACATGAGACATGATATTGAGTAAGCTGAGACATCTCCTGGTCTTGAAAGCCTTTGAGCTGTTAGTTGAATATCTGAAACACCCCACTAACCTTCGGTCTTGTATTAGAACAAGCACGGTCATGCTGTTCTACTACTGGTATATGTGTTCCACACTATCTGTGAAGTGATAGCATGGCAGATGTCTTTACAATTATTACTAGTTACCATCTGCTGTTACTTGAAAAGGATGGGAAATGGGTAATGGGACTACCACCTTAGAGACAACCTTTCGTTACATTCTGTACTTAAGTTTAAGTAAATTATCTAAAAAAGACTTATGTCTGGCTACTAATGTTGTTTTTTTGTCACCTCAAAGAAGCATCATACACACCTATCATTTCCTGTGAACATACCACTTGCTAAGCATGCCCAGCTGAGCTGACTTTGCACCTGCACACTGAAAGTTCTGTGCTGCTGGATTCTCAGGTACTTTTTAGTTTAAGCCTGGAGATTGAGATGCGGTGACCGCAAATTGGTCTCAGGATTCACAAATGACTGGTATTCAAGACACAACCACACACACACCCACACACACTTGTATGGGTGGTCACTCAAGGGAAACCAAGAGGCATGGTGACATTTCCCCCCAGCTTTCTTGGAAACGCAAAACAACAACAGCTTAATAGGTGTGAAATCTCACACATCCAGCACAGACTAGTACCGCAAACACAGAAAGTCATCTTCTACAGAGGCAATGTTTATTCACTATCCTGTAACAAACAATCTGAGATGCAAACAGTCATACAAATGCATGAAGCACAGAGGGTCTGTGTTGAAAGACATGTAAGAAATAAAGCAAGTATATCAAAATAAATACAGCCGACATAAACAAAACCTTTAAATAAAACTTTACAATTAAGTGTCAATAGATGTAAACACGTTTCCTTCCTTGAAATGTGCTGTCAGTACCAACTGCTGGCCAGGAGTGAGCCAAGCTACCATTAGCAAACTTAACAAATGAGCGTGCTAAGTCAGAAAAAAAACATGGCATGATAGAACTGTGCTTTTCTGTGGAGATACAGAAAAAGGAGTAAAGCAAGATATAGGCTGTCTCCCTAAGAGACGAATGACTCAATGTTATAGAAATATGTTCCCTATATGTCAAACGGAGCTTGAGGCTACTATGTTCCAATTCACGCACATTAAAGATGGGGGGGGGGGGGGCTTCAAATACCCTCCACCCCAGCTGGCATGATAGTGCTTGCAAAGTGCTGTTTAGTTAGTGTACAAATCATCTGCAGACATTGCAGAGATTCACAGAGAGGCAAGGAGTTGCCTGCAGTGTCAACTAAAGTGAAAAGAGAACGTGTCTGTAAGCGAAAAAGGGCCTTTTCCTCCGCCTTCACGTCAACACCTGGCTGCTAGGCTGCTAGGCTCTAAGAGAGGCGATCGGCTACAGAGGCTCCTTTCACCAGAGAAAGCTGCTCTTGAAATAGGCATGATTGTGATATATGAGCTGCAGTGTTCTAAGAAAGCTTATACATATTCAGATATTTCAACAATTCAGTTCTTTTTCAATTGCACATCAGTATACAAAGCCCTTTTTTTGTCTCAAGTCAGAAGACAAGTTTTGATTGCAGTCAGACTCCTGCAAGTAGCTTCTAGTTTTCATGAAGATGTCTCCATCCCTCCTCGGATTCCTTTCTGGTGTTGTATCACTTATCACTC
>NC_045168.1:15052788-15156919 GCF_900700415.2 Clupea harengus
GGAGTCAGGGGATTGGGGTCTGGGAAGAGGAGAGGAACCCAGCTGTGCATAGCAGGAATCTGGCGTAAACCTCACAATGGAGGCCCTCAGATCAGGGGCCCCATGTTTCACAGACACACACACACACACTGACCTCCAACACAGAGCAGCCAAACAGAAAACACAACCTCAGAGGAGACAGTCTGTGAGTCAGACATACACACTCACACCATAATCATAAAGAGACACACACACACAAACACACTATGACCATACACACAGACATACAAACACACACACACACACATGCAGACACTTACCACTAACATAGAGAGAGATACACCATTCATAAAAACACACGCACACACACATACTCAGAAACACTATAACCATTCACACACAAACACACACAAACACACATGCAGACACTCACCACACACATAGAGAGAGAGACAAATCACTTATACAAACACACACATCCACTCAAACACATTTGGTGTATTGGTGTAATGAGATGGCAGTAAATATGGATGAGAAGATTAGACCACCCTCTCAAACCAAACACTGAAAAGGGGTTATAATTACTAAATGCCACCAACAGCTTAGTCGCATACTCATCTGAGCCAAGACTGTGTGTGTGTGTGTGTGACCTTGTGTCCCGCTCAAACGCAAAGACACTGGTGCCTCACTGATTGGAGATGATCTAGAGATGATCAGGCAGAGGAAGCTTCCCCCAGAAACTACAGTCTAACGCTCTACTGAGGAATAAAGACTCTTCTTCGCAGGAAATTATCAAGGGATTACCTCCAAAGGAATGAACCACATCCTCTGCAGAACCGTCCAAGTTTGAAAAGAAGACCCCAACTGTGCAAGAGGATAAAAAAAAACTGAATCTAGAAAACAGAGTTGGAAAACAGAGTTGGAAAACCGAGTTGGAAAACAGAGTTTAAAAACAGAGTTGAAAAACAGGGTTAGAAAACAGAGTTGGAAAACAGAGTTGGAAAACAGAGTTGAAAACAGGGTTGGAAAACAGAGACCCCACAGGTTCAACACAAATGGCAGCTCACCAATGCCTCCTCTATGGGACTCTATGCATATGTGACATCACATGACAGTCAAACACAGCCACACTGGAGCCTCAATGCTTCCTCTTCATTCTTCTGTGTCTGAATATCTGTCTGTTATCGCTTCCATCTGCTCCAGAGCCCCACACGCCCCAGAAAGTAGCAGATACTCACCAGATACTCACCTGATACTCACCTGATACTCACCAGATACTCACCAGATACTCACCTGATACTCACCTGATACTCACCTGATACTCACCAGATACTCATCAAATACTCACCTGATATTCACCTGATACTCACCAGATACTCACCTGATACTCACCTGATACTCACCAGATACTCACCAGATACTCACCAGATACTCACCTGATACTCACCTGATACTCACCAGATACTCACCAAATACTCACCTGATATTCACCTGATACTCACCAGATACTCACCTGATACTCACCTGATACTCACCAGATACTCACCTGATACTCACCTGATACTCACCTGATACTCACCAGATACTCACCTGATACTCACCTGATACTCACCTGATACTCACCTGATACTCACCCGATACTCACCTGATACTCACCTGGAAGTTTTCTAAAAAGGAGAATGAAGCTATGCAGTGATTTGTTACTGTACATACGTACTACTTCTACACACTAACCTCATTCACCTGATACTCACCAGATACTCACCAGATACTCACCTGATACTCACCTGATACTCACCAGATACTCACCAGATACTCACCTGATACTCACCAGATACTCACCTGATACTCACCTGGAAGTTTTCTAAAAAGGAGAATGAAGCTATGCAGTGATTTGTTACTGTACATACGTACTACTTCTACACACTAACCTCATTCATGCGAAAGACCAAGGGACGGCTCTGTTACAGTTCAAAGGATCCGTGCTCAACGCGGCTCTCATCTTATCCAGAGTCAGCTGATGCGAAGATGAATACAAACAAACAGGCTGTCTCTGAATCAGCTCCACCAGTGTGTGTGTGTAGAACCAGAGGAGGATGAACACAAACAAACAGGCTGTCTCTAAATCAGCTCCACCAGTGTGTGTGTGTGTGTGTGTGTGGAGAACAGGCTGTCTCTGAATCAGCTCCACCAGTGTGTGTGTGTGGAGAACAGGCTGTCTCTAAATCAGCTCCACCAGTGTGTGTGTGGAGAACCAGAGGAGGTCTAGGAAATAGGATAACGTGAACTGTGTCCTGTGGTGTACTTAAGGAGGACACACACACACACACACACATCAAAGAGGAGCTGATGCTGGAGCTGACCCCATCCTGATCTGACATGCCACATGTCCCTTTGATCAGGGGGAAAAGGTATTCCGTATCTGGGTCACGTCGAGGTCAAATCTGGTCCAAATCAGTTTCAACCCTTCAACCCCAGACCACGGCCAAACCTGTTCATCAGTTTCAACCCTTCAAAGTCAGGGTCATGTTTGGTCAAGAAGTGGGCCAGTGGTCATCTATCAGGGCGCTAGGAGGCTGTACAAGAGTAGGAAGAGTGGGCCAGTGGGCATCTATCAGGGCGCTAGGAGGCTGTACAAGAGTAGGAAGTCATCTGCCAACAGCCAAGAGCTGAAGTTGCACACAGTGACAAAAACAACAGGATGTGTGTTTCTCATTTTTACTCTTTAATGGTTATCCCTGCAACATCCTTCTCGCTCCGCCTGCACGCGCGCGTGTGTGTGTGTGTGTGGGTGGTGTGTGTGTGTGTGTGGGTGGTGTGTGTGTGTGTATGAGTGTGTGTATGAGGGTGTGTGTGTGTTTGTGTGTGTGTGTGTGTGTGTGTGTGTGTGTGCATGCGTGCGTGCGTGTGTGTGTGTGTGTGCTCAGCTCCTGGGTGGAGGAGCCACAGCTAAATCTTAATTACAAAACCAGAGGAACTGCCCTCTTAAAGCGCCAAAGAATTGTGACAGATGAGAAATCCATCCCATAATAATAACCCAGAATTTGCCCAGACTAGTCGTATCTCCAGCAGTGTAGTATCACGCGAGAGATTACATCAGCCCTGATTAACATTCCAGGCGCTTTATCACTCAAACACTTTCTTTGACAAACAGAAGACGTGCAGAAGACAAACCTCAGATAAGGGGAGAGAAGGTTTTTAGTGAGGTCAAATTACTGTAGGTTTAGCTTCAACAACAACACACACTTTGGTTTCTCAAAGACAACATGCTGAAACCCATTAGGTTCATAAACATACTTGTGGTGTCGGTAAAACTTCATGTGGTGTTTTTGTAAGAGCTATGGCAGCTTTCAAAACAATTCTTACCGTTAAAAAGCCCTTTGGTGTAATGAAATGATTTAATACATTTCTCAAGGCTTTGCAGACACAAATGATACTTGCATGTGTGCAGGAAGGGTGTCTGACGTCATTTATCACATATGGAGGTCTCATAGAAGGAACTGCTTAAATGTAGTTTCTCTTGTGGCTAAATCATTGGCACATGTTAGACACAAAGACCATCGGTTTATCAGACCTTATATCTGCTGCTATGCTGTTTGATGGAAAATGCACTTGCTTACCTTTCTTCAATTCTTACTTCCAACCAGGATATTCATGTGTTTTTTTATATAGTCTTTCATGCACGATATTCATGTTTTTTGATACTCTTTTAAGCATGATATGTGTTTTATATACTCTTTCATGCATGATATGTGTGTTATGTGTTTTTTTAATATACTCTTTTGTGCATGATATTCATGTATTATTTTATATATTTTTTTTTGTACATCCATGCGTTTCTTATATACTGTTATGTATCTTATATTCATGTGTGTTTCATAATTACTAGTAGGTTCATATGGGAAAGTTTCTGTGTCAGCAGGATCAGAGAGCCTCTGAAGCCAGCCTCTTCTCTGCATCACTAGACATAAGTTCCAAATAATCAAGTCACCATTGTAGCATAGCATAGCATCTTTTTTAAGTCACATCGAGACACCCACTAACACACAATCATTTTTAGCAGGTTTTAATTTGGTGTCAATCATTTAAAGTGCAGGGTGTTCTAGCTAGCAACAAGCCCTGGGTCTAGAGAGTTTCCAGGAAGTTGGCTAACTACAGGTTTGCCTATGGTTGCTATGACAGCATCAAAGCCAAACAATCATTACATCTAAAGAGGATCAACACAGAAGAGGCTCTATGCCTCTCACACTTTTGTTGCTGAGCTTAACTACATTCTACAGTATTTTTGTTGTTGTGAAGTGTTAAACACTATTTACATTATTGTATTGTTAAAACACATAAACACTACCCTGATAATGAACTGTGGTACATTCATAATGTTTTATTCAATTGATATTCATAAACAAACTACAAAAATCGACACACAGTATGAGCATGTTGGTACATAAGCATGTTCTTACATGTAAAGTGTTAAAGTTGACAATGCAATGAAATTAAATGAAGATGCTCACATTGTTTGAAGCAAATGTCGTCAGACCCTCATGTGAACTCAGCAAAGACAGCAGTGGATCACTATTATTCACAATTAAATCCGTAGGTTCCCTCATGTGAAGTCAGCAAAGACAGCAGTGGATCACTATTATTCACATTGAAGAAGGCTGTGATTTGAATTAAAGAGAGAAAACACCTGGCTTACCAAAATATAAAGCTCACATACTGTATTGGGCAGAGGATGATCCTACTTGTATCATCATGACAGGATATTCTAGTGAAAGTCTTTAGCCTACATTTAACATGATTCCAAGAAAGCCCAAAAGGTTCATAGATGCTACTTTAGACAAAGCGGAAGAGAACTCTTGTAAAAGGTCTTGTTAAAAGTTCTTAGTCATCCACCCTGCATTTAAAACGAGTAATCCCTACCCTGAGAGGGCACAACAAGTCTACAGATACTTCTTATAACAAAGTGACAGTAGTCTAGTAAAAGTTCATGTAAAAAGTTCTCTATTGTCCAACCTGCATTTGAAATGAATGGACTCTGAGGTCTCAAAACTTTCATAGATGCACGCTACTCTTAACAATATGACTGAGCGCTGTAGTCAACAGGCCCTGGTCACGCTACTTTTAACAATATGACTGAACGCTGCAGTCAACATGCCCTGGTCCTGCATCCGATGTCGTGACAGAGACATCTTTATCTCTGGCACAGCGCTGGGCGTGAGGGTAAATGGGTAATAAAGCTGCGCAAACGTTTCATTTCTCACCCCCCAATTTAATTAGCAGCCTGGGTGGCACAGACCACGTAAATAAGCCCCTGTAGCAACATGCTTCTCTGGCAGCCCAGAGCAGTGTTCGTGCTCCACGGCTCCACCACTTAATTAACAGGCTGGGGGATACCTAAGGCTGCGTGCATGCAACAGGCACTCAGTCAACAGCACACCGGGTTCAATAATGCTCTGCTTTCACATAATGCCACACATGTACAAACATCTGATTTATATACTCTGCCTTTAGGCCTAGGGAAAAAAAAGGTAATTATAGAAAACGGATGATGGCGACTGAACTGCCTAAAAATACTTTTCCCTAATTTCCTTTCTTAGATAAAGAGATAGTTAGGAGTGTGATTAAATAATTCAAATACATATAAATAGTGTTTGTGCTCTACTAATATACTGTAAATCATCATCAGTATAATTCATAACCATCAAAAGAACAAGAGCTTGGCCAATACTTAACAGTACAGATGTTGATTAATAAAAAAAACAGATGCATGATTGTTGTCATAATTCAGTATATAGATTTAAAAATTAATGTGAAAATAAAATATCATTCAAATGCTTTGACAGAACATCTGACAAATGAAAGATATATCAAGTGAGAGTTAGGCTACTCAGTGAAGTGACTGATCTACTCATGGTCTACTGACTACATACTGTATTTGTCACAAATGAAAGGTAAATTAAGTGAGAGTTAGGCTACTCACTGAAGTGACTGATCAGGGGACTACATATTTGTCACAAATGTTGAGAGATTATAGTCCGTGTAGACTATTGTTGTTGCTTAAAACACAGGTACTACAGTTTTCATCAACAAATCCAGTAATTGCAGGTTAACGCTACTGGAGTTTGTCAAATATGTCAAATGTGGGGAAGTTTCCATTGATTTTCTGAGGTTCAGTAGCAGAGTAAATCAGGTCAAAGACCGGTCAGAGGTCAAAGACAGGTCAGAGAAAGGTGACGTCTCCCTGGTGTGCCCGTGGAGGGGATTGGGTCCCCACTAGTTCAGTCCCTGGGTGGGCGCTCAGGCGTGGCGCCCCCTTCAGGCTCGCACTGGTGCCACAGGACAAGACAAGTCTTAAACGGACAGCCGCTTTCCGCTTTGGAATCGCATTAGAAAATGAGATCCCTGTAACAGAAGAGGAATAGGCGTCAGGTGTCAGGTTCTGTGAGGTGTGTCCAGGTCCAAGGATGTGTCAGAAACAACAAACTCAAGACCAGTGGTAAGATGAAAGATATTGCCAGTCCACCTAAAAAACATTGCAATGAAATCTGCAAGGAGAGAAATATTGTGGTAATTCATAGACAAACACACCCAAAAAACACACACAGAGATCAATCTCTTTGTGACAGCAGAAACACACACACACACACAAATCAATCTCTTTGTGACAGCAGAAACACACACACACACACACACACACTCACACACACACACACATATAAATATCTTTGTGACAGCAGAAATATTCCCACTGACATGTTACAATATCAAAAGCATTTTAATTGTGAATTTAAATCATTAAAGAGCACAGCTCCTTCTTTTATAGGTTCAATATAAAAGCTGTTTAATGAGTTCAAAAACGCACTGTAGCCCCGTGATATGCAGTGCTATTAAGTCTCTCTGCTGTATTAAATAAGCAGCTTTGACATAAAAAATATCCAGAGCATCCAGAACGTTCCAACCGTGGTTCCAACCGTGGTCCACCTCCAGTCTACCACAGTATGCTCAATGGCAATTTACATGCTGTTAACCATGTAACCAATATCCTAGATGCCAGTTAAAGCCAGTTAGCATGTGCAGACGGACCTAATTAATCAATTAATTAATCAGTAAATGATTATTCCACTCTGGCCTTGTCAGGTGTACTTAGAGAGACCAGAGGTAATCCTATGAGGAGTGGGCCAGATAATGACGGAGATTATTATGAAGGAGCCGTGTAATGAAGAGTGTAAATGAGACCATCAGTGCTCAGGTTCCTGTCTTAGAGAAGATTGTGAGCTGTCACAAAGATGGGTGCTCACTGTTTTTAGCTGAGGGTGGTAAAGGGGAGGTCTGAGGAGAGGAGAGGGAAAGAGAAAAGAGGAGAGGAAAAGAGAGAAGAGGGGAGAGAGAAAGAGAGAAAGAAGAGAGGAGGATAGGTCACTCTGCACTCCACAACCAGCAGAACTCTTACTTACACTCTCACCACAAAGCACCTTGCAGCTCGCAAAGCTCACTTCTTCTTCCCTCCTAGAGACATACTTTCAGTTTTTTTCTTCTGTGCCTCATTGAACAAAAGACACACCTTTATGTTAGCACACGGCGAGAGAGAGAGAGAGAGAGAGAGAGAGAGAGAGAGAGAGGGGAGGGGTGGGGGGGGGTGATGATCTGGCCCCATCCCCAGTTTAGACCTGACTGGCTGCACATGGGACCTGAACTGTATGAACACATTTCCTATCTCTGTCTGCTTGAGAACACTGACCCCTGGTGGCTCCACTCAGCAAGTGCTAAACCTCCCACAGCACCTCACTCCCAGGCTTGTGAATTCATGACGTGGAATCATGGTGAATGTGGAAGCTCAGGATGAGTGTGTGGATTAACCTGGACAAGTCCTAGAAGTTTCTGGTTAATGTTTTACTGCTAGTCACCAGCAAAACTAGCCTGTTACCTAACTGGAGCAGTAATCAGCAGCCTGTACAGACGTCTCCAGCTCACTGGCTTTGCATACAGCTGCATCGCATGCAACAGGTTACAAAAATCAGAAGGTGCATGACTGGCTGAAATGCGGCAAATGATAAATGCCGCTTGTGGACTTGTGGGGGGGGGGGCAGTAAGGAGAGGGGGGGGGGGGTAAGGAGAGGGGGGGGGGGACATGACAGAGAGGAGGTTGTACCTCGGTCATGGCGTCATCGATCTGCTTGAGCTCCTCGTAGTGATCACGTGAGTCCCTCAGAGGCTGTACCATGATCTCCTCTATCTGAGGGAAGAGCTGAGACACACACACCCACTTAAGACCGTCTCCAACAAACACACACACCCAGTTAAGACCGTCTCCAAGAAACACACACACCCAGTTAAGACCGTCACCAGCAAACACACACACCCAGTTAAGACCGTCACCAACAAGCACACACACCCAGTTAAGACCGTCACCAACAACCACACACACACAGTTAAGACCGTCACCAACAACCACACACACACAGTTAAGACCGTCTCCAACAACCACACACACACAGTTAAGACCGTCACCAACAAGCACACACACCCAGTTAAGACCGTCTCCAACAAACACACACCTACCCAGTTAATAGGCTGTGTAGGCTATTAGCTGAGACCCTGACCCTGTTCATAACTTAAAGAAAGAGAGCACCCCAAAGCACACGCCTAACAAACAACATACACTCTGGCCCTACGTGATGTAAAACTTAGATGTAAGACCTACCATGTGTGAGTACAGTGTGTGTGTGTGTGTGTGTGTGTGTGTGTGTGTGTGTGTGTGTGTGTTTGTGTGTGTGTGAGTACAGTGTGTGTGTGTGTGTGTGTGTGTGTGTGTGTGTGTGTTTGTGTGTGTGTGAGTACAGTGTGGGTGTGTGTGTGTGTGTGTGTGTGTGTGTGTGTGTGTATGCCAGTCCCAAAGGAGGACATGAGTTGTGATGTTGCTGTGAGGAGACCCAAATAGGAGGATGGGTACGGCCACAGTCTATTTGCATGCATCATGTACACAGGGTGGCAATATTGTTTTTCTTGCATAGCCTACTATACTGTCTATGGTGTGTTATGATATGATGTGTGTCTATACTGAACACTTATAGTTTACACTAGTAATAGTAGTAGTAATTGCACCGTAACCTGTCGTTGTTCTAGGTCCATAATAGACTGCATTTATGTGTTGACAACTGAAATATATCTCCGTTTGCTGTAATTCACTTTTTTCAAGCAAACTGTTTGTATTTTGTACATTCTAGCACTGGAAATGAAAAAGGCGCGCTCTGTGTGTGCAACGGAGTGTTTTGGAACTGAAAAGAGTACTGAAATGTGTGTGTAGTACTCTATGTGTGTACTATGTCAGTCTATGGTAACCGCTTTTGTCAGATTGGTCTATGAAGTGCATTGTAACACTGTTAGGCTTTAGTCAAACAAAGACTAGACAACATTGATCATTGATCACACTAGTGAGTATTTTACATTGATCACACTAGTGAGTATTTTAGATTGATCACACTAGTGAGTATTTTAGACTGATCACACTGGTGAGTATTTAGTGATTGATCACACTAGTGAGTATTTAGTGATTGATCACACTAGTGAGTATTTTAGACTGATCACACTAGTGAGTATTATAGACTGATCACACTGGTGAGTATTATAGATTGATCACACTAGTGAGTATTTAGTGATTGATCACACTAGTGAGTATTTAGTGATTGATCACACTAGTGAGTTTGTCATTTGACACAAAAATTAGATTTTGAAAAGGGATTTTTGAGCTTTGCATGCAGTGTTTTATTTTGCAAGAGATTTGTGGTGTTTTGCATTTTGTATCTATGTCTGACGCTTCGGTCCACAGTGTTTTGGAAATGCAGAAAAACAACTGAAATTTGTATACCATTTGTCCTCTATTTGTGAGCTTACTTATTCAGTTGTGTCAGATTGCTCTATGAAGTGCACTGTAACACTGTACCTGCAAAAATCTTTAGCCTAAAACAGGAGTGTTTTAGATTTATCATATGAATGCGTTTTGAATGCAGTGTTGATGAAATGTTTCATTTTGCAGGTGTTCTGCATTCTGTGAACTGTATGGAGTTTTGAAATATTGTTTTTAATAAAATCCAGTTACCAACAACTCCACATTTGGAATTACCAGCAACAAAGAAATTAACTTGATGTCTAGATGCTTCCATACTGAACAATTATCAGCTCATATCTAAAAAGTCCTCTAACTAATGGCCTCAACTAACCACCTTCTTAACATCAAGTGGGTATTTTGATGACTTCCAGTCAGGCTTCTGTGCTAAAAACAGCTCTCATTGAGGTTTTATATGACATGCGCCTTAATACCAATACAGGCAAAACATCAGTCCTAGTGTTACTGGACCTCAGTGACCTTTGACCCCAGTCCTAGTGTTACTGGACCTCAGTGACCTTTGACCCCAGTCCTAGTGTTACTAGACCTCAGTGACCTTTGACACCAGTCCTAGTGTTACTGGACCTATGTGACCTTAGACCCCAGTCCTAGTGTTACTGGACCTCAATGACCTTTGACACCAGTCCTAGTGTTACTGGACCTCAGTGACCTTTGACACCAGTCCTAGTGTTACTGGACCTCAGTGACCTTTGACCCCAGTCCTAGTGTTACTGGACCTATGTGACCTTTGACCCCAGTCCTAGTGTTACTGGACCTTTGACATTGTTGATCCTTTCACGCTGTTGGTCATAATACATTTATATTGCTGCACAGACTGGAACACTGGGTTGGGTTTTATAGTTATAACTGAACATGAACAAACTCCTCTGTGTGTTGAGGAAAGACAGTCTATTTGCATCTGAATCTCCTTAATGAAGTCACATATAGTTATAACTGAACATGAACAAACTCCTCTGTGTGTTGAGGAAAGACAGTCTATTTGAATCTATGGTGTGTGTGTACCTGGGGGTGGCAATAGTGCTGAAGTGTGTGTAGATGAGTGTTAGAATGTGATCTCCCTTTTGTGTCAGGTCTTAGCATGTGTGACTGTTATTCCTTGCTCTGTGTTTCATTGTTGTTGATGAATATGTTAGCACCATTATGTTAGTTACCGTATTCCTCTGTTTCATTGTTGTTGACAGTGTTGTGCATGAACGCGTTCAAAAGAACGCGTTCATTGAACACGTTCATTTTTATGAGAACGATGAACTGAACGCAACTTCATGACAAATAATGAATTTGAACGGTGAACACGTTCATATTATCTGAGGTCCAGCGCCACTGAGGTCTAGCTAAAACATTACGGAATGTTTTCCTTCTACTGAGGAAAGACGATGTCTAAATCGAATGCTTGTACCATGTCGTTGCTCAGTACCTGTTAAAAAGGCCATAGTAATGATTTGTTAAATTGCCCAGACAGACCATGTTTCGGTAAATGACCATATTTGGAAATTGCGTTGGTCATATGACTCCACTTCTCACGGTGCAATGTTTTGATATCGCTTCACAGCATATTTAGATGGAGTAGCAGTTAACTTCGGGCATATTTTCACATAATTGAACGTTGCACTTTGTTGAAGTTGTGTGCGTCCATGTATACGTGAGTTTGACTTTGTAGCCTACCTTGTCATTATGTGTTTGTTATAGTTTAGCTTTCTCATAATTGTTACGAGCACTGTCACTTAATTGATCTAGCATGATGCACTGTTCGTGAACTCGCTTAGCATAAGCTGCTAATGTACAAATACGAGTGTTACAGGCTTTACCTATGCTAACTTTTGAGCGGTCTTTCATTTAGTGCACATGCCCTTCTTGATCTGAGATTAAGCCAGTAGCATGTCATTGCTGAAGAGGTTAAATTATTACCTTTAGTTCCCTGTATAATTCATTATTTAAATGGTACTACAGGGCTGTGTATTAATGTATATTTTCTGTTTGTACTTTACTTTCACACACACACACACACACACACACACACACACACACACACACACACACACACATACAAACATACACCCACCTACAATTTATCCCATTCATTGTTGTTAATGCAATACAAAGAGTGAAGAATCAAACTGAATATCCAAGTCTCCATTCTTTTCCATTCTAATCGGATGACCCTCAGTGATTATACATTTCCCGAACCCCCTCTATAACAGTAGGCTACCCGTATAATTTCTGCGATACCTAAACCAACTAACTCGACTTCGCCCTACATTACCCATGAATCGTGGCACACACACCAAACAAGCAACGTATTCCAAGCAACAGCTCTCGGTCTCAATATAAAAATGGCAAGTGAAAGCGAAAACAGAGACGCAGACTGAGCGAGTAGGCCTACATCCGATCCACCTTATTATTATGTGCGGGATTTTTACACACTGTCTGATAAAGTTTCCGACAGTAAAAATCTCACCTTTCTGTGCAAATTATGTCCTCCTGAAAAATTAGCAATAATTTAAAAAAAAATGAAAATGAACTGAACTATGAACTAGTTCAGAATTTAAATGGTGAACTATGAACGTGAACGATTCATGTTTACTTGTATGAACTGAACTTTGAACGAGTTCATGAGAGGTGTGAACGTGCACAACACTGGTTGTTGATGCATATGTTATCACCATTATGTTAGTTAGCGTATTCCTCTGTGTCTCATTGTTGTTGATGCATATGTTATAACCATTATGTTAGTTAGCGTATTCCTCTGTGTTTCATTGTATGATGAATATGTTACCTCCATTATGTTAGCTAGCGTATTTGTACACCGTCAGTGTCTGTGTCATGTAGAGAATAGACCTCCCTCTTGTGTTTCCCCAATCATGCCAGTGTTTCCTGTTCAATGTTGTGTGTCTCATCAATAAACAGAAAGAATCCAAAGAGCCACTATCTGTTAATTATAAATAAAATGTGTTTCGCACTAAATATCACTATGTCGTGTTGGCCTATGTTCAGATAATAAGCCTTAATAATTATTTATAAATCAATGAATAAATAAATACATATAATTATTCACGTGTCAATGGGAGATTCCTTACCTTCATAATTGTCTCAAACATGGGGATCAGAACAAACTTGATGAATCCTATCTGAGCGGTCGGCTTGGTGACTTTGTCCCGGTCCATGAAGGGAGCCACCGGAAGGCCCTCGCACTTCTCCCTGTCACTCTGGAGGTGGTCACACAGACACATAGACACACACACACACACACACACACACACACACACACACACACACACTCATCAGGACTACAGGGAGGCTACAGGGAGGAGAGGAGAGGGGAGGAGAGGGGAGGAGAGAGGAGAGGAGAGGAGAGGAGAGGAGAGGAGAGGAGAGCAGAGGAGGAGAGGAGAGGAGAGGGGAGCGGAGAGGCAAGGGGAGGGGAGAGGAGAGGAGAGGAGAGGAGAGGAGAGGAGAGGAGGGGAGAGGAGGAGAGGAGAGGAGAGGAGAGGGGAGGAGAGGAGAGGAGGGGAGAGGGGAGGAGAGGAGAGGAGAGCAGAGGAGGAGAGGAGAGGAGAGGAGAGGGGAGGAGAGGAGAGGAGAGAAGAGCAGAGGAGGAGGAGAGGAGAGCAGATGAGGAGAGGAGAGGAGAGGAGAGCAGAGGAGGAGAGGAGAGGAGAGGAGAGGAGAGGAGAGGGGAGGGGAGGCAAGGGGAGGGGAGTCACCTGCATGAAGTACTCCTCAAGCAGGCAGTCCACCCACGGCTCGGCCACCTCCGTCGGCCGCACCTCATTAGAGATGTCACAGCACTTGATCAGGACCATTTTCAACTGTGGATACACACACACACACACACAAGCACAGAACCACACAAAGGCACACACACATACATGCACACACACACACACACACACAAACACACACACACACAGAGAGACTCAGTTTAACAGGAAACAAAGAGGCCTTTTCAAATACCCAGCTGTGCACCTTTTCCCCACCTCTACACTGAAAAAGAGCTCACTGAGGGCTCTCTGTGTGTGTGTGTGTGTGTGTGAGTGTGTGTGTGTCTATGTTTGTGTATGTGTATTTGCGCATGTGCTTATTTGTACCTTTTCTCCACCTCTACATTGAGAAAGAGCTCATTGAGGGCCTACTTCAATGTCTTACTCTACGCTCTGTGTGTGTGTGTGTGTGTGTATGTGTGTGTGTGTATGTGTGCGTATGTATGTGTGCGTCTGTTTGTATGTGTGGCTGTGTGTGTGTGTGTGTGTGTGTGTGTGTGTGTGTGTGTGTGTACGTGTACGTGTACGTGTACGTGTGTGTGTGTGTGTGTGTGTATGTGTGTATGTATGTGTGTATTTGTGCATGTGAGTGTGTGTGTGTATGTGTGCATGTGTGTACGTGTATGTGTGCGTGTGTGTGTGTGTGTGTGTATGTATGTATGTGTGTATTTGTGCATGTGGGTGTGTGTGTGTATGTGTGCATGTGTGTACGTGTACATGTGAGTGTGTGTGTGTGTGTGCGTGTATGTATGTATGTATGTATGTATTTGTGCATGTGGGTGTGTGTGTGAATGTGTGCATGTGTGTATGTGTGCATGTGTGTGTATGTATGCGGGTGTGTGTGTGCATGTGTGTATGTATGTATGTGTGCATGTGGGTGTGTGTGTATGTGTGCATGTGTGTGTGTGTGTGTGTGTGTGTTTGTGTGTAAATGACCCTGATATGACCCTGACCCTGTGCCAGACAGACTCACGCATATGACGTGCTCCTCGTTAGTGAAGTCGAAGTTGTCCACTTTGTGCTTGAAAGAGTCCAGTATCTCGCCATGCCGCGCCATGTCTGTGGCTAAGATCAAGGTGATGATGGCCTGCACAGGAGAAACACATGGCCTTCGTTAAACACACTCGTGTGAATGACTGCAGTCAGAGAGAAAGAGAGAGAGGGAGAGAGACGGAGAGAGAGAGGGGGAGAGAGAGGGAGAGAGACGGAGAGAGAGAGGGGGCAAAAGAAAGCAGAGAGGGAGGGAGAGAGAGGGAGAAAGACAGGGGGAGAGAGGCGGGGAGAGAGATAGGGAGAGAGAGGGAGAGGGAGAGAGAAAGAGGGAGGGAGAGAGAGAGAAAGAGAGGGGAGAGAGACGGAGAGAGAGAGGGGGCAAAAGAAAGCAAAGAGAGGGAGGGAGAGAGAGATAGGGGGAGAGAGAGAGAGAGGGAGGGAGAGAGAGGGAGAGGGAAGGAGAGAGACGGAGAGAGACGGGGAGAGAGATAGGGAGTGAGAGGGAGAGGGAGAGAGAAAGAGGGAGTGAGAGAGAGAGAAAGAGTAGGAGAAACATGGAATGAGAAGATCAGAGAGAGAGAAACAGATAGGGATTGAGAGAAAGAGAGAGAGGGAGGAGGGTGCAGGGAGAGAGAAAGAGAGAAAGCAGACAGAGATTGAGATGGAGAGAGGGGGAGAGGGAAAGAGAGAGAGGGAGGAGGGTGCAGGGAGAGAGAAAGAGAGAAAGCAGACAGAGATTGAGATGGAGAGAGGGGGAGAGGGAAAGAGAGAGAGGTTGAAAGAGAAAAATAAGGAGAAAGAGGCAAAGAGAAGAATGGGGGATAGAGTAAGGGGAAGAAAGAGAGCAGAGATAAAGTGAGAGAGAAGAAAGAGAGAAAGCGTAGAGAGGTGTTTGTAGTGTGGCTCTGTTCCCTGGCCTACCTGGCGGATCTGCTTGTAGGCCTCAGGCTCCACGTTGGCGAAGATGTTGCACTCGGGCAGCGACAGGATCTGGAAGGCCACGGCGCAGTGATGGTTCTCCAGAGGAGAGATGTCGTTATAGCGCACAGCCAGCTCCGTACGCGCGTTTATCTGATACCTACACACACACACACACACACACACACACACACAGTGATGATTCTCCAGAGGAGAGATGTCGTTATAGTGCACAGCCAGCTCAGCAGTGATACCCCACTGGATCCCTCATGTCAAACTGGCCTCAGCAGTGATACCCCACTGGATCCCGCTGAAGCAGAATTCTCACGTGTGTGTGTAGCCTGGGTGACTGATAGGAGACTGAGGGGGATTCTCACGTGTGTGTGTAGCCTGGGTGACTGATAGGACACTGAGGGGGATTCTCACGTGTGGGTGTAGCCTGGGTGACTGATAGGACACTGAGGGGGATTCTCACGTGTGTGTGTAGCCTGGGTGACTGATAGGACACTGAGGGGGATTCTTACGTGTTGTTGTAGCCTGGGTGGTCTAGGTCGTGACACACAGCGGCCGTCATCAAAACTCCCAAGTCTGTCAAAGTCAGCTTCTCCTGTGGAAAAAAAACAACCCACCGAACACCAAACACATAATCAGGGGCAAGCACACAATCACACCAAACCAGATTTTCCATTGCCTCCCTCCCTAGTCATTTAGCTGGCAGTCCATGGGGAGTCACTTTTTCCACTACCATTCTGTAAGGATAATTGCTACTGGTGTCATCATGGGGGAGGGTGTAAGTGTGTGTGTGTGTGTGTGTGTGTGTGTGTGTGTGTGTGTGTGTGTGTGTGTGTGTGTGTGTGTGTGTGTGTGTGTGTGAGTGAGTTTTTAGTACCTAGAGGTGACAGAAATAAATATGGTTGTGTGTCTGTTTTACCTTCAGGTAAGATAAATTAATGGGGTTTTGTTTTCTGTGTGTGTGTGTGTGTGTATGTCTGTGTGTGTGTGTGTATGAGTGTGTATGTGTGTGCAGGGGCGGCGCCAGGGGGGAGCTAGGGGGTTCTCTAGCTCCCCCTGGATTAGCCATAGCACCCCCATAGCACCCCCAAGAAAATAATGTTTTTTTAATTATTTTTATTTAATTTAAAAGTTATTTATTGTGTGATAATAATATTTAACTCACAAAAGAAAATTATAACAGATTGAAATTAACAGATTGTTTTAGACAGAGAGCAATCATTCTGTCATGTCTGGCGCCGCCACTGTGTGTGTGTGTGCGTGTTTATGTGTGTATGTGTGTGTGTGTATGTGTTTTAAGTTAGGGTGACCATATTTGAGTTTGTGAAAAAGAGGACACTTCGTTGCGGGGGGAGGGGGCGTGGGTAGTGTTTAGCACACATCATCTGCATGTTTTGACATATTTTTCACATGCAGATGACCCCGCCCCCTCCCCCCGCGATGAAATTTTGACATCTTTTACACATGCAGATGTCATGTGTTGTTATAAACAATGCAACTAGTGGAAGCGGCAAGGTGCTAAGTGTCGCCAGATTGGAAATGGCGAAGTATCGTACCAAATGCTCAAAATGATCGTCTTTGGAGGATAATTATCGTGCATCTGGCAGAGGGCGGTCGACCAATGTGTGTGTGTGTGTGTGCGTGCATGCGTGTGTGTCTACCCTGCAGGTATAAGAGAAATAAATGGGGTCTAACCTGCAGGTTGCAGAGGTTGATCATGCCGTACATCACCTGGCTGACACAGAAGCAGTGGCGGAAGTTATGGAAGGGGTTGTTCCTGTAGTTCTCCTGGATGGCTAGCTACCAGACACAAACAACATACGAAACATGTAGTGCTGGCTTGCCTTTCTCAGCGCAGCACAGAACAGAACAGAACAGAACGGAACGGAACGGAACAAAACAGAACAGAACAGAACAGAACGGAACGAAAACATCTCCATGAGCACAGTATTTCAGATGGCCTCAGTGAAAGGCAGTGTTTTGTTTTGTTTTTTCAGTGGTTAAAATTCTACTCTCACCAGCCAGCGCTTCAGAGTGATGGGGTTCATGTTGAACTCCTTCACCAGCCCCAGGTCCTGGAACATGTACTCCAAGCAGCTCAGCATCTGCAAAAGCCATCAGACACAACCACAGAGGGACTGACACTGTGCATCTGTTAAGCTGCAACAGAGCTGAGAAGGTTCCAGAATAAAGATTTCCATTCACTATCTCTTTTCACAGTCAGGGTCGACTTTATCCCAGAGTCAGTGTGAATCTCACCTCATTGTGTTCCCAGTGCCAGACATCAAAGGTGGGCTTTTTCAGTGCCTCAATGGTCTCCCGGGAAAGCGTGTACTACAAAGGAGAGGACAGCAAATGAAAAGGTGTGGGCCTGGGAAACTCACTAGCAGCTAAATACCTGGTAACACAAGCCCAACACAAAGCTAACCCAAACCCAACACAAACCTCACACAAACCCCCACACAAACCCAACACAAACCTGACATGAAGCTAAACGAAAGCTAACACAAACCCTAAACAAACCTGACATGAAGCTAAAAGAAAGCTAACACAAACCTAACATGAAGCTAACACAAACCTGACATGAAGCTGAAAGAAAGCTAACACAAACTTAACATGAAGCTAACTCAATGCTAACAAAGAGTCCAATACCTTTGGATAGCTGGGAACGTCACGGCGAGCGTTTGGCTTCTTCCCATCATCTGGGAAGTTGTACCTGCACGGGCAGTTCGCCCTGAAACCGAGACACAAGACATGAGGGTAGTAACTATGATATGATTTTAGTGTCAGTAATTAAATGTTTTGTTGATGTTGTTGTTGCAATTGTTGTCGTTGTTCTGTGTCCACCTTCCACCTCCTCTGGAGGTCATCTCATCACGGAGTTTCCTGAGATCTTTCTTGCACTTCTCAATCTCTACCACCTTCAGGCCCTCCACTGAAAGGCAAACAGGATGACAGCCCTTATGAATAGGCTTATAACACACATGCATTGGCTATAACACGCATGCATATGAAGTCACATTATAGAGCACTGACATTCTGAACCTACAGTGCTGTTGTAAGTGCATACAAACACTGGGATTTTTCTTTAATGTGCTAAAGATAAAGACTGGTCAAAACTTACACTCCACTCTCTTTTCAAGCATGGCCAGCCTGTTGGTCACCTCTGTTTTCAGCTCATTGATTCGGAAAGCCCTGCAGAAAGTAGAGCATTTAGTATAGACCTTCACTTTCTGGGGCTGCACTGCCGTGGTGATGGGTGGCTAGTTTATGATGAAACAACATCACATTCTGCTTTCATCAACATGTCTTGAGTCTATTCACTATTTTACACTAAGCTAAGTGCAAACAAAGGTGCTGTGGTAACAAACACATTCACGGTAAACCGCCTTTGATCAAAATCATAACTACAGCAACACATGGAGATCAAAATCATAACTACAGCTACACATGGAGATCAAATCATAACTACAGCTACACATGGAGATCAAAATCATAACTACAGCTACACATGGAGAACACAACAGACATGGCCATTACTTGCTGAACTGCTCGGCCACCTGAGATAGAACATTCTGGAACATATCCTCTTTCTCTGTTGAGAGACAGAATAGAGTGGTGTTAAAGCGTGTAAGCACACAGTGGTCCTATAAGTCAAATGATAGGTATACAACATTTCTAAGTAGCTTTATGAAGCCCTAAACTTGCTCTATAATTTAGGTGAAAATTGTCCGTGACCTCCCTCCCCCACTGTAGAAGTGGCTGTAACTTAATAAATAATTGCCCCAGGGCTCTTATAGTTCTGATTTCTACATCATATTGATTCATCTTCCACCATAAACAAAAGAAAAGTTTGAGGTGGAAAGTCCTTGTTGATTTGACATGGAATGTCCCATGTGGTAGTGGTGACTCTTTCCTGGCTCATGCACTGTGAAGGAAGCATTTGATTGGATGTTTGGGCCTCATCCACAGGCTTCAACTTGGCCAAGTGTGCACAGGTGAAGGTGAAAGGTGTTGAATGTGTTGCTTGCTGTGTGGTTTTATATAAAAAGTGTGCTGTAGCTGTGAATGTGTGCGTAGGCTAGCTAGTGTGTAAGTGTAGCTCGCACACGTCTCAAAGGTTTTCACACTGCAGAGTTCGGTATCTGCTTGACAGAGATACATCCTTCCTGTTGTTAGCATGTTTCAACATCTTAGTTTTAAATCCCTCCACAATCCCAATAACCTTTCAAATGTGGTGCATTTGTATCCAACCGGGCAGACACATACTAACAGAGGCAGACACATACTAACAGAGGCAGACATGCAGTAAGAGAGGCAGACACATACTAGCAGAGGCAGACATGCAGTAACAGAGGCAGACACATACTAGCAGAGGCAGACATGCAGTAACAGAGGCAGACACATACTAGCAGAGGCAGACATGCAGTAACAGAGGCAGACACATACTAGCAGAGGCAGACACATACTAGCAGAGGCAGACACATACTAACAGAGGCAGACACATACTAACAGAGACAGACACATACTAGCAGAGGCAGACATCCAATAACAGAGGCAGACACATACTAGCAGAGGCAGACACATACTAACAGCGGCAGACACATACTAGCAGAGGCAGACACATACTAGCAGAGGCAGACACATACTAGCAGAGGCAGACACATACTAACAGAGGCAGACACATACTAGCAGAGGCAGACATCCAATAACAGAGGCAGACACATACTAACAGAGGCAGACACATACTAGCAGAGGCAGACACATACTAGCAGAGGCAGACACATACTAACAGAGGCAGACACATACTAGCAGAGGCAGACATCCAATAACAGAGGCAGACACATACTAGCAGAGGCAGACACATACTAACAGAGGCAGACACATACTAGCAGAGGCAGACACATACTAACAGAGGCAGACACATACTAGCAGAGGCAGACACATACTAGCAGAGGCAGACATGCAACAGCCCAGTGACCGGTAGGATCATGTCAAATCCCAGCTATGTCCCCAGAACTTTTCAAACCCAACTGACAAAATAAGAGGAGGAAGAGGAGGAGGAGGAGGAGGAGAAGGAGAAAGGCAGGCTGCAGAGGAGGCGCTCCTTACCTCCAAGCTGTCCAGTAGACAGGGGCACAACCTTGTACAGTGAGCTGCGTATGGAGAGAAATTACTGTCTTATTAAACACAAAGTCATAAATGCTCAAGTCCATATTTTCTTTGACACTGTGGAGGAAGCATGGCACGTATGCAGAGTTGCCAATTGCAGGGTTCTCCCACTTCTGGCGTTAGACACGCACTTTTATTTCATGTTTCACGCTAGCATGAAGAGAAAAATTATTAATTGTAGGGCTGAACGATTAATTGCATTTGCGATTTTCTAACCGCAACGTTCGCGATTAAAAAACGTGGTCTAAAAAAAAAAAAAAAAAAAAAAAAAAGTTTTTTTTTTTTTTTTTAAGATGGTAAATTTTGCACACAGTGTTTAAAAAGCGCATGCCTAGTGTGCAAAGACAGCTGTGAACGTGTTTTAAAATATTAAATATTATATTCATTCAGTGAATCCTAAATTGTAAAATCTTTGTACTTGTCATGAAAGCAGTGATTCTTATGCAGAAACCTGACTGGACTCACTTTAAATGAAGGAGCTCAGTTCAGTACGGGCTTGCCTGGGTGAGTTGATGGGCATGTGTGTGAGTGTGTGTGTGTGTGTGTGTGTGTGTGTGTGTGTGTGTGTGTGTGTGTGTGTGTGTGTGTGTGTGTGTGCAGGCTTACCTGGGTGAGTTGATGGGCATGGTGGGGTCGATTGAGACGAGGGACCCCTCAGAATCCACCATCATGATGGCTGTGTTCCTGAACACCACACACACACACACACACACACACACACACTGAGACCTCAACACAGTCAAAATGACACTAACGAGTCACTACGATAAAATATTAGGATTAAAGAACCTTCCTAAAGAACTTCCTGGGGGTTACCAAGGTTACGTATCTATTTCACCTGTAAGCAGTACTGGCTGTTAACATTATTGTAAATTCAATTAAAAATAAAATTATTACTAAAGTAATGACCACAGACTAGAAATACATAATTTAGGAGCTTTATAGACCTCATTCATTATTAATATGAGTGAAGGACAGTGAAGGGGACGTGACCTTCATTATTAATATGAGTGAAGGACAGTGATGGGGACGTGACCCCTGACCTTCATTATTAATATGAGTGAAGGACAGTGATGGGGACGTGACCTCTCTGACCTTGGTATGTTTGAAGAGGAACAGAGGAGTTCTTTAATGTCACACGGAGAACAGTACCGACTAAACACCACCTGTAGGGGAAGACATGACTCAGCTCTGTTTGAAGACAAACACACACATACACACGGATAACAGTGACGACACAAACACATACATACACGGATAACAGTGACAGCACACACACACACACACACACACACACACACAAACACACAGATAACAGTGATGACTACAGGGATGAGACGTAACTCAGCTCAGAACTCAGAGACACTGAAACAGACTTGTGTTTACTTAGGTAATGTGCCAAATATGGAAATAGTACTCACACACACACACTCACCCTCACACCATTCACACACACATACACAAACACCCACATACCCACTCACACACACAGACACACACACACTCATATACAAACAATCACACACACACACACACACACACACACAACTAAATAAACAGATGTACTCGACAAGCACCCCTGCAGCCTGAGCCTGTCCAGCATCCTTCGGTTAAGTGGGGAGATGTCATTTCCAGGTCTGCCCACGAGCCACTCAGAGGCTGGCCAAGAGCTGCCTGCGTGTGAGCAGCCAGCCTGGATCGGTCACTTCTGGACCCTCGTCTCCAAATCAAACGCTTAGGGCCTATGAAGTAAACATACACACCTGTTCCACCTCTCATGGCCCTCTAATGTGGGCCGAGACTCGGTTCCCAACGGATGCACCTCAGCCCTCGACCCACAGCCCTACACCTGATTTGGTTTATTTGGTGGTCAATGTAAGGATGTCCACGCACAGCTACAAAGAATCCACAGCTTCATTTGATCTGAGAGGACGATTTATGAATATATAACAGAGTGTCCAGCAGCCGCACAAATCACATTCACTTCACTTCAGCTTTGATGTAAGGGCTTTAGGTTGCTTAGGAGCCAGGAGAAACACACACACACACACACACACACACACACACACACACACACACACGCATGCACACACACGCACACACACACACGCATACACATGCATGCGCACACACACACACACACACGCATGCATGCAAACACACACAACATACACATGCATGCACACACACACACACACACACACACACATACACGCACACACACATACAAAGAGCAAGAAGAGGTTATGCTACTTCCAGGTGTCCTCAGGTTAGTGCTGACAGTGACAGTAGCAGCTGTGACATGCTCTCTACCAGAGGATATTTTGACAGGCTTGTTGCTGATTCCTGTAATGTCCCCGCTGATTCATTTTGTACAGACGCAAAACAAAAACTGTCTGACCTGAGGGGACTCACCTTTTGAACCTTGCCGTCCACGTCCAGGTAGATAGCCTTGGGGGCGTAGGATGAAGAGCTGGACCCCATGTTGACACCTGTCCCTCTCACAGCCCAAAACTGGGACACCCGCGCACCTGCTCCGCCCCCTCACACCCAACAGGAGGCCCGGCCCGGCCCTTCCACCCCACTCTCCGTCTTCTGCCCCTCTGCCTCTCTCGTGGGATGCTTCTGTAGCTCTGGCCGGCAGCGTCTGTTTGAGCCTGCTGCCCACCTCTGCAGTCACCGAACAGCACGGGGGTAAGGGGTTAGAGTCAGATGGGTCAGGGGCAATGTTCCCTCTAAGCTGCGCGCGCGCGCGGCCGCGCAGTCCAGTCGAAGTGGCCGCGCAATAGATTTTACAGACCGCGCACATTTTTCAGACCGCACAAACGATTTTTTTACAGGGGTTAAAAATCTGAGCATCAAAGGCGATGTAGGCTAGGTAATAAACATTTAAAATACTGACATGTCTGACAACCAAGCCGGATGTACGTAAGAATGTTTACATACAAAGTGTATCCTTTTGGCTACTCTTGGCGGGCCCTGCTCCAGCAGTTATAGGCTACCATGGCGAAAAGAAAGGCAGAGCAGGTGCCCCAGAAAAAGGTCTGCCTAACGTTTAAACACGAGTGGCTAAATTAAATAGTCCAAACTGACACAGGTAGGATGAAACTTTCAGAAATATTCACATATGAAGAAAGCAGTGGCGTCATCTGCAAATTCTGCTGGGAGGCAAAAGCAAAAGGAGAGTTCGCTCGTGGGAAAACTTGGTCCGAGTGGAAGCTTGATTATCTAAAGCAGGGGTACTCAATAGGCGGACCGCGGTCCGGATCCGGACCCAGACGCAATCAAATTTGGACCGAAGCCAAAATCAACATTCTAATTTAATCATGATCCAAGCGAGTTTTCATTGGTGCGTGATTTCGCGCTATATATTTTTTTCCTACAACATCACTATGACAACTCACTCACTCAATGTTGGCAGCGAGCTCTGTGGGTCACGCAGGTTGTGTGTGTCAATGGCAACAACGCGGGCAGATAGATTTGTGAACTGTATCTTTTTCTCAGCAAACGGAAACTCATGGCGTGTGCATGAAACAATGAAACATATGAAACAAAGCATGCACACTTTGAACAAAAATACCCGCAGAACTCTGAGATAAGGGGCAGAAAAATAAACCATCTGCAATCATACCAAGCAATATGCAGTGTAATAGTTAGATCAGCCACACAACAAGAGCGTGTATACCTCAACATACTGTTGTGAGTCTGCCTTTTCAACCATGAATATGGTGAAAAACAAATACAGGAGCACACTCACTAATGAACATCAGTGCCTCCGCCTGGCCTTCACACCTTTTATGCCCAATTTTAAACCACAAAAAAAAGTGTCACCTGTCACACAAATAAGGCCACATCACCTTTTGTGCATAGTTCGAACGTTTTTGTTGGAGTTATGTTTTGGGATTTTGACCGTCACTGTTCCGGACCCTGAACTGAATGGAAATTTGGCGAGTGGACCTTTTTGGGTTTCTAATTGAGTACCCCTGATCTAAAGCGTCATCTGACACAGAAAGTTCATGTAGACGCATTGAAAACACTGAGACTTAGACATGGGAAGTCTATCGATCAAATTCTCACCGAAACGAATGAAGCCCGAGAGAAACGAATTCAGAGAGCACGATCCGACCCTGAACAAATTAAAATATTGATCGACAACTTGATGCTAGCAATTAACACCAACATGTCCATGTTATCAGTTCAGGATATACACGATCATATGGCAAAATACGTCGACCTACCTCAGAGTTGGAGAAGCAAAAATTATGCTTTTGAATTTGTGGAATGTATCAACTCAGTTGTGCAGACTGAGATGATAAGCAGCCTATAAGAAGTGCTCGTGTCCACACACTATTTGTGGATGAAAGTACCGATATCTCAGTGCATAAGATGCTTGTGCTTTACATTAAGTTTCGGGAGCAAACTGATTTTAGTTACAAAACAGTTTTTGCTGGAATCATTCAGCTTTCAGGATGCACTGCAGAAAACATCCTTGATGCCATTACAAAGTTCTACGCAGATCATGCGCTAGACATGAACAAAATGGTAATGTTTACATCAGATGGTGCTTCTGTCATGTTAGGCAGACATAAAGGAGTGGCTGCTTTACTGAAGCGTCAGGTACCACACCTGACTGAGCAACACTGCGTGGCCCATAGGGAGGACTTGGGAATTGATGACGCACGGAAAGATGTCCCTATAATGAAAGAGGTAGAAACGCTACTCCGGACAGTAGCCTATACTCCATGTTTTGCAGATCATCTGTGAAGAAAGCCAAATTCACAGAGATGGCAGAGGTTTTGGAAGTGGATTCACTGTCTTTTAGGCCTTTGAATGAAGTGCGTTGGCTGTCACGCTGTGCACGCTTTTTTGCGAAATTTCAGCGCATTGACCGAATACTGCTCCAAAGAAGCTGACTCTGACCCCATTGCGAAATACTGTCATAGAAAACTGACCGACACCAAGTACAAATTTGCAATCACTGTGCTAGCAGAAGTGCTTGAGGAACTCGCTCAGCTGTGCACCTGCTTACAGCGCAGTAACCTTACGGCCATGGATGGGCACTGCATTGCCAGAGCGAAAATACAGAAACTACGTGCGCAATATTTAGGAGAGCGTGTTCACTAGGGCAAACGAGCGCTCACAGTTTTGGAAAGTGATAGTGCAGTAAACACAAGAGACATCATTCTGTTTGTCTGTAAAGTTTGTGAGCACTTGGATGCCCGCTTCCCTGAAAATGAGCTCAAAGAGTGGGCTGCCTTTAAGCCGGAGACGTTGGATCGTGCAGTTGGTGAATTTGATCATGGGCTGAGTGACGTGACCAATCTGGCGAAGAAGTTCGAAGCGCTTCTGGAGGAAGCAGACGATGCAGTCCCAGGGCGCATTTGTCAACAATACAACGACTTCAAGTTCATGATTAATGAAAAAAGAAAAATCGGACTGCTCAAGTCATTTTCTGAGATTGTAACCTGGTCAGTGGCGAAACCACCGGGGTGGCAAGGGGTGGCAGCTGCCACCCTAAAAAAATTGCTTGCCACCCCACTTGCCACCCAGGTTGTCAGAAGTGTCTCCTATAATATACTATACATTTATTGAATGGTATTATATTTTTGCTACTTAAGCTGTTGATCTCTTTGGTAACTTGTTCTAAAATCTTTAAGTTCCCGCTCCCCTGTAAAATGGTTAAGTCCATGAGTCCGTTTTGCTCTCTTGTCACGGTGGTTGCCCATCTCCGTCCGCTCCATTCCAGTGAAGAAAGAAACGGTTTGAAAGCATTTGAGAAGCGAAAAACAAACTGGAGACAAGCCTACTGTAGGCTTGCAGTGATGAAAGAAGTGAATCGTGAATCAAGAAAATGTGATGGGTGGTCATATGTGATAGACAGTTCCGTTGTAATTTCAATCGTTTATTTAATTGCTAGCTTGCAAAAGTCGGTAGCACACAGTAGCTAGCTCGCTATACAGCTTGCTTGTGCTAGCTAGCCTTGAAGTTACCACTGTTAGCTTATAGGCCAGGCAAAGTAACCCATTTTGGAGCCAAAAATATATTTCAGCATAGATCATTTCTATGAGGTGTCCAGAACAACATACTAAAAGTCCTAAGAAATCCTAGTTGAGGAAATATGTTTAATTCTCATCAATCTGAGATGTGTGCTAATAATGCATGGCAAAAATCCCTCAAAAATGTATTTTTTTCCTTTACTCCTATCAAAATAAAACTTTACACAATGAAAGTACCCATGGAAAGTAGCATTTTTTGTATTACAAGTTTCTTTGAAAATGAGTTTTAATATGCAAATGAGCTACGTATACACTAATCGAATATGCCCAAAATACACCCAAATAGGCTTAATTTTTTCCTTTACTCCTACCACAATAAAACTTTACATAGTAAAAGTATACATGAAAAGTAACTTTGTGTATTACAAGTTTCTCTTGAAATGAATTTGAATATGCACATGAGCGTCACACTTGAATATGTCCTAATAATAATAGTAATTGGCTGCTCTCTTCCACCTCTTGAGGACATTTATAAAACACGCTGCCTCAGAAAAGCCCACAGTATCCTCAGAGACTCAACACACCCTGGTTACCACCTATTTGAACTGTTGCCCTCAGGGAGACGCTTTAGGACCATCATAGCAAAAACAGACAGGCTGAGAAACAGCTTCTATCCCAGAGCCATCATAGCACTTAACAATGCACAAAACTGACCTGTATTTGTCTCTCTGTTGTGTTATATGTCTTGTGTTTTTATAGTGTAAATATGTATATATATATGTTCAATCTATATTTTTATTGTTTTTGTGTCTGAGAGCTGCTACCTCAATTTCGTTGTACTTGTGCAATGACAAATAAATATATTCTATTCTATTCTAATTGCATAGGCAGAAACACCATACCCCTGGCAGGTAGTACCAAGCCAGGCAGTTTTCAGGTTAACGACCATTCTAAAAGCAGCATTGCCATCTCCCATTGGCAGTAGGATGATTGGATGAAGATTGGGCCGATGTATTTGTCATACATATGAATGGTGTTTCTGCCTATGGACATATTCAGTGTGGGGCTCATGTGCATATTCAAATTAATTTCAAAAGAAACTTGTAATACAAAACATTTGACTTTTCATGGGTACTTTCATTGTGTAAAGTTTCATTTTGATAGGAGTAAAGGAAAAAAATAATAAATACATATAGACACCAGGCATGTGTGTGTGTGTGTGATATGCCACCCTTGAATTTCAACTTGCCACCCTTCTGCCACCCCATGTAAAGTTTTCTAGAATCGCCACTGAACCTGGTCGCTGAAAAGTGAGCATTTTCCAGATCTGGTACAACTGCTTGACATTTGTGGCACATTCCAAGCATCTAGCGCCGACTGTGAACGCGGTTTCAGTCTAATGAATGCCATTAAGACAAAATCGCGCAACCGCCTTGAAGTTTTCCATTTGGACCAACTGATGAGAATTAAATCAAGGGAAAAAGATGGTCCCATAGACCTTGACAAGGTCTACAACCACTGGAAAGGGGACAAAGACAGGCGAGAGAAGATTTGAGGTAGAAATTTCCAATATTTTCAATTAGACCTATTAGGCCTTATATAGATCAAAGTGATCTTGATTACGGCAACAACATTTTGGCATATGTTTAGTCATTGAATCGTGTAGGTTAATTCTGTTTTAATACATATTTGCAGTTGTTTCATGTAATAATGATTGTGTTTCTCTTTTGGTTAACCTGTTTTTCAGATGCTGTTCTTCAGAGAGATGTGTCTTCCATAGGCCTGCAGACAAGATGAGCCACATAGCCAGATAGGCCTACCTCCCTCAATAGAATTAAATTCTTCAATTCAATTCATGTTTTGTAGCCTAGTTTGTTGCAAACCACTCCAGTTATTCAATTGGTTTTATAGGCTACCTTTAGGAAAAGTGACACCATGTCAATTTAATAGGCCTATAATTATTGTTAAGCATTAGCATTGTTCAACTAAATTGACTGGTAAAACACCATGATTAAAATGTTCCCAAAGTCCAGCCATTATGAAGGATATTGAACAAATATCAACCTTGTAGACATATTTGCTGTCATCTCTTTGAATCCCCTATGGCTAACGCAGGCTTGTGGTCATTTTCGGCAGGTCGCGTGGTTTGCGAATTGCTCACAGTGCTAAAATGTGCGCTCAGAAAAAAAAAAATTAGCTCAGTGTTGAAAAAAATTAGAGGGAACATTGGTCAGGGGTCAGATGGGTTTGGGTTTAAAGGACTGAGAGAAGCTTCTTCAAGCAGCCGAGGGTCAGCGATGCTTTCAGCACACACACATCAGCGATGCTTTCAGCACACACACATCAGCGATGCTTTCAGCACACACACATCAGAGAACCCCTCTCAGCGTTTCGTGGCTCTTTCACTGGAGGAGATCTGAGAGCAGAGAGATGTCTGACAGAAACAGAGCACTCCTACTGTAACCTCTCTCTGGGAAAGGGTACAGGACTCAAGAATGATTATTTTTTTAGGTTGTCTGCCTTAGGTAAGGAAAGAGTATGAAAGCTGAGGTCATGGCTATATCCTAACCCAAATAGCACGTTTAATGTGCATATCTCAGCAAACGTTACATATGCAAGCAAAGAAAACTAAGTAAGTACACCCCTTTCAGTTTCACTCTTCAAAAAAGATCTTGTCCTTTATCATTTATTACACATTCAAGTATCACAATCTATCTTGACTATGACATTCATGGGCATTATGCAATCTTCACATCTACATATAAACAGTTATACAAGCTACATATGACATTACACAAGTAACATGCAACAGTAATAAACACCAGATACCTGACAGTTACACACAACAGTAATAAACACCAGATACACGACGATACCCAATGTTAGGGGAATTATCCAAACTCATGAATACAAATTACAGAATACACTCTAATGAATTACAAGCCAACTTGTAATCCTACAAAGTGTGCAGTGAGAGGGACTCACCGTGTCAGCACTGCCCTGTTTCCTCCCGAGTGGAACGATCTGCGCTGTGCTGGGGTCTGATACGACTCGGCCACGGCTCAGGCGAAGAGTGGGCGGAGGGAACCCAGGCCACTGGAGTACTTTGAAAAAGACTTGCACTCGCTGCGGTTGCCAAGGGAACGTTTCTACGGTGAGAAGGTGGGAGGACCTTTTGATCGATCGAGATCCTTGAGATCGTCAACTGCTGTTGCAGCCTCTCAAAATACCCCACAATGTCCCTATGTTGCCAGTTCTTCTTTCAGATGTCTTTAATAAACTTTAATTTAGTGATTAGGCCACATTGTGATACTTTTGACCTCAATATTGATTTAGTTAATTTGAAATGTATTTTCTCCTGTAAGATACAAGATTCCCTAATTTGATAGAGAAGCGAGTGAACAGGTTAACACAGCAGGGAAAAGCTAGAGAGAGACAAAAACACACATATACATATATATATTCTGATTGGTGGTTGTCGTTGAATGCAATTTCTTTCAAGATCAAAGCAGTGGAAACCTAATTGGTAATCTGAAGCCAATGAATAGATCTTCTCATGAACCAATGTTGTTTGTATTTATTGTTTGTGTTAGTTTGTTTATGTAGTTGTTTCCTGTGAGACTTGTTATTGCTTATTGGGTGTTACTGTACATATATATATACATATATATATACATATATATATATATATATATATATATATGTATATATATATATATACATATATACATACATATATATATATATATACATATATATATATATATATAGAGAGAGAGAGAGAGAGAGACAGAGAGAGAGAGAGAGAGAGAGAGAGAGAGAGAGAGAAAGAGAGACTGGCACAGTACCATGTCTGCCCTATGTGTACTATATATCATATGGGGCCCAACAATAACACCAAATAAGCAATAATAAGTCTCACAGGAAACAACTACATAAACAAACTAACACAAATCACAAACAATAAACACAAACAACATTGGTTCATGAGAATATCTACTCATTGGCTTCAGATTACCTTCTGCAATTAAGTTTATTTACAGGGCTTTGAACTTGAAAGAAATTGCATTTAACGACAACCACTAATCAGAAGTCAACTCTTGTGATTAATTAGCTCACTTGAGGCTGGAGAACACAGGAAGGTCAAACAATCACTCCTCTTAACTGAAGCGCTGTTTTACATTTCTGTGATTGCATGATTGTAAAAACAATTGAGTTTAAACACAAGAGTTCGTCCAGACAAGTGATAACTGTGACATTTAGTGGAAATAAATAATATGAAATATATTATATGTATATTAATACATTAAAAACTTTACAAAATTTGGCATCATTCTAAAAAGTGTCATGATTATTACGTTTATACGTATTCAGCCAATGTGCGGCGTACCCCAAAGATATATTAGCTGGTAACTTTGAAAGGGTGTGACAAAAACTTTTTGAAATAACGTTTTTGGAGATGCCCCCTACATTTCATGCAAATTGGATGATCAAGTAGGTGTTAGAAAAAGCAAAATGGTTGGGCAGATTGGGCAAAATTGTCACCAATATATCCAGTAGAAGTGGAAGCTCTTCTGATCCTAGTGCACCTCAGTGTCTGGAAGAGATTATTACACCTACCTTAGATCTGGCATACTAGTAGGAACTTCACAGATTTTACCCCCGCGCACATTTATGAAAGAAAATATGTTTATTATTGTGATTGTGCAGCTTCTCCGCTTAGGCCCCTAACCCCTTACTTTGATTCTTCTAGATTCTCCCAGATTCTTTCTTGATTCTTCTAGATTCTTCTAGACATTTAACGCCATTATCAGGATGAGAAAAAACTACGAACAGGAGCTGATGTGGAACCTTAAGTTGAATCAGTGATCTATCAGATCAGAGGGTTGAATATACATACAGTATATGCTGGTGCAGAATCTTCTCCCAGGCCGCAGGTGCAGCCCGTCCAACAGGTGGTTCAGTCAGGTAGGACAAGCAGACCAGGGACCGGACACAACAACAGAAACCTGATCTCACTCCACCACTGACAATCTCCTGCCAAGCAGACCAGGGACCGGACACAACAACAGAAACACAACAACAGAAACCTGATCTCACTCCACCACTGACAATCTCCTGTCATTGCTCTGTGCCAAAGACCCACGAAGAAACCACACAGATTTGCACAAGTTAATATGGACAAACAAAACAGTTTGCAAGCTAAAAACCATGAGACATGCCAAATTGCAGAGATATGGGTTGTTTGTGCTAACTCATTCATTATGTTTGTGCTAACTCATTCATTATGTTTATGCTAACTATGTTTTGGTATTTGTTACTCTGTAGTTGATTAACATAATGCACTGCACTAGTCAGCAGCATCAGCAAACCTCAAATGTCAACATTGCCAAACATTTTACAGTATTATTTATTGTTGTTAATGCTTTATGAATGTTAACCCCAGCATTTAATATTAGCTACATACTGTACCTTTAATGACTATTTTCATAAATGTTAATTTAAGACTGGTCACCCTATATTCACTTTCCATGTGTACACTGATCCAGTGCTCTCATTGCTGTTTGGCGCCTCTCTACACCCTAGACTGGGTTAATCTAGCCTGGGTTAATCATGACGGCAGGTGTTCACCACTGACATTAACACCTTTATTCATTAACAGTTTTATTTCTCCCTCGTGACTCTACGCCACTGAGAGGCCTCGTGAGTACGTCCGAAAGGATCATGGGAGCCAAGAAACCACACCGTGGGCAAGAGTGAGCAAGCTCGCCCAAGCTGGGGTAATTAATTGTCCCTGGGGGTAACTTCCCACATCCTTATCAGAAAACAGAGATGAGCCACAGACTGCAGAACAAAAGCCAGTGACATAAAAACAGCACCTGAAATACCCCAAGGTGTAATTACGCCTCTCAGAGGGGGCTCAGGGGGGCAGATTGCACCCCGTCGGATGAGAAAAGCCCATAGATGGCTTTCAGAGATCTGTCATTTCTCTCGAAGCGCTGAGCTGATCAAACAGCACTGCACTCAGTTGATTTGGTTACAGTGTCTCCTTAGTTCCTCTGGCCCGAGGGAACACTGTGCCTCAGATAACACAGAGCTGATACAACACCGTGCCTCAGATAAGACAGAGCCGGTACAACAGTTGCACAACCTGCCAAAAATAACAAAGAAATAAAAAAATAAATAAAACATGACCTCCCCTTGGATAATGACAGATGCATGAGTGCAATCAGGAGGACAATCGAGGGGCTGTATGGAGGGAGAGGGGGCTATCTTCTCAAGTATACATTTCAATAATAAAAGACGCTGAGGAGGCAGATCTGAGAGGCTGGAGATGGGGACAATGGCCTGATAATAAGCCTGCAGCTTGATGGGACGTCTGTGGATGGAGGGCCCAAGCTGCAGCATTATGGCATAGGCCTTTTATCTCCCTCTGTGCTACGCCTAGCCTTTGTGCGTTTTGTTCTTCTGACACATTTGCTGCCTGAAAGCCTTTATTAACATGATGTTTGAGAGTCATCTTCCTCACTCATGCCCGCCAAAAATTAATTGACTCAGAACATTCTGTTTCCATTTGCCAGGTTGTGCTTCTGAAACTGAGCTTGCTTGCATTTATCTGTGTCTCAGTTTGCTCATAAGACGAAAGAGCTTTTATATACTACTTCAAGCTTTATGAAGAGACCGCTTCTCCCCTCTAGTGTTCAGAAATGGTTCTGCAAGAAGCAGTCAATAAAGAACCTGAAAGTCCAGTCTAGTGGCATATGTAGCCCTATTTTGGGGCGGCTGGAGCCCCCCGAAAAGTTTCCTTAGCTCCCCCCCAATATATTTTTATTTTTGAGATTGTCAAATTCACACCTAGCAACCGATTTAGTGAACTTATTTTGTTTAATTTTTAGAGTTAGAAATAAAATAGTCTCGAGTACCACTGGAATCCCGCCTGTTTGAGACTGTGGTGGCAAGCGCACAGCTCTGTTTGGTCGTGAGTGAGTGAGTGAGCCTCGCGAGCGTGCAGACAGACGTCTAGTAAACAGACTTGGAGCGACTGTCCGACCCAAGCTGGTGTAAGCTGTCATAATCAGCTGATGGATCTAAAAGGTATAGCACATGAAGTTTAAAATAGTAAAATAAACGAAATGGTTAAACCATCACGAGTTAATTATAGATGTCGTGGCTCTCTTTTATCATGCCTGTTCATTGATCATGTGGGTATGCTACCCTACTCAGTAGCTCCGCCAGCTATAACTAGCTGGTGAACTCTAGCCTACAACGTTAACCTACACACTTGAGCTGCAAATCCTTACCATGCTACAGTATAATTACCACCTATCTCAGCAGATATCTTAAATATGTTTATTGTTGTGCCATATTTTAAATCTAAATTTGTTAATTTCTCTTCCTAAAACCCACTAGAGGACACTATTTAAAAGGATATTTTCAAAAATGTCTTATGGGGAGCATGCCCCTAGGACCCCCTAGTTTTGCTGGGTCACAGGAAAAATAATAGGTTTTATCTAGGGGCTTAGCCCCCCCAAAAGTGCGAACCTAGATTCTCCCCTGGTCCAGTCTTTATCAGAGTACTTTACTGCGGTTATACTTTTCATGAGGAGTTTCCAAGTGCATCCAAGACAGACAGACCGTCATTCACACTTCTTAACTCTTCTGTCACACCTGTACTGGCTGGCCACAGGGGGAGACAAAGGGCCGAAAAGGATTGTGTGCCACATCTGTGGAGGGCAGCCAGTAGCCACTAACTAACCAATCACAGAAGCGTCAGGGCAGTAACTAACCAATCACAGAAGCGTCAGGGCAGAAGCTAACCAATCACAGAAGCCTCAGGGCAGTAACTAACCAATCACAGAAGCGTCAGGGCAGTAACTAACCAATCACAGAAGCGTCAGGGCAGTAACTAACCAATCACAGAGGCCTCAGGGCAGTAACTAACCAATCACAGAAGCTTCAGGGCAGAAAGAGTAGTTATTTACAGGGTAAAGGCACCATCACTATCTGCTGTCCATCACCCGGGCAGTGAGTTTGAAGAGAAAGGAGGAGTTGAAGGGTACTTCCTGTTCTAGGACTAATCCTCAGTCCTCATGTAATGGCATGCAAGTGCCTTCAAAAGCTCAATTCACATGCAGTTGCCAACTATGACTAGCTTTCAGATGCTCCTGTCCTACTAGGTAGTGAGAATAGTTTCAAAATTCTCAAATGTATTCTGTGATTCACAAATACATTTCACACGATTCACAAATGTAAACACTGTTACATTTATTTACAGTAACAGACGTACATTTACAAACCACTATCACCATTTGTGAACATCCCTGCATTTATTTGTGGATTTTTGACATTTTCCTGACACTTTCCTGGCTTGATTCACAAATGCATTTTTTTCTTCAAAAAGACATTCTCTGTAGCCTAACCAATGAAATCTTACAATTTTAGCCAATTACATGAATGTAAATTCAAGGGTATGACTGAAAGTGACCACACTGCGACACACAGACAGAACATAAGTATACAGACAGACAGACAGACAGACAGACAGACAGACAGACAGACAGACAGAAAGAACATAAGTATATATACAGACAGACAGAAAGAACATTAGTACAGATACAGACAGACAGACCGACAGAAAATAAGTATTCACAGTATTCACTTCACCTGGCAGCAGGTAGGTACTCCTCCCCTCTCCCTCTCTGAAGGAATGAGTCACCCTTCTCACAAGCAGACAACTGAGATTAGATGATCATTAGGATTTGAAAGTTGCATGTCTGTGACAGACTGTAGGTTGAGTGAGGTTGCATGTCTGTGAAATACCGTAGGTTGAGTGTGTGTGTGTGTGTGTGTGTGTAGGTTGAGTGCACACAGGCTTCTTTTTGCTTGACTTTGCAAATATTTGCTTGAAATGCAGTTTGTAAATGTTTCCTGAGTAGAATGAGTCACAAATGATATTGACGTGAATTACCAGAAAGGAGAAGCAAATAGTCTAGTGGCAAATTAATCATTCAACATAAGTAAAGGTCATTAGCCTGTTGGAATAAAAGTGTGTTTAGTTCAGAGCAGCAGCACTGGTGTGTGAGCCTCTCCTCTGCAGGCTCAGTAGAATGGCCTTCATCAGGATCCTGATTGCTGGGGGGCTGCTGAGCTGCCTCTACTCTCTCTGCTCCTCCACAGGAACACCAGAGCCGTGAGTACAGCCTTCAGCACACAGTCCTCTCCAGGCTTGGGGAGTAACGGAATACGTGGAATGGCGTAACGTAATTTGGATACAAAAAAAGGTAACTGTATTCCGGTACAGTTACAGAAAAAAAATACGCATTTAGATTACAGATACTTTTAGCAAAAGTTGGGATTACTAACAGGATTACACATTTAAAATGGATTTTAAAATGCAGAACATTATACTATCATCCAAGTCCATATGATGACCTCGAGTTCAAAAAATGCTTACCCTGGCTAGAAAAATCGACACTATTTTGTCCTCAAAGCTGAAAGTGGGAAGAACATAACAGTGCAGTGCACCTTATGGCTCCCCGTGGTGAAAATACCGTCGTTATCCAAGGACTCCACGTCAAATTTAATGAAGCAAGACCAACAGTGCTAACGTCTCCACAGACAAATTTGGTTAGCTAACCTGTTAGTATTGCTTGCCTACTAACGTAATGAAAAAGGGGGACTATGATAATTGGGATGATCGTGTTTGGATAAAACACAAGCCCCTGACCTAAATATGTTCGTGGCAGTTTAATTTAAGTTTCAGCGTGAGTAACATCTGTTTATTAACAAAGCACGTTTGGCTGCGGACTTTCACTTATACAACATTCAAACAGCATATAAACTATACTACTCTGTAGGTCCGCCCTATATTTTAATTTGGAACCCGTAGGCCTACTGTCAGTATTTACTTCAAGATTTTCTTCTCTTTGACAGTTCAGAGACACTTGATTCATTACAAATACTTTGGATGTTCTAAATCTGTGTTGTAATCAAAAGAGAACATCTTTTCTTTCTTGTAAAATAAGCTGATTTTATTTTGTACATTTTATTTGTAAACTGTGGTGCACTTTCATTGTAGGTCTGTAGGCTGAATTTGCATAATGACAAGCAGATTTTTTCTTCAAAAAACACTGAGCAGAGGGCAGGTTTAATTCTTAAAACTTGGTTTCCTCATTTTCTTTTCTAAGGTTACATTGTGCTGTTGACTTACATAATATGCTTAAGTAAAAGCCATCTTATTGATGTCTCTTGTGTTTTCTTCATTTGCACATTTGGCATTGAGGTAATCCAAAAGTAACGGAAAGTAATCAAGTTACATAACTTTAATATTGTGATACTTGGATTAGGTTACTGATTAAAAATGTTAACAGTTATTCAGTAATTGTATCGGAATACATAGGTCACGGATCGGCAGACGTCAATGATTGCAGAGTGATGAGAGTTTTAATGATCCACAAACAACTTTTAGGTACAAATACGACCATCTACGGAGTTTGGTCCGCCATCTTTTTTTTTTTTGAGCTTCGCGCTCTTGAGACGTGACCATAAACGAGATCTGATTGGCTAAAGCCTTTGCGGTTGTATTTGCATGAGAGGCGATTTGATTGGCTGATGCATGCGTTGCCTCTCGAAAAGTTGAAACATTTTCAACTCCTGCCGCCAGCAACGCATGCAACGCAGCGGAACCCAACAGAGCCACAATTCAGTTCGGCAAAGGATGACGTCACCCCATTCAAAGTGAATGGGGATCCGTCAACCTTGACGGATCAACGCATTCCATTGCATACGTGTGAGTGTGCCGTCATGAGTCCAAAAGGGACAAAAGGGGGCGTGGCCGGAGCTCGGTTCAGCACAGACGTGACATTTTTAAAGTAATCCTCCCAACCCTGGTCCTCTCATGTTATTTAGTCTTTTGCATGGTAAATACATGCAACATACAACATAGACATAACCCTGTCTTCTGTATGGATGCTGCTTTTATAAGGTTAGAAGCAGCTCAGTGCTATAGAGCTAATATATTTAAAGAATAGGTCACTAAAACGACTGTTATTGCTATAGTCTTGCAATTACTGAAAGTCTGAGCGTCATACAAGCATGACTCAAAATGATCAAAAACATGACCTTAATTATTTAGTAGGTCTGAATGAATTGAGGGAAACTCTTTTAAACCAATTAAGGAAGTCTGTCTAATGCAGTCCTTTTTTCTCTAGGTCTTTCTTGGTGACCTTTCCTGCCCTGATGAGGTCAGAGTCAGAAGCCCAACTCTGTGCCAGCCTCCTGAGTCCAAATGAGACTCTGCTCATGTCCATATATCTGACTAATGGAGATGAGAAGAAGCTTCTTCACCAGGAAACATCAGACAAGGACTTTCACCGCTGTTTCCAGTTCCAGGTCAGTAGTAGTCGTAGAGTGAACTGGCAGCCTGCTGCTGGGGACGGTAGGGTAGAGTGGGGGATGTCCAGCTCAAACTCCAAACTGGATTACTGTGTCACCAATTTGGAATAAATGTTATGAAATGAGCAGTTGATTGCGCCACCCCCCTTCTGCTTGTGTGCAGTGCTGTGGTCACTGTACCTGGTGTTGCTAATGCTAGTGTGTACTCTGCTCTTTGACAGGCCCCTTTGGTAGATAAAGACTCTGTGCAGAAGATCAAAGTGGAGGTCAAAGGGCAAACATCTCACTGGACTAAAGAGAATCTGGTTAAGTTCATCCCAAAACTTTCTCCCATAACCTTCATCCAGACAGATAAACCCATATACAGCCCAGGCCAAACCGGTACGTCTCTAAGCAGCACCCTGACACACAATACCAGTGTGCTTCACTACTGATAACCCTTTTCATCACACCAGTCACATTTACATCAGTTACATCTCCGTTTAACTGAACCCTCCCACAGTGCACTTCAGAGTGGTCACCATGGACACCAGTTTCATTCCGCTCGATCAGACTGTAAGTCTTCACAGTATTTCATGATTTTTTAAACCTGTTGAATCATGGAATTTACGTAGTGAACCTTTAACCTTTAAACTTTATGTAGTGAGCCTTTAAGCAAATAGATGTATAGAGGCCCCATCGAAAAGTGATCTTGTAGGTTAACAGTCGTGCAGCTATACCGCCAGGCTGTCATGTCTTCCTTCACCATATTGACCTCCTCTCTTGCTTCCACAGTACCACACGGTGTCACTGACCGTAAGTCCACACTCCAATTCATCAACATAGTTTCTTCAGGAAATAAATCATGATAAATTATAACAGTCATTACTGGTTCAGTTAGTAAACCTGCTCCTGTCTTTAAACAGGACAGCCGTGGCAACACCATTGGCCAGTGGCTTAATGTGACCTCGCAGAGTAAGATGGTGCAGCGGTCTCACGTGTTAAACCCTGAGGCCCTCCAGGGCCGCTACAGGCTGTCTGTGACTGGGGAACAGAGCGCGTTCTCACACGATTTTAAAGTGAAAAAATATGGTAAGTTTGTGACTGCTGCTGCTGCTGCCGTTGCAAGTCTGCTTAAAGGTGGGGGTTTTTTTCCACCAAATTTTTGGTGTTGGCCATTTGTACCATCAAAAACAAAAGCACCAAAGCAAGGCTTTGTTTCCTTGGCACTGTGCCACCTTCACCATGGTTACAGCATATACATGTGGTCTCAACTAGTGTCGTTATCACGTGTCCTGTCCAGCCTCTGCATGTCATTAATCTGCTATGTCTGTTACAGCTACGGGATTCACTGTAGTTCTTTAAACCTCCTGTTACAGCTGTCCACAGAATTAATATACAGCTTCTCAAAGGATCTGTTTCTTTTAGAATGTTTAAGAGGGATGGGGATTGCCCTAAGAGTTAGGGATGGGGTTAGTTCTAAGGGTTGGGGTAAGCCCTAAGGGATGGGGTAAGCCCTAAGCCTAAAACCTAAACGGACTGAACAAGTACTGTATGTTTGTGACTTTGGCTCCTCCTGCTTTCAGTTCTGCCCAAGTTTGAGGTGATTCCAAACATTCCCAAGGAGGTCAGCGTAGGTGCAATGGAGGTCCGACTGCAGGTGTGTGCAAAGTAAGTGACTCGGGGACAGGTGATTCCCAGGAAGAACACATGCTAACATATGATGGCTGGACTATAAGCAGGTCTGAATTACAGCGTCCACTAAATGGATACATCTTTAAAAAGGTGGAAGGCTTTTATAACTGTGGAATGTGACTGTTCTGAGCTCATCCCACTTGTTGTGATGCGTCATGCCAACAGGGCTGTCCAGCATTGTTTTCCGTCAGCGTTAACATGGTTCTATATGTCCTTGTGGCCTTAAAGCACCTTAAAGTTTCCCTGTTTTCAGATATACGTTTGGTCAGCCTGTGCCAGGGAAGGCTTCAATGGTATTGTGTCGAGATGCTGATTTCTACCAATTTGAAGAAGATGATGATGCCACACCAGATATATGTCTGAAGGAACAGGGAGAAGTAAGGTTTATTTTCTACCAAACTATATTATTAGTATCATAATTATTTACTTTTTTTGACTATTGATATGCAGAATGTTTCAGTGAAGTGAGGTTTTCATGGTTTAAAAGATTTAAAGGGCACTACAGACTGACATCATAATCCTAAGGCGGCAATCTCGATGTGATCTCGTGGAATGTAAAATTATAACTGAACGAGGTGGAGATTTACTGGTAGCAATCATGAGAGTAGAAATCTGGACTTCTTATGTTGAAGTGTGTGTGTGTGTGTGTGTGTATGTGTTTGATTCCTGTAGATGGATGAGTCTGGTTGTACCTCTAAAGTTTTCAACATGGCAACATTTACACCAACTGCCTTCGCCAGGAAACTGAAGGATGTGTTGAGATTCAGTGCCACTGTAGCTGAGGAGGGAACAGGTGAGCCAAGGAGGAGAGGTCGTAGGTCATACTGACAAGGAGGCCATTTCACAGAGTGATTGTTCACCAGAGGTGGAAAGGTCGTAGGTTATACTGACAAGGGGGCCATTTCACAGAGTGATTGTTCACCAGAGGTGGAGAGGTTGTAGGTCAAACTGACTTGTGGTTATACTGGTTCACCACTGAGGACAGAAATAAAGGTGCGCTTTCTACATATTCTATGTATTTTTTCTTCTTCAGGTATCAGTCGATCTGTGAGCAAAGACATACGGTTGGACTACTCCCTTGGGAAACTCACATTTGTTGATACACCAAACGTGATTGAGTACGGGGCAGTTATGGAGGGCAAGGTAGGTGAAGGGGTCATCTCTGCAGATGCAAACACATCTGCCACATATGCATAGAGTAAATATAGAGGGCATAGTCTGTTAAACAATGCACACTGTATATTATATGTAATATAACAAAGGTTAAAAAGATTATCTCTTGGCTGGTGATCTTTTCATCAAAACACACATGTCAACAACCTTTCACCAGAATTGAGGACTGCACCTTAAAGTGTTTCAGACACTGAGCTTGGAGGTGTAGTATTTCAGGGAAAAAGGAGATCAGTTCTGTAATCAGTTCTGTATGGTGTTCTACTTTTCTGGATACCAATGGCAACGGCCAGTGATCTCTTCAGCAGAAAACTAATTGGATTGGCACTTAATTTCAGAAGTAGAAGGATCATCTCAGAGGCAGTCCGTTAAGTCACCAGCACGTTGTCATATTTAGGCTTCTTGTATTTCCTCTCTTTACAGATCAAAGCAACCCATTACAATGACACGGGCATCTCTGACCGGACCATACATCTGTTTAAAGGTCTGACTTGGAACGCAGAACTCTTACTGAACCTAACAACAGACTCTGATGGAGTGGCCCAGTTCTCTCTCAACACGACTACTTTTACAGGAGACTTTAAGCTCACAGTAAGCTGCCTACTGGTTGGCCCTCTGTTAACATTATCACTTTGGGCTCATCGTAAGCTGTTTGTAAGTGTGTGTGTATATTAGGGATCTGCATCTCCATCACTGAGGACGATGCGATACACATCTTGATGCACTACCAACGATCCGATACATTAAAGATACATAAAAGCAGCTACTAATGCGATACGATACGATACGATTCACCCCTATTGCGATGCAGTGCGATTCGACACGATGCGATTCAACGAGATGCGATGCAAAAGAATATAATTCTATGCAATTTAATATGGTACATAATGATTCATTTATTTGCCAGACAACAAATCATTAACAAGGTCTCTGACAAAAGATAACATGTATGTGTATATGTGTGTATGTGTGCAAGTGTTCTCTTTTTTTTTAACTATACCTGGCAGTCACAACACAGTTTGCTCATCCTAAACATGTGGATCAACTGCCTCACACACTAAATTGAACTCATTTGTCCTATTTTAAGGTTTTCCTTTAGGAATATGAACACTCTTTCAGAGGGTACACTTGCTGCTTAGTCAGCATCATCAAGCAATAAAACAAAATGCGAAATCATTTCCACAACTTTGCATCGTTGTAAGTTGATAATTAAAATAAAAACTCACTCGCTATTTTGGGTCCAATGTTTGATGGTACAATGTGTGTGATTCCAACTTAACAGTTCAGTTTACATTTCAGTTACATTTGTAGTTTTTCCGCAGAATGAAACTTTTGGTGGGAGGCTCGTGCAATTGTCCTTCAAACGCACTGCTCTCGTGAGGGCGCTCAAACTACATATTAACCTCGCAGCCATCTAGTGGCACGTTCGTGCACGACCTGCCTCCATCCCAACCTCCCGAGGTATATCTGTCTGTCTCGTATTTCCCCCTCTGCGTCGAACACATTCGTCCGCCATGGTAACACTCTCCCGAACACGCCTCCAACTCGCGCGAAACTTGGCCGAGAGACTTAACGAGAATCGGCCACTGACAGCAGTGGAGATGAGAGCGCGCTTAAGAAACAGTTAGAGAGGAGGAATCTATCTAAATATAAAATTATTGGTCACAAATCATTGGTCACATTTCTAAATATTAAATGGTGTTCGCCTACAACGATTCTATACAAATACAACAGATTATATCGATGCAAAAATGTTAGAAACGATGCACCGCGATTCATCCCACATTGTATCCGGTGCACACTTTTTTGATCCGGGCCATCGCATCGTGAGCTTTTATGAATCTTCCCATCCCTAGTGTATATATATATAATCACACACACTATAGCTACCCCTCACGCACAGCGTGATGATATTCGGCAGAAGGTCCAGTGCATCATATGCTTTTCCATCCCATTACTAATGGCACTCTTCCTCTCCAGGCCAGCCTCTATACAGACATCGAATCATACACACCGTTTCGTACCCCATACTATGACTCTGCATCAAAGTCTGTGTCCAGACTGAGACCTGCATCTTCACACACAGCTACATCCAGCTCTGTGACCATAAAGGCTATAGATGAGCCTCTTCAGTGTGACAAAGACACACCCATCAGCATTAAGTACACCTTCACTGGGGAGACATTCAACACAGACTCTGTGGATATCATTTATATGGTACGTGGATCACAGATTACATTATGGCCATCTAAAATCATTAAAACAACTGCTGTGGTAAGACGATGCTGAGTTTCATGTGTGTTGCAGGTTTTATCCAAAGGAGAGATTGTTCACCATGGCTTCACTAAGGCTTCAGTGAAGGGTTCCCAACCGGTCATTATGGGTGAGGTGTCCTTCAAGCTGTCTGTCAGTCCTGGGATGGCCCCCTCAGTGCAGGTTCTGGCCTACTGTGTCTTACCCAGTGAGACGGTCCTGGCTGAGAGCAGAACCTTCTCAACTGAGAAGTGCTTCAGAAACAAGGTACCGCACCACAGCGTGATGGTGTGAAGTTCTCTCTTTCTCTCCTCTGATGCTCTTGGCGTCTGTTAGTCACTTGTATGCTTGTTGATTATAGTTTGTAACATGTGCTTTCTATGCAGATGTCAGTGCAGTTCTCTCCCCCTAAAGCGGTTCCTGGAGAGAAGAGCTCCCTGCAGCTGTCAGCTCAGCCTGGCTCTCTGTGTGGCCTCAGTGCTGTGGATCAGAGCGTCTTAATCCTGGAACCAGGGAAGCGCCTGGATGCCCAGAAGGTTACCATAGCAACATTCCAAATCAACAGTGACATTATAAATTTCACACAGTGGACAGAGTCTGTGTGTGTGTGTGGACAGAGTCTCTGATTTCTACTGTGGTTAGATCACTAAGTGTCACCGCCTGAAGTGCGTAGGTGTGTGATGATTGGACATTTCTTTTCCTTTAGGTTTTTGACATGCGTCCGCCGATGGACTCGTATGTGAGTTATGATGTTGAGGATCCAGTGAAGTGTCTGAAAGTGAGACCTCGGCGATCTTCTATGCCCTACTACCCTGGCCGACACTCAGACACTGGTGCCTTTGCTGTTTTCAAGGTAAGAAAAATAAACCCTTACAAACAGAATATGCCAGAAGCTCAATTCACATCATGCACTTAAAGGAGAAGTTCATTTGTTTCTGTGTCTGCTTTAGAGATTGGGACTGAAGACTGCAACTAATCTGGTTTTACGGGCACCTGACTGCTTACTCTATAAGGGGGAGACATACCACAAGGGATATGGTAAGAACAAACACCCTCAAGGAAAATGAAATTCAAATATTTAATTTCTAGGCTTATTAAATAATTGTAATGTCTTTGACTAGCCTGACGTTGTCATACTCATAATTCTAGTCAGAATATGAGTCTGATACTGCTCCATTGGGCTGTGATTATGGGGCGTGTTTCAACCGAACCAGGAAAAAAATGCCTCTTCGCTCAATTGGATAGACCTACAACCAATCAGAGCAACGTAGTATGTGACCAGGGCCAGCTGATGAATTCAACTTTTACCGAATTCCGTAGGAAGGACGGCAAAAACATCTTTTCGATCGACAAATGCCTTGATAGCGTTTCTCTGTTCCTCTTTCAAAATGAATGCGCTGTCGATGTCTTCTAAAACAGACTTGATGGCAAAATCTAGGCTACACATCTCAGCTTTCCAGCGGCAGCCATGTTGAAAACGAATTCAACCCAAGTTCTCTTTGGTGACGTGGTTGATTACGTTACTGTTGATCATCTGTCCATCATCGTATAAAGCCCGCCCTGACAATTTGATTGGTCCGAACAAATTTCTGTTCGGACATAGTTTCTCCCCAACGGAGCAATGCCAGACCGAACTTCCCGACTTCAAATGTTGTGGGCGGGGCTAAGTTCGTCTGGCATCCAGGCTAGTCTTTGAGAGAATCGGCACATTCTCTGGCTTTGTTATCACTGGGTGTCGGGTCAAGGTGCTGGGTGTGTGTGGAGGAACATCTAAAGCCTGGTCACTGGGTACAGGCTCTCTGGTCACTGGGTATGGGCTATAGGCTCTCTGGCCACTGGGGATGGGCTATAGGCTCTATGGTCACTGGGTATAGGCTCTATGGTCACTGGGGATGGGCTATAGGCTCTATGGTCACTGGGGATGGGCTCTATGGTCACTGGGGATGGGCTATAGGCTCTATGATCACTGTGGATGGGCTATAGGCTCTATGGTCACTAGGGATGGGCTCTATGGTCACTGGGGATGGGCTCTATGGTCACTGGGGATGGGCTATAGGTTCTATGGTGACTGGGTAGGGGCTATAGGCTCTGGGTATGGCTCTCATATCCATCCACACTTGCAGGCAGAAAATGAACTGTAGGTACACCTTAAAGCGCAGAATGCTAGTCTCCTCCACGAGGTACAGACAGCTAGCAAGAAAGCTATGCGCTACCTAGGAGACCTACTCTCAACAGAGTTAGAACTCTGTTCACACAAGGAGGAGCTACTTAAGGTTAGGTCAGAACACCCTGCCCCACCACAGTCGTTCAGCCGATGTGAGTCAGGCTACTCTGATTCACACTCCTCCCTTGATGAAAGGTCTACCCCTCCTTCATTCCGATGGGAACACTTCCCAACTGACCCTCAGTCCTTGGGAATGAAGTCAGCTCCTCAACCTCCACTGAGAGACCGAGTTAACACCCACCTGACTTCCCATCTGCCCCTAACAGACACTGAAGAAACAGGTAGTTTATCCTCCAGTAGATATACTGCCCATACTTCTTCTCAGCCTCTGATCCATAACACATTCGTCCGTGCCCTTCCCTCCGAAGGCAGGACTAGGTCATGTCCAGACTGTTCAGCCTCCTCTCCATACAGCCACGAGAGTGAGCACCGCTGTCCAGCATCTGCCTCTCACCCAGAGAGAAGCACATTAGCATGTGATAGACATGTCCGTTCCCATGCTAGATTAATCTCGCCCTTTTCGGAAAAGACCTCACAGAGTCCCTGTCTAGAAGTGCTTGAGCTCATAGCTAAGGACATTGAAATGTTTGACCCAGACAACCGTGATCAAGACATTGACGATTACGTTAGGGAACTAGACATCAACATGACTGACCTACCCAACGCAAACCAAAGGGAGAAAATTAAACTCATGTGGAAAACTAGCTCTAAAGCAGTCGACAAGTTTATTCAGGCACAACCTCCCCGTATCAGAGATGATTACGCAGAGCTCTGTCATGCTTTAAAAGAAGAATACTCTTCTCCCGCTGACGAGATCGCATCGTTGGTTGCTGCCTCCCAAATTAAACACTCCCGTCGAGAACACCCTAGGGATTTTTATAAACGTTTGAGACATGCATACTTCCAGGGCAAGAATGCACCAGGCTTAGAAGAAAGTTCCACCTTCAAGTCTCTGTTCTTGCGAAACCTGCATCCATGTGTGCGCACTCACGTTTCCCTCAGGACGCATCAAGGTAACCCCTCAATGAATGAGATCAGGAAGATGACACAGATGGTTTGGGAAACTGTTGTCAATTCCAAAGAAAGGGGAAAAACAACTGAGCCTGCCTGCTCAGATACCAGAGCGTCTCCCAAATTCACTGCCTCACAAGTTCACCCTCACTACAGATCAAAGGGGGGTGACAAACGGCCTCATAGGGACACTGAGCGTAACCGCCATGTCCATCATCAGCGTCGTAATGGGAATACATCCCCTAGAAGCAGTAGAAGGCCATATTCCGAAATAATGGCCCAGAAATATGACCTGCCCCTAGATTCGTCAGGTGATGACTACCGTTACACTGACCATGGCCACAAGGCCCCAGACAGTGATAGTGCCTCTGACTGCCCCTCTGACTATGGTTACCAAGAGCGTTACACCCCTGAGCCACGAGTCAGGCGAGTCAGGTTCGTTAATAACTAACTGTCTGCCAAACAACACGAGCCACCCTGCACTGACAGTAAGACAACTGCTTGCTCAGGAATCTCACTTTTCTTGTAGTTGTATAGGCCAACTTGGATTTGTTAGCGACAGCAGCAACTTCCATTATTCTGAACTGGTACTTCATTTAAACCACTGCAGTAGCACACTAGCTTCATACATCCCAGACAAAGCTAGTCATGCACATGTCCACATTCAACACAAGTTTAGGACATTACCATACTGCCACACAAAACCATGATACAGCCATTTGAGCTTTAGATTTTGAGAACATGATGACACCCTTCCGCAGCAGAACCTGCCTGAAGGTCAAAAACAGCAAAGGCTGCCAAGACTAGTCAGTCACTAGCCATCTACTAGTCAGTATTGTCATCCAATCTATTGAGTGGTCCAACAAACACACTCTTGGATTCTCCAGCAATGGTTTTATCATTGTATCAGGTGCCACTATCTCTGCATCTCAGCCTAACAAGTTGACATCACTAACATTTCCTATTCTCACTAACCCTGATGAGTAGATGACCCACTGGTTTATTTGTTGTATGCTATGTCATTATCATTACTGTTTATTTGGACCTTGTCTTTTGTAACTTGATGATTTTGTACCTGCTTAGCCAGGATAGATAGTATCAACAAATGCCCAGTACTGATGTTACAACTTTGACTGTCTGACCAATGAACTTTTCCCACACATGGACTATGTACAGTTGTGCTCACTGGATCACACATCCGGTGCAATCCCGTGACCACAGGGGGGATGTAGGTACACCTGGAATGGTCCATTGTGTTTGACTTTAATCAGTAACTTGCGTGTGATTTCACCCGGAAGTTACGTCAAGCTTTACCTGTAATAAAAAGGCAACCTGATGCGACTTTAACCACGCCCCCTTTGGCTTGAACAAAAGTAACGTCTTGTCCAGATGTTCGCTCTTCTCTTCGCCGGCCTTCCAGCCAGGCGCACACGTCTTGACACCTCCTCACCTCCAGCAACGCGTGAGCACACCGTCACACGGTGAAGAACTACTCTCTTTGTTCTCACTTCTTACGGCCGACATACGCCTAAGATCTCTCAGTCACCGAACTGATAAGTGAGACGCAGTAAGTTTAGCGAAAGCAGCTAACAATAGACCTGCTAGCTAACCCTACACAACGGGAACAAAAGGCAGACTGCAACGTTCTGAGCGATCAAATCCTCCGACCTAAACTGCAGGGAAACAGACATCACAGCAAGGACAACTTTCTCCATTTACGGACGGCATCATCTCTTCTCTGCCTCATCCACGTCGGACCAGCACAACACTTTTCCCAAAGGACTGGTAACTGACATTAACTGGGCATTTAGCTATCCTAGCTATTCACAACCTGGCTAAGCATAAGACTGTTTACATGCCATTGTTCATGTGTTACATATGTTTTGTTTACTGAACGTAACTGTTTAATTTCATTGTTAGTTGGTAGTTGGCTTCGCCACACCATCTGGGTTATCGTTAGGATTGCTTCTCAGACACATCGGGTCTTGCATGCATCACTAACCATTTCCCTCTTATAACATGGCATCTAAATCGCGCACGATTACATATACATTGGCCTTCACATAGCCACACACGCGAAGAGAATACTCGAACTTCGCGCTGCATATAGGCTCGCCCTTGTTCACATCACATGTATGTTCGCGTACGTGCACACACATGCACGCGGAACTACGGTGATCAAACAAAGGAACACACACACATTCTTTCTGGCGCGCTCCTAACAGCGCAACCCCGAGCTCACAAGCTAACACACACATCCCACATTCCTTCAATTCATTAGTAAGTTGCATTTAGCTAGATTACATATTGTGTGTTATTTTCTTATCATTGTGTAAATAAATACTTTGATTATATACGCTGGTTTATTTAATGTTGCACAAGAATGGACGTTGCCAACCTCTTCTATTCAGAATTCTAATGACCTTCAACCATACTATCAATAAGGTAACTTTGGTTGTAGTTATTAATTTAATTATTAATCAGAGTTCCAAATTGATAGTATAATATATTTTATGAGACTGATATATTTAACGAGACTGATTTGTGGATTATCATTATTTTGACTACGTGGAGGACACTACACTTTGTGTGGCGCCCCCTAGGTGTTCAACTTAATTGATCTGCCTTTGTGTTGAATGGTTGATGCCTGTCCAATCGGGTGAGATTACCAACATATTGTTGCTGTTGCAAGGACAGCACCAGTGTGTCTTGGTGGCCCTCGCAAAGACGGTATCACAATTTACACACAATTGCACCCACATTCACCCGGCTCCTGCTCACAGGGTAAGTTACCTACATAGTCTGGTACTCCCATGTGAGGCTGGTACCAATTTCACCTACAGAACCCAGGGGTCTGCTGCTGAGTTCCTCATTATCATCCTGAGTGCAAACATCTTGACCTGTGCACAAGAGAAGACGTGTGTGTTGAAGTTGTGTGTGTTGCTCAGAGATGTGTGAGACCAAGATGGCAGCATCGTGTGACATGATTGGATGAACTAGTCAGCTGTCTTTACTGAAGAAGGACATATCTGCTGCCCATGCAGATTTGTGAATTAGTTTTCTTCTATCCAGTGTATCCTGAAGTTGCCTATCGTCTTAGTGGAGATGACGATGGACTTCGTCCCGAGAATTTGGACGTAACGTCAACAGTGCGTACAGTCTTCCCAGAGACATGGATCTGGGACCTTGCAGAGGTTGGGTGAGTGGTCACATATGAATCAGTCTCTGTCATATACATGGGCTCCTCTAGTTCTAGTCTCCAACCCCATAGCCATTGTTCTAACATGTGGTCTCTTCACAGAGAGTCTGGAGAAGCACAAGTCTCTCTCACTGTCCCTGACACCATCACCACCTGGGAGACTGAGGCTTTCTGCCTGTCCCCCCAGGGCTTTGGTCTGGCCCCACCAGTTCAGCTCACAGTTTTCCAGCCCTTCTTCCTGGAGCTCTCCCTGCCATACTCCATCATCCGTGGAGAGACCTTTGAGCTCAAGGCAACGGTTTTCAACTACATGCCAAACTGCATCATGGTATGACACTGAACCATATTCCAAAATGAAATGGATCTTGCTACACTGAAATCAGATCATCTGAAATTGCCTGGATAATTTAATGCATTCTTGTTCATAACTATCAGTAGACTTAGCACCTTTTGGCAGCTAAAGCAAAGCTGATTAAATGCTAGAGTCAAGCTTTAGCTTACAACATACACTAGCATTCAGTCAGCTTTGCTAAAGCTTATTGAATGCTAGTGTATGTTGTAAGCTAAAGCTGATTGAATGCTAGTGCATGTTATAAGCTGAAGCTACAGCTGATTGAATGCTAGTTTATGTTGTAAGCAGATCCCTCGCTGTGGCTTTGAGTGTGTCTTAAACATGAACCCTCTCTGGTAGGTTACAGCGACTTCAGCCCCTTCATCAGACTTCACTCTGACCCCCTCCTCTGATGGCCAGTACTCCTCCTGTCTGTGTGCAAATGGCAGGAAGACCTTCAAATGGACACTAGTGCCCTCTGTGCTCGGTGAGTGTACACACTGCAGGAGCCTGTTGAGTTTAAGGACAAGTGGGTAACTTTAATAGACACTAATGCAGCTGAACTGAATGTAACATGGGAAAACTTGCCTGGCAGGAGAGGTGCAGGTGACTGTGAGTGCTGCAGCTGAGCAGTCCCAGACTGGGTGTGGCAATGAGGTGGTGACTGTCCCAGAGAGAGGCCGCATAGACACAGTCACACGCTCCCTCAGGGTGAAGGTAGGTGTGCCATGAATCCTGATCTAATATTGCATTCTTCAGAAGACCAATCTTTGTAGAATGTTCAGAGAGTCTCTGGAGCTGAAATCTCTCCGATCTTAAGAGAAGTGCCTTCTCTGTTGCACAGAGTACACCTTATGAATATACTGAGGTGCACACCCCCCCCCTCCCCCTCCAAACACACACACACACTTGTAACGTCTCAAACTTTTCTCTTCTAAGGCTGAAGGAACCGAGAAGACTGAAAGTTTCAGTTGGCTCTTATGTCCAAAGGGTGAATTTCTATCTTCTTTTCCTGTTGTTACTTGTCTCTGTATCCATAGTTTAGGAATGTATTAATAGATTGTTTTATAAAAAGTAAACTGTTGCTATTCTTGCACATGTGAAATGTGTTCGTAATTGTATTTGCCTCAACCTGTATTCCTATTAGTCCACATTCATCTCGGCCTGTAGCTCAGTTTCATGTTGTTCCCACAGGGGGCGCTCTAACAGAAAAGGTGGAGCTGAAACTCCCAGAGGCTATGGTGAAGGGATCAACCAGAGCTTCAGTTTCTGTGCTGGGTACAACTTCAAATAAGCAATCTGAGTAATAATGGTACTCATTCGGTAACTAAGGCATATCTTGTTATCTGTTTCTGATGTACTTTTTGTCTTGTAGGAGACGTCCTGGGTCGTGCTCTGAAGAACATTGACAGTCTCCTGAAGATGCCATATGGTTGTGGGGAGCAAAATATGGCCATCCTCTCCCCAAATATCTACATTCTGCAGTACCTACAGAACACTAACCAGCTCACTGCAGACATCAGGGAGAAAGCCACCAATTTTCTCAAGAGCGGTGAGATGAATTTGCCACCTCATGAAGTAACTTGAATTGGTTATGAACTCCATTGTGCAAATCACATTTGCCCTTCTCTTACGTTGAACTGGATTGGATGGGGATGGAGTCTCCACAATTATTCGCTAATCCTCCCAGCCACAAGCCACTACTACTAGCTGTTACTATTAACCATTAGCCACCACCATTAGCCACTATCACTAGCCAGTGCTATTAGCCCTCACTACTAGCCAGTACTATTAGCAGAGGTGTAATCACTGAAATTGAAAGGGTAATTTGGAGGATGGGGGGAAGCTTTTGTTCCACACAGAGAATCCGTAGGGCTAAAAATAGGGGATTTGTAACTTGAAGTCCTGCCCTGTATTATAAAGAGCCAATCACATGGTTGGAAATAGCGTAACTGGTGTTTCGTCTCACCTGAAGTTGTGTTTATTTATTTTTTGCCTGATTTGAGCTAAAACAAAATTCACACTGTGTATATGAACTTTAAATGCGGATTAACTTGATTCACTTGAAATGTCTGTTTGACCAGTGTGATCGGATGTGTGACTGGATACGGATCTCTTCCCAAATTCATTAAGATACCCAGAGGCATATCCCTACCAGAGTTGTCCTTTACGTTGCCTGAGGGAAGTGACACGATGTAGTCATTGTTTCACTCACACCTTATTTTCGCAGATTTTTCGAGTTCTCTCGAATACCCTTCATTTTTCTGATTTTAGCTAAACAAATGTTTCAAGTGGCAAGACTTGTGAGTGATGTCGCCATTTTGTATGCGGCGGATTAGCATTGAGAGCCCTGAAAGATTGAATGGAGTTTTGTAAAATCGACAGTGATAGTGACTGACTGCAAAGCAGAAAGCAATGAAGATCCTTGCTCAGGCACATGGACAGGTGTGGGTGGTGCGATCTCTGAGGCTCCCTCTGCTGGATGATTGCATCAGATCAGACACAAACATGACCATGTCCAAAGTGATGCACGTCACCCCTTGGCTGTCCTCTGATGGCCATGCAGTTGAGTAATGGTTAATGTGTATTATAATAAGTCACCAACAGTACAGTTATAACCTGCAGGATACCAGAGGCAGCTGAACTACAAGCACCGTGATGGAGCCTACAGCACGTTTGGCAGAGGGGAGGGAAACACATGGTGAGTTGATCCCAGTCAGTGCACTAAAGCCTCTGACCAGGGGAGCACAGTTAGAAATACCACCTATAACAAAGGGAACACAGGGTGAGTTAAAACATATGATGCCACCATTGGCCGAGACCTCCTCATGCTCCAGGTCACCCTCATCTGGACATATCAGCCTTCATCTTATCATTTTAAAAGCATTTAATGAGCCTAGCAGTGATTAGGGGAGGTTCTGAGAACAAGTAGGAAATGTTCACAACGAGAAAATGTTCCTTAACTCCATGACGACCAGGTTGTTTCATCTTGTCCTGCAGGTTGACTGCATTTGTGTTGAGATCCTTTGGTAAAGCAAAGTCCTTAATCTACATCGATCCACAAATGATTACGTCTGCAAAGACTTGGCTTGAAGGAAGACTGAAACCAGATGGCGTCTTTCATATGCAGGGGAAACTCTTCAACAACAGAATGAAGGTACCCATATGATAATACTATCTAACTAATCAACAAACGCATTATTTGGTATGTGGATGGATACTGAATTTGACATTGGGTTTGTCCTTGTCTTGTAGGGCGGTGTAAACGACAATGCAACAATAACTGCTTACATCACTGCATCGATGCTTGAGCTGAACATGTCTGTTACGGTAGGCAAATCTGTTACTCTGGTCATCTACGACAAACTACTTCAAGTCTATCAGAGGCTTCATTCAGATCCTACTTCTGTTGTTTATCTGGTATAAGTCTGTATGGTTTCCAGTCATATTCAGAGAACTGCAACCTTGGACCAGATTATTGTATAAAACAATCTGCTTTTTACTTCAGGAAAAAACGCTGACATTTCTAAAGTCCTCGGTCAGTGACCTCTCCACCACCTACTCCACTGCTCTACTGGCCTACACCTTCAGTCTCGCTGGAGAAGAGGACATAAGAGCTCAACTTCTGAAACACTTGGACAGTGTAGCAACCTCTGATGGTAGGAAGCATTTTACAATATGCGTGAAGAGACGCAGATAACTCAACGCTTCAACCTGCTTCCTTTATCTCATGTGGCTCATGTCTTCTCAGGGAGTCTCCTGCACTGGTCTCAGTCCTCATCAGAGCGAGCTGATTCCCTGGCGGTGGAGACAAGCTCTTATGTGCTGTTAGCTGTTCTCAGTAAAACCACACTGACTGCTGCTGACTTAGGGTATGCTGCCAGGATTGTCAACTGGCTGGTGAAGCAGCAAAATCCATATGGAGGCTTCTCTTCCACACAGGTGATCCACAAACACTTCCTTTTGAAACGTGTTATTTGTGTTGCTGTGTATGGGCTTTTGTCCAGCTTCTGTATTTGCCCACACTGAGGGTTGAGTGTGTGTTTTCTCAGGACACGGTGGTGGCACTGCAGGCTCTGGCTCTGTACGCCACCAAGGTCTTCAGCCCACATGGATCCAGCACAGTGTCTGTGCAGTTAGCAGGTGGGGACAAACACCAGTTTGATGTGAACCAGCACAACACATTACTGTACCAGGAGAGGGCGCTGCAGGACGTTCCTGGGAAGTACAACATAGAAGTGAAGGGCTCTGCATGTGCTTCTGTGGGGGTCAGTGTGAAAGATCTCTTCTGCCTTGTTCTAGATGGTTAATGATGGATATTCTGTTAGGGCTATTCATTCATGTCTAAATCTTCTTCTGTATCAGGTGGCTCTTTTCTACAACATCCCCACTCCCACTGAGCACTCAACCTTGAGCATTAAGACTCAAGCCAAGCCTCTGACTAAGGGAGAGTGCAACAAGGCCAATGGACAGGCCCTGAATTTAAACATCACAGTCCAGTACGTAACCCCATGTAGAGTTTAATCCCTACAAGTAAGCAAAGTAACCAAAGGAAAGGCAGAATGAAGGAAACCGAATAAAGTGTCTCTTGTCTGTCTGAAACAATTGCACTGATGTCATGGGCTAACCACGCCCTAACCAGAATGTTCCATGTTCCCCGTGTAGTTCTCACATGTCCTATTTAAAGATGACTTGATTGAGACAAATATTCCTCCTTGCTTTTGCAGGTATGATGGACCACAGGAGAGCACCAACATGGCTATAATAGATGTGAAAATGTTATCTGGTTTCACACCTGACTCTGCCTCTGTTGAAAGGGTAAGTTGTCCATCCTAAATCTGTTAGTCAGTGGATCATCTATCATAATGGTACTGATGAAGGTTCTGTCTGAACAGCTACAGGGCAGCACACTTGTGGACCGAGTCGATAAGAAAGATAACCACATCCTTGTGTATCTGTCAGAGGTGAGAAATAGACCACTTGCGCTCAGAATCACTTTCCTCACAGGTTTACTTAAAATGTCACACTTGTCTCTACACCTGCTCTACGTCAATCTGATGTGCTTCTACTTGTGTTGTATCAGGTTCCGAAGGGTTTGCCTGTCTCCTACCACCTGACCATCCGACAGGATCTCCCAGTGAACAACCTGAAGCCAGCAGTGGTCAAGGTGTACGACTACTACCAGACCAGTAAGACTCCCTTAAAAACCAGAGTTACATGTAAATACCTATGGAAGATAGTGTTGTTTGCAGCAACCTGACTATGAACTCTCTATCTCTCTCTCTCTCTCTCTCTCTCTCTAGGTGACCAAGCTGAGGCAGAGTACTCCTCCCCTTGTGCATGAGAAGGTGTCCCAATGTATTGAATCTATGTGTGTGTGTGAAATTTGTTTTGTTTTTACATCACAGACTGCTAAAGAGACAGGGCTTCAAATGGAAATTACATTTCTTTAAAAAAATCTGTGTGAATAAATGTCAGTTTTATGATGACAAATATGTTGACAGTATTTCCTTTTTAAACATATTTATTAGTGAGTTATTATTTTACTGTTAGAATTACCAGGGCTTGTTTTACAGTAAAACATATTACTGGATAAGGCGAATTTGTGGAAGAGACGTTTTTTGGACATCTAAATTGCTCCTAAAACATCTTGATATTTTTAAAGGTTCAACACTTTATTCATGCCTTCATGTTCCTTAAGTTGCATAACTTTCTATGGCATTTATTAAATACAAATGGTAATAATAATGGTAAGCCAGGCTTCCTCAGAATGAAATGACTTGAGACGTGAAAATGTTTATAGCAATACAATACACATGTGAAACATACTTCAATGAAACATTTCACATGAATATATATCCATTTTGCTTGTGTACATTATATTTTTACTGTGACTCTGGTGACAGGAAAGCTTTTCTATGTCAAATCACAAGCTTTGCGTTACAGTAGGCTTGCATGTACATTAATGCTGCTGAGGGGAAACTAAACTAGGGTCACGCCAACGTCTTGTACCGCTCTGACTGGACTGTGGAAGACATAAAAAGCTCTCTGTGTGTAGAAGATGCCCAGGAATGTTTGGCTTCCATGAAAACATGCAGTGAATTGCAAGTGAAAGGGCAATAGAAAACAACCTGGGATTGTCTTTCAATTTAATTCAATTTTATTTATATAGTGCCAAAATAATACAATTGTCTTAAGAGCCCAGGGCCTTATCCCCCCAGGAGCGAACACACACACACACACATACACACACACACACACACACACACACACACACACACACACTTTACAGAGCCCAGGAGCAAGCACAATGGCAGCAGGGTAAAGGGAAAACTCCCACTTAACAGGAAACCCCCCCCCCCCCCCCCAAACATCCCTCCTACATGCTACACTGTTGTGTGCTACATGCTACACTGTTGTTTGCTACATGCTACACTGTTGTGTGCTACATGCTACACTGTTGTGTGCTACATTCTACACTGTTATGTGCTACATGCTGTGATCCATGTGTTGAGAATCATGGTTATAATACAGTGGTGTGGTGAACATGAAGCAGTTTTGCAACAACAAGTGTCATGAGGCCCGTGTGCAGAAGTGGGTGTTTTGTTCGGTCAAACAGAATAGCCCGTGTACGGTGTTCATATTAGGACATCCTCAGATCTCAGACTCAAGTGTCAGACTCAAACGAAAAGGCGTCAGGTCTCAGACCAAAAGTAGTCAGACTCAGCTGAAACGGCTTCAGTCTCAGAAAAACCTCTGTCATCCTCACACAAAACTTTGTCAAACCAAACGGCGTCATCCTCACATAAAACGTTGTCAAACCAAACGGCGTCATCCTCACACAAAACGTTGTCAAACCAAACGGCGTCATCCTCACACAAAACTTTGTCAAACCAAACGGCGTCATCCTCACACAAAACTTTGTCAAACCAAACGGCGTCATCCTCACACAAAACTTTGTCAAACCAAACGCCGTCATCCTCACACAAAACTTTGTCAAACCAAACGCCGTCATCCTCACACACAACTTTGTCAAACCAAACGGCGTCATCCTCACAAAAAACTTTGTCAAACCAAACGCCGTCATTCTCAGCAGAACTTTGTTAGAAAAAAAGTTGTCAGAGCTAGATGAGGGAGCTGTTGACTAGCTTTCTGAAAGAGCTAAAGTAGCAGCTTTTACAGTGAATACCGCTGTGGTGTTTCTGTTAACTGGTACAGCAAGAAAACTTACTTTTGATATAATACGAAATAGTTGTTTTCTGCAAGCTAGTTCACTCGTGTAAAGTAAACCCATGTTTAGTCCCCCGGTTGCTGACTTTGCTGAAGAATGAATGCCTCCACTTGTCGCTAACCTAACTTCGCTATCATAGGCTGTGTTCGGATTCCTAGATAGCTGTCTAATCCTTGATCTCTTGTTAGACAGGTGTCTAACCTCTGTCATGGTTGTTCGAATTGGCTTAAAATGCTCCCTTCGGGGGAAGGAGCAGGTCCTTTCGGGGGAAGGTATCTCAAAAACCTTTGATTTCGAACAGTCTATTAAGATAGGATGTACGGCAACATGACGCTGTGTCATCATCCTGTGTGTGCTTATTTGCTAGCTAGCAGCTACTGTTAGCGACCTGGCTAACGGATACATCGCTAACGAAACAGACTATTTTTGTTAATCAATCATGACATAAGTACATAGTACACTGTTTATTTCTCGGTAACTTTTTAAAAAAATTACCAAAAAAAGCAAAGAAACGTACATCGGTGAATACTTTTGTGGAACTTCGACGATTTCATCCGCCATCTTTTTTTAAATTTGTCTCCGGTTAGGGAATGGCGCAGAGAGTTATGGGTAATACCTGCCGCCATAAGACAGCAAGGCAGCTCAGATGCTCTCTTAAAAAATGACCGTTATGTGACGTATTTCAAGGTATCTTACTAGAGAGGAAGAGAGGGTTTAAGACAATTCAAACAGTCCTTGCTCTCTTAATAGGAAGGAAGGAAGGAAGGAAGGGAGCATTTTAAGCCAATTCGAACAGGCCCATAGCTTGTGTAAAGTAAAGTCATGTTTAGTCCTCCGGTTGCCATGGATACTACAACCAAACTCCACTCAGATCTCAGACTCAGACAAAATGAAGTCAAACTAAACAACACAATTGCCATTAACGTATACCATGAAGGAAACAATTCAAATGTTGTGCACTATCATAGACCTTCTGCTAGTTTGTTAAGTTTGACTAGCTAGCGAAGTTAGGTTAGCGACAAGTGGAGGCATTCATTCTTCAGCAAAGTCGGCAACCGGGGGACTAAACATGGGTTTACTTTACACGAGTGAACTAGCTTGCAGAAAACAACTATTTCGTATTATATCAAAAGTAAGTTTTCTTGCTGTACCAGTTAACAGAAACACCACAGCGGTATTCACTGTAAAAGCTGCTACTTTAGCTCATTCAGAAAGCTAGTCAACAGCTCCCTCATCTAGCTCTGACAACTTTTTTTCTAACAAAGTTCTGCTGAGAATGACGGCGTTTGGTTTGACAAAGTTTTATGTGAGGATGACGCCGTTTGGTTTGACACAGTTTTGTGTGAGGATGACGCCGTTTGGTTTGACACAGTTTTGTGTGAGGATGACGCCGTTTGGTTTGACACAGTTTTGTGTGAGGATGACCGGCGTTTGGTTTGACAAAGTTTTGTGTGAGGATGACGCCGTTTGGTTTTGACACAGTTGTGTTGTGAGGATGACGGCGTTTGGTTGACAAAGTTTTGTGTGAGGATGACGCCGTTTGGTTTGACAACGTTTTGTGTGAGGATGACAGAGGTTTTTCTGAGACTGAAGCCGTTTCGCCTGAGTCTGACTACTTTTGGTTTGAGACCTGACGCCTTTTCGTTTGAGTCTGACACCTGATGCTACGTTTCCATTTGGACGATATTCGTGCCGCTCTCATTGGGAATGAATGGAGACGAAGTCCCGTCCGACGCGCAACGAACCGTCGATGCCTCCCTTCCAAGTTGACGAACCTTTAACTCTATGGCAAATGCGGACCAGGCGGTAACCAATCAGTTTGACGTGTGTGAGAATTGACAGCTGAAGTTGTGCAGATGGGCGGGAGTAATCAAAAAAATCAAAGCAAGATGGCGGAGTCTCGGGATTCTGTTACTGGGAAATATTTTATGTGAATAAAGGTGAATACAGGTGTTCACAACGACTTTTATATGTCTACATCGACTCGGTTTGTTGTTTATTATACTACACGAACACTGTCAGGGCAAACAGAATATTGTAGGTCTTATCTGAAGCTCTCGAACATTATTGTTAGCTTGCCTGCTAACACTTTAATTGAAGATCAATGTAGAAGCTAGCTGGTTTGTAACCTGTAGCCTCATCGGTGCGTTTTTGCCTCTGGTATGTGTGATATCGTGATTTAACTGGCTGATATAAATGAATCAGAGAACACAAATGTATAAAGGAATACATTTAATGGATAAGTAAATGAATGAGAGCACGAGTGACAGCCGCAACATCTATCATATTTTCATGACTTCACAAGCTAATCTGCTATATTAGCGCTGCACTGCAACCGAACTTGCTACTTAACAGAGAAACTTGATTTTTCTGACAATGCCCCCTAGACGAAATACCGGCTGCCGATAATTCGCCTGAATGGAAACGTAGAGTGAGTCTGAGATCTGAGGATGTCCTAATATGAACACCGTACCCGTGTGCAGGAGTGAGTGTCTTGTTAGGTCAAAACAGAATGGCCCGTGTGCACAGACGGAGGCCTAATTACCAGGCAGAGAGGCCTGTGTGTAGGGATGAAGGTCAGGCCAAACAGAGAGGCCTAATTTTTGAAAACAAGATCACACATTGTCCACAGGTGCAGGCTTACAGAGACAGCCAAATATTAATTAAAAGGTTTATGCATAAGGGGATGCGGAATTCAAGGGGATGCGGAGAGCAGGTAAAAGTTCCCAAGTAGCCATGGTATCATAACCGGGAGGGGTACGGATAAGGACACAGCTGCTCGGCATCTTGAAAGATGGTTTGGCAATTGAGAAGAATATTCTGGTTGGTTCAATTTGGATACGTTTTAGGCTTTTGATTGGAAAAGCATAGTGACGGAATTTGCCCTTTAAATAGTTAGTGCGCTGGGTTTTTGACAGAGCTGCTCCATGGAACACCACTCTCGATTTGAATGAAATGTCTGCAAGATTGAATAAAACTTGAAGAGGTTGTTTTCACTACAACACATGCTACACTGTTGTGTGCTACATTCTACACTGTTATGCGCTACATGCTACACTGTTGTGTGCTACATGCTACACTGTTGCGTGCTACATTCTACACTGTTATGCGCTACACTGTTGTGTGCTACATGCTACACTGGTGTGTGTTATATGCTGTCGCTACCGGACGGTAGTCCTTTAACGGATGGTAGTCCCTCACATTGCGCATGCGTCACTTTGCGACACTGTCGACTGCTGTCGACTGCTGTCGACAGCGAAGCAGCGCAGGCGTCACAACGACAGATCCATTTTCAATCATGGAGGAAAAAAGCAACGAAAGCCAGTTTTATCAAAACATGACCATTTATTTAAAAACGAGGAAGATGTTGTCACAGTGGACAAAACATATGAGGTGGAGGATCAAAAAGTCTCTCCCCAGTTTCGTTTCATATGTTGACGTAGAGCCTTATGCTGTTAGCCGTTTACAACATAATTAAATATAACATTAAATATACCCACATTATGCGTTAAGACAAGCCCCATATGTTGACTACCATCCGCTAAAGGACTACCGTCCGGTAGCGACATATGCTACACTGTTGTGTGCTACATGCTACACTGTTGTGTGCTACATGCTACACTGTTGTGTGCTACATGCTACACTATTGTTTGCTACATGCTACACTATTGTTTGCTACATGCTACACTGGTGTGTGTTATATGCTACACTGGTGTGTGTTATATGCTACACTGTTGTGTTCTACATGCTACACTGTTTGTTTTGTTACGGTGTGTCTGGTTGGGAGGTGCAAAGATAGATGTTTTGTTACAATGTCAGTCTAACATTCTATTGTGTTTCCGTTGTGGTTCGTGCACTTCAATAAGTGTTTTCATTTCAAGTTGGCATTGTACGAACTAAGCCTTAACTGTCAATACGCGTGACCCGTATATAACTACAAATAAGGACAAACGAACTAAACTCACAACACCGTTAATCAGCCAATTCAAGCGTATTATTTCATGTTCGTGTTTTCTACAGCTAACCTGCATACATCTGGACCTTAACAAGGCATCGTTGGTATGTTTTCTCCTTTGTTGTGTATTTTGTCAGATACAATATATGTTTATTTATCGTAACTGTATGCAATGAGTATATGTTTATGCTAGAATTGATTTGTCTATGTCTTTTGTAAATTTCAGTTTTACACTTCCTATCTACTATCATTAAACCTGTGGACTATATCTTCAGAGTCGTGATTATTAGGAAGAGTTTAGCTGGCTGTCAGCGTAGAGCTTACCGAAGACGGCACACTGTTGTTTGTTACATGCTACACTGTTGTGTTATACATGCTACACTGTTGTGTGCTATATGACTGAGGCCCATTGTCCTCTCATTCTCGAACGTAGTTGAGAAGAATTTAAGAAGGAATTTCTTCTGAATTGGATTTAGGAAAACATTTGGCATTCATGAAAGTTTTCTCATCTGGGATTTGTTCTGAACTTCAGAAGACTTTCCGAACTCGAAATAGCAGTCGTAACTCGGCCAGAGTTTTCTTGTGGTTTTTTGAGGAATCGCATTTAAGAAAACTCTCCGTGTTAGAAGTGTTAATGAATTTGTGAGAAATCGTTGGTAATTGCATTCACATCAACTCTACAGACATCCGCGGATTAAAATAATTATAATAATAATAATCATTAACAATTACGTTTCACATGTATAGTCATGATTCTACGAGGCACCGTGATGTCATAAAATAAATAAAAGAACTACACCAGAATGCTGCGCTCGTCTAGTGAGCGTCGTTTGGCACTGCCGTCTGTGCAAGTAGGCTACGGCAATCCAGAATTTTCATCTGTAGTTCCACGTTGGTGGAACGAACTGCCTAGCAGTACCAGAGCAGGTCCCTCTCTTTAAGAAGCTTTTGAAGACCCAACTCTTCAGAGAGCACCTCCCTTCCTAACTGGCACTTCGACTAGTGCTTAACTTGCACTTACAGCAGTTACATTCCTGCACTTCGTTTTTATTTTCTATTTCGTTTTTCTATTTCTTATGTAAAGTAGTGTTTATTGTTACACTAGGTCTCTATTGCTCGTAGCTTGACTGTTCTCTCCCTTGTACGTCGCTTTGGACAAAAGCGTCTGCTAAATGACTAAATGTAAATGTGAATGTACACGAACACTGCAAATGTAAGTGAATAAATAAATAAGCACTAAACTCAATCACGGTGATATAGCTATAGTGGAATAGAATGGACACATCTACATCCTGCAACGGTCCACCGTTGAAGTTAGATCTGCGTTTACTCGACGGTGCTCGCTTTCCGCTTTGACATGACTCGTTTACGAGTTGCTTTCGTGTAGATTCGGTCGATTCCGACTGCACATGTCACTACGGTTGCGTGCCCTTATAAGGAGCTGACGGGGCGTGTATGTATGCAAATTCAGGAGCACGAGAACGCGCTTTCAATTTAAGAAAATTCTTCCGGTGGAGCACAGCTCAGAACACTTCTGGTGCATAGGAACACATTTTCAAGCGTTCATGAATTTGGCGGATGTCTTTTTCTAACGTTGTTTTTCCGAAGCCCGTAAGAAACATTTCAGAAGAAACTTCAGAAAATGTTCGATAATGAGGCCCAATGTCTGTAGAATCAGGCAGTGTGGCTGATTCCCGTAGTTGCTTTCTGTTGTTTTCAAAAAACAAACCCATGCTGCTTCTGGGAGACTTTTGCTAATCTGTAGTTGTGCTACCCTGTAGATTCACTGATAGTAATGATCAATAGCCACTGATCCTTGCACCTGTAACATCAATACTTCTACAGAAAAGCAAATATGGGAGGAGGGAGAACAAGAGAGCTAGAGAGATCATGATTGGTACACTAACCAAACAGAAAAAAGACTAATTAACCCGCTGGACTTCACTGACATCTTGACCCTGCATGTGGGTCTGAACAGAGGCGGTGTTGTGCAATTGCCATCCTTACATCATAGAGAGAGGATCATTTTAAACAGTCTCTCCCACTTATCGTGGTGATTGCACAATTGTGCTTTTGGGGAAACACACCCCAGTCTAGAGTAGCATATCACTCTGTATCAACACACCCACATACACAAACACATAGTCAGCAGACTAGTGGAATTAGATGTTCATTATGTTAAGAAAGTGGCAAATGTCTGTGAAATACTGTAGGTTGAGTGTACAGAGGCTTCTTTTTGAACCTGTAAGTATTTGCTTGAAATGCAGTTTGCAAATGTAGCAGTTTCCTTTTTTTTTGTTTTTTGGGCTTTTTGCCTTTAATCGATAGGACAGTGAAGGTTTGGACAGGAAATGAGATGGAGAGAAGAGGTGGGGAGTGGAATCGGGAAATGACAGCGGGTCGGATTCAAACCTGTGTCCCCTTGGGCGTTCAAGCCCGTATATGGTCGGGGATACTGCTTGCGCCACAGTGCCCCCCAAATGTAGCAGTTTCCTGAGTCACAAATGATAGACATGATTTACCAGAAAGGAGAAGCAAATAGTCTAGCGGCAAGTTAATCATTCAACATAAGTAGAGGTCATCAGCCTGTTGGAATAAAAGTGTGTTTAGTTCAGAGCAGCAGCACTGGTGTGTGAGCCTCTCCTCTGTCTGTGTGTGTGTGTGGGGTTGATTTCATCAGCCTGTTGGAATAAAAGTGTGTTTCGTTCAGAGCAGCAGCACTGGTGTGTGAGCCTCTCCTCTGCAGGCTCAGTAGAATGGCCCTCATCAGGATCCTGATTGCTGGGGGGCTGCTGAGCTGCCTCTACTCTCTCTGCTCCTCCACAGGAACACCAGAGCCGTGAGTACAGCCTTCAGCAGACAGCTCAGTCCTCTCACTACTCCTGCTGATGTAAATGACATCCGTTAGAGGGAGACTAACTGTACGAATCAGGTCATAAAGAGAAACACAGGACAAATTAGTGAAATATTACTTAATTTGTTTGCATACGCAAGGACAGACTTGGAGTTAGTGATTATATGAAATGTGTATGGTGACCAAATCACAGATAATCTCACAACAAATTACAGTAATTTAAGTAGTGTTGTGTCACATTGTATGTGTAATGTACTGAAATAATGTATGATATTGAAGATAAATAATAGGATGCTGATGATACAACTATCATTATGAAATCAAAATGTTTTCAAACCTGACATCTTGGGAAGGTATTTCATGCTACGGCTTAATCAGGAGAGAAGGAAACAAGGAATGAGATCTGAGACACTGTTAATTACAGTGACAATGAGTGTAATTCTGTGTTCTGAATATCTAAACTATTCATTTTTCATTTAATTAAAATAATAATTAAAAAAAAAAAGTGTTTCTGTTTCTTTTAATAAATGGGGAGACTCTCCTGTAAACTAATGAAAAAGGTGCTCATCTCTCTAGGTCTTTCTTGGTGACCTTTCCTGCCCTGATGAGGTCAGAGTCAGAAGCCCAGCTCTGTGCCAGCCTCCTGAGTCCAAATGAGACTCTGCTCATGTCCATATATCTGATTAAGGAGACGAGAAGCACCCTCTTTACCAGGAAACATCATACAATGACTTTCGCCGCGTTTTCCAGTTCAATGGAGACGAGAAGAAGACTCTTCACCAGGAAACATCAGACAAGGACTTTCACCGCTGTTTCCAGTTCCAGGTCAGTAGCTGTGTGTTCCAGACCCTCTACAGATGCACTGAAACTAAACCATGGTGATTTCTAAGTCTCTACAGGCAGGGGCGTGGCCACGTGGTGGCCAGGGGGGGCCACGGCCACCATTGGTCAGAGAATGGCCACCCTGCCGGCCCCCCCAACCTCACAGCACGGCAAAAAAAAAAAAAAAAAAACCCACCTGAACAGAAACGGTATAAAGCTGAAATAAATGAATTCGTATTTTTTTTATCAAGTCGTCTTATATTGTCATTTGTCACTTAGCTACAAGCCCCATATTCGCAACATGTTGGGCCACGCCCCCATCAACAGCGCAAGACACAAACCAACGTGCCTGCATTCTGACAGCGCTTCAATGGAGACTAGCAGCTAACCACTGGATACCACTGTAACTAACAGGTGAGTAAGTTGGTGATACTTGAAAGGATCATTGAAATGATAAGATCATAAAGTTATCTTCACACTCAATTGAATGTGTAAGAATGTGTCAACATTGAGGAATTGTGGCAGAGTGAGTTGAGTTAGGCTGCTGCTGTTATTTTTGCAAACTTGTAAGATTATCTCTAGCTAGCGAGCTAGCGCTAGCTAGTTAGCTTAAGTCCATTCCCAGGTGTCACTTAGTCATAGATAACACACTGTCGCTAGTTTACACTTGAAATTGAAATAAAAGCAGTCTATAGTTAATGTTGTGTAAAACTTTTCTTTAAAGATGACACAATGAAAAGGATAAGTGCCTCAGGGGGAGACAGGAAAATCCATGCTTTTTTTGCCAGCACGCGTAGCTGAAGAATGGGACAGGGTCGGTCGGTTTATGGCAAACAAAAATAATTTTAAGGCTGGCCATATAAACATATATTTATTCAATCTGTAAAATGTTAATGATTGCATGTTTAGTCTTAAAAAACAACAAAAAAAACATGTAATTGGAAGTGGATAGCACTTATGTTAAAAGCTGATACTAATGGGATTCTTTGGTGTTTTACAGACATTTCCAAGTCCAGGGGTGAAGCTCCAGCGCAACCTCAACTAAATTTCCCCAAGACACTCCAGGAAGACTGAAACAGGAGCTTCAAGGGTGAGTGGTATGCAGTCCACCCCTGGTTAGAATACTCCATAAGTGAAGACTCTACCTCTAACAAACAAAAATGACAATTATGTAAAATGATTTACATGGATCTACACTCACACACACACGCACACGCACACGCACACGCACACGCACACACACACAAACAAAGACCTGGTTTGTCAGTGCTCTGTTTTCATTCAGCACCACAATCTATTTGATGTAGTAAGCTAGTGATATTGTTCACTATTTGTAGTGATACTGTTCAATGTACATTGTACATATTGTTGATATTTTTTTTATGTATTATGGGACATGTGTGTGTGATGTAATGTTTTTGCTTTTCTTTCTCTTTATATACATATATAAATGTATATATTATCGCAAATGAATGGAATATTGCACTTAAAATGCTACAGTTTACCTAAATAAATTATCGCCTAAAATGACAATTCATATTGTGTCTGTCACTTGCACTAAAAACATCCCCGTCTCGTGTTAAGGTCCCGAACCCCCTCACATAATCATGACACATCGCACTCGCACATTATCTAAGCACCCATTCCAATAACATGGGATTATCAATAAGACATCATTAGTGTCCATAAGAAGGTTCAATCCATTGTGCCACCCTAAATAAATGACTGGCCAGAGCTGGCCCCCCCAGAAATAATGTCCTGGCTACGCCCCTGTCTACAGGTGCACTGAAACTAAACCATGGTGATTTCTAAGTCTCTACAGGTGCACTGAAACTAAACTATGGTGATTTCTAAGTCTCTACAGGTGCACTGAAACTAAACCATGGTGATTTCACATAAACCTGTTTTCATCAACCTTAGTTGCATTACACCCTGTGAATGTGAATTGAGAGTTCATTATTATTCACATTCGAAGATTTTATGTGACTCTCTGACAACCCACTTCTACTGGAAAGACAAAAAAACAAGAAATTCACTCACAACCCTACAAAATATGAAAGAACTAGGCGGACTTGAAGCACCAAATTTCTAACATTACTTCCTGGCAAATCAACTACAATATTTACTCAAATGGACTCAACATCAGACACACCTACCCATGGCTCGACCTAGAACAATCCCTATGCTCCCCGGTTTCTATCGCAGACCTCCCCTTCCTACCACAGTCAATAAAAAAATGGATTTCTATCACATTACTATATCCTCAACTCTGACAGCTTGGTGGAAAGCCAACAAAATCACCAAATCTATCCTCGCACCATGCAGGTTCACCCCCATTTGGCACAATCCAGACTTTCAATTGCACAATGCATCTATCCACTTCCACCAAAAAGGAATCACTCACATCCATCATATATTTGAAAATCAACATTTCATTTCATTAAATTATCCCGAAATGTGGGGTAGGGGAAGACCAATTTCTCCAGTACCAACAGTTGAGATCTTTAGTCCAATTCAAAATGAAAATAACCAACAACACATTGCAGCCCTCTGAATTAGGTGAACAACTCTTAAAACTTGCGAACCAACCCAAAAAAGTTACATCTCATATCAACAAACTCATCTCTACCTCTAACCGCTCAATAACACTACCCAAAACAAAATGGGAAAGTGACCTGGCATTATCTCCCGACCCCAATTTCTAGACACAAATCTGCAGGAACATCTTTGCAATGACTACTAACACCAACCTTAAACCCATACAATATAAGACCATTCACAGAACCCACTTCACCCGTACTAAGATGTACAAAATGGGATTTATTCACACTGACACCTGCCCACAATGCACTTAGGGGAACACGTACTCCACGCCACCTGGTACTGCCAACCCATTCACTCGTTTTGGACCACTGTTATTGAAACAATATCCACCATCCTGGAATGTTGAGTCCCCATGTCTCCGACACTTTGTGTCCAGAAATCCCCCTCCTGTCACAACACAAAATCTCAGTACATAGCTATCGCTAAGAAAATAGTCTTTCAGAACTGGTTATCCAAAACATCCTGTCATCTCAAACACTGGTCCAATCTATTATCAGAATACATATTAACAGAAGAAATTGACGCTAGGAAAAATAACAATATATGTGCCTTTAAAGACATCTGGAACCCTTTCATAACTTTTCTTCAGTTTTCTTCAGCACAATCCCCATCAATGCAGGCGCATCTCATCCCCCTTAATTCACACAGATTCCCCCCATCAATTCCTTCTCTTCCCCTGTCGACTCTTATCTTACATTTAGTCATTTAGCAGACGCTTTTATCCAAAGCGACTTACAAGGATGTATACACATTTTTTACATTTACACTGATGGCACACTGCACATCAGGAGCAATTAGGGGTTCAGTGTCTTGCTCAAGGGCGCTTCGACAGGGAATTGAACTACCAACCTTCTGATTACTAAACGACTTCTCTACCTCCTGTACCACTGTCGCCCCCACTATCTGGTAAAGTACACAACAATCCCACCGCAACTATATAATGTCTTTTGGTCTGTGTGTGTCTGTTTGTCGCAAATTTTTTTTTTTTTTTAAATCCAAATAATAATACAAGTAAAACAAAAAAAGAAGATTTTATGTGAGTTTCCAGTCAGGATTTCTTATTTTTGTATGATCAAAATGCACGTTAAAATTTGTATGGAAACCCAGCTACTGGGCCCCCTGATCTAGTGTTTACACTGCTCTTTGACAGGCCCCTTCAGTGAGTGAAAACACTGTGCAGATGATCAAAGTGGAGGTCAAAGGCCAAACATCTCACTGGACTTCAGAGAGTCTGGTTAAGTTCATCCCAAAACCTGCTCCCATTACCTTCATCCAGACAGATAAACCCATATACAGCCCAGGCCAAACAGGTACGTCCAGGTGCTACACACACACACACACCCAGCACAGAGTTTTACTGCTTTTAGAAAAGAGTTGTGCAGATAAACGTGTAGATTTATTTATATTTTTTAGATTTATTATTATTATCATATTTATAAGTGAACTTGTATTCCGTAAAACTCTCCAAATGATTTCACCACCCAGTGATGTGATGATTCTCACACTACGCTTACCCACAGTGCATTTCAGAGTGGTCACCATGGACACCAATTTCATTCCGCTCAGTGAAAAGGTGAGCTATTTCTAAACTGCCATGTGTCCTAAGCCCAAACCTCCATGCTAGACCACACAGACAAGACCAGGGAAGGGATTAGTAGCTTTGAGTGTTAGGAAACGACAGAAAGAAGAAAGAAAAAGTATCAACTTCATGTTGAAACTGGAATTGATTTGGGTTGAGGCCCAGTGGTGTAATGCCTCTTTGTATGGTGAGGGTGAAGTGTAGATATTCCTGATGTTCGTCATAAGGTTAACAGCTATAGTGTTGGCATATACCTTTATGGTTACCATTTTTAGTGGAACACTGGAGAAAACCATGACTTCATTACAAAACAACCACAGCATTCTCAGAACAGACAGATGCAAATGGTGCATCTTCAAAGCAAAATGAACAACATACAGACACATACCATAATCACTTTTAAACATACAGGCACATACCATAATCACTTCAAACATACAGGCACATACCATAATTCAAACACACTGACACATACCATAATCACTTTAAACATACAGGCACATACCATAATCACTTCAAACATACAGACACATACCATAATTCAAACATACAGGCACATACCATAATTCAAACATAGACACATACCATAATCACTTTAAACATACAGGCACATACCATAATCACTTCAACATACAGGCACATACCATAACACATACATAAACTAAACATACAGGCACATACCATAATTCAAACATACAGACACATACCATAATCACTTCAAACATACAGGCATATACCATAATCACTTCAACATACAGGCACATACCATAATCACTTCAAACATACAGGCACATACCATAATCACTTCAAACATACAGGCATATACCATAATCACTTCAAACATCAAAACATTCTCATAAAAAGCTTAAACACTTAAGAGCTGAGATACTGAGTCCACGCCTCAAATGTATGACCACACTGTCAGTATAACTGACTGAACACAAACTGTTGGGTTCTGTCTCTTTGGAACCAAGGTGCAGACAACTCATTAATGTGTCTTCTTGTTTTTACAGTACAACCTGGTGTCACTAGTGGTAAGAACAAAACCCTGTTGATCGTGTGTAGTTTTCTCATTTTGACTTTCTAACCTTATTTTAGTTTTAAAATGTTAAGTTTTAGTTTTCCAAAAAGGCCGTCAGTGTGTTCTCTCTGTCCCTTCACAGGACAGCCGTCGCAACACCATTGGCCAGTGGCTTAATGTGACTTCACAGGGCAAGATAGTGCAGCTCTCTCACGCGTTAAACCCTGAGGCGTCACAGGGCAAATACATGCTGAAGATAGATGGTGAACGCCGCAAGTATCACATCAATTTCAAGTGAAAAAATATGGTAAGTTTGTTTACTGCTAATATATGATCCAGACATATTCATAACATATTATAATGTTATGATATAAATGTTTTCATAATTTGTCCCCATAAAACATCTCAGACCTCAACTCTAGTGCCCCTCTGCTGGACAAATTCCATATTGCACATGCATAAGTGCTCCATAAAGAAGCCTGTTGAGGTTGTGTTTAGTTATACAATAATATCAGAATGTGAAAACTTTCACTCCAGCCTTTTTTGTCAGTAATATTAGCCATTACCTTGTAGTGAAATTCCTCTTATTGCTCTTGGAAGTGCAGCCTAATCGTTTGCAAAGCACTTGAAGAATTATGTCCATTGTGAGGCCATCTTCAGTTGTGCCTCTAAGTGATATCTCTTCTTCTTAGTGTTGCCCAAGTTTGACATTACGCTGAACACTCCAGAGAAGATAAGTGTTGGTGCAGAAGAGGTCAGATTGGTGGTGTGTGCAAAGTAAGTGACACAGTCAGCATGTGGACGTCTGTGAAAACATGACAAGGGGAAAAGTCCCCAATCAAAGCTGAATCCTAGTGTTTGAACTTCAGGTAAAGGAAGAAATAATGAGCCACCTGACACTGTTTACTATATGTATGGTCTATAACAACAACATCAACAACAACATTATTATTATTAATAATAATAATAATAATAATAACAATAATAATCTGATTCTCCTATTCTTTTTCCACTAAAGTTGTGTGAATGGTGACACATTATGTCATTTTTGTGGTAAGTCATTGTGGGTCATGGAGCTGTTTGATGGCCACACATGTTTCTGCCCTGTAGAATTGTATCCAGTTCAGATGTCTATAAAACACTGAAGTCTAGCCTAGCAGGCCTAACATGAGACATGCTGAATATGGTACTGAAAAAGAGATTTCAGTTGAGTGTGTGTTAAAATGTGTGGGCATAGAGATCCTGCCTGTAGAGTCTTCCTACCTTTGGTTGTGTGGTGCTTCAGTTCTAAAGGAGAGTCCAGAACTGTAGTGGAGTTCTGTTCTGTCTTTGTGGCCTCTAAATGCCGTTCCCCTATTTCAGGTACACATTTGGTCAGCCAGTACCAGGGAAGGCTTCCATGTCATTGTGTCGAGACGCTGACGAAACTGTTCCTCAAAAACCTTGTTCTGCTCCATCAGTAGAGGTAAGGTGTCACTCAACACTAAGCTGGGGCTGTTCACTTCCTAGATGTTCATGTTTTTGTCGAATTAACTCTACAAGACCAACCTGTTTAAGACTGAGGACACATTTATCACAGCTGAAGCTGCAGTTAAAGTGCCTCCAGATTCTCAATAATGTATTTCCCTGTGGACTGTGTTTGTCACACGTGGTGTGATTTACACACATAAAATTAAGCTGAGATGTAAACACTGAATGAGGCGCGGTCATGTGAAGTGTGTGTGTGTGTGTGTGTTTGAATCCCACAGATGGATGAGTCTGGTTGTGCCTCTCATGGCTTCAACATGTCAGTGTTTACACAACCTGGCTTTGCTGAGAAACTGAGGGACAAGTTCACATTCTCCACCACAGTAACTGAGGAGGGAACAGGTGAGCCAAAGGGAAGATGTTATGAGGCTGATAGCCTATGAGGGTTTGCCGACCGCGTGTTTAAATTTCTTTATAATCATTCCACAGATATCAATCTGTCAGAGAGCAAAGACATACAGTTGGACTACTCCCTTGGGAAACTCACATTTGTTGATACACCAGATGTGATTGAGGACGGGGCAGTTATGGAGGGCAAGGTAGGTGAATGTGTGATCTTCATTAGTTTAAAGATTATTAGCAAGGAGGGACTGACTTTATGCAAATTAACAAAATGACTAAGTAGTTAGAAGCTGGAAAAATAATGAAGTGATCGTTTGAGCTAATGTACGCAAAATACCAAAGATGGTCTAAATATTATGATGGTGTGAGTGTTTGACCGAATATACTTTATAACGCTGGGAGGTAAATTCAAAGTGAGTAAAATAATGAAATATTTATTTGGCCAACTCATCTGAGGTAACTGGAAATATATCACCATATATAAATAGCTCTGCTATATTTAAGTTTTCTCTCTCTACAGATCAAAGTGACCCACTACAATGGCACGGGTATAGCTGACAGGACCGTCCATCTATTGAAAGGTCCAAGGTGGGACACAGAACTCTTACTGAACCTGACCACAGACTCTGATGGAGTGGCCCAGTTCTCTCTCAACACGACTACTATCACAGGAGACTTTGAGCTCATCGTAAGCTGCCCACTGGCTGACTATCAACTGCTAAGCTTTAGCATCCTCTTAAATAGTAGCACATAAGAAGCCTAGCTCAGTTGGGAGTATTGTTACTAAGCACTTACTCAAATGTTTTCTTTTAATTCAAAACTTTAGCCCAATCAAACTAAATACTTTCTCCTGACTTCTCAGATCAGTGACAGGAGCTTCAGTTTAAGTCAGTTGTGAGTTTATACTAACAGATTAAATAATAATAGCAAAACATATTTGGCAAAAAAAGTTTTCAATCAGTCCATCTGTGTGTGGCAACGCATCATTTCAGAAACCAAGGTGACCATGTCAGTGGTTAAAATTCCCTTTAAAGTTAAAATGTTAAGTTTCCAAAGTCAGTATAAAACACAAGATATCACTGTGTTATGATTGTACTCTGTAGAAGGCATTACAATATGCTCTTTCCAACTAAAATGGAGGTAATAAACTAATGACACTCCTTCTACTTTCTAGGCTAGCTTAACTTCAGACATCAGGCAAAACCGCCCACACCGCACCCCACACTATGACTCCGCATTTAAGTCTGTGTCCAGACTGAGACCTGCATCTTCATACACACCTTCATCCAGCTCTGTGACCATAAAGGATATAGATGAGCCTCTTCAGTGTGACAAAGACACACCCATCAGCATTAAGTACACCTTCACTGGGGAGACATTCAACACAGACTCTGTGGATATCATTTATATGGTACGTGGATCACAGATTACATTATGGCCATCTAAAATCATTAAAGCAACTGCTGTGGTAAGACGATGCTGAGTTTCCTGGTGTGTTGCAGGTGTTATCCAAAGGAGAGATTGTTCACCATGGCTTCACTGAGGCTTCAGTGAAGGGTTCCCAACCGGTCATTATGGGTGAGGTGTCCTTCAAGCTGTCTGTCAGTCCTGGGATGGCCCCCTCAGTGCAGGTTCTGGCCTACTGTGTCGTATCCAGTGAGACGCTCCTGGCTGAGAGCAGAACCTTCTCAACTGAGAAGTGCTTCAGAAACAAGGTGCCTCAACACAGCCTGTCACAGGGAACATCATTACATCAGGGAATTCATCTGATATAATTAAATAGGACTATCCTTCCTGATTCTTTCAAACAGCTCCATGGAGAAATGAGGAAATTATTAAACTTAAGAGATCCTGCAGAAGGTCTGAGCGTACATGGAGAAAGACCAAGCTACAGGTCCACCTTGATATCTTTAAGGATAAACTTTCAGTCTTTAATAAAGCAATAAGAAATGCTAGGAAGGATCATTTCTCTAATTTGATATCTACAAATTCTAACAATTCCAGGGTCCTCTTTTCAACAATAGACAGCCTTATAAATCCTGCACCTAAAGTAGATGATAGTCTCTTTTCCACCTCCAAATGTGAGGAATTTGCAGCATTCTTCAGAGATAAGATAACGAACATTAGGAAAAATATTGCTCAAGAAATTCCAAATGTCTTGTTTTCTGATCCCCTTCCACCATGCTGTAACAGTATGAGCTTTTTTGCACTGGCTGATATAGAAATGCTGAGCAAAATAGTGTCACAACTGAAGCCGTCTACATGCCCTCTTGATCCCCTTCCCACCAAATTTTTTAAGACCATCTTTGACTCTGTGTCTAAGGACATTCTAGCCATTATAAACTGTTCCCTGCTTACAGGTATTTTCCCATCAGAACTTAAAACTGCCCTGGTGAGACCCCTCCTGAAGAAAAGCAATTTAGACTCTTCAGTTCTAAACAATTTTAGACCCATCTCTAACCTTCCCTTTCTAAGCAAAATCCTGGAAAAAATTGTCTTTAAACAGTTAAATAATTTCCTAGATGCTAACTGTGCATTTGACACCTTCCAATCTGGTTTTCGCTCCAATCATAGCACAGAAACGGCATTAGTCAAGGTTGTAAATGATCTCAGGATTAATGCTGACTCCAAAAAACTATCTGTCTTGGCCCTTCTGGATCTGAGCGCAGCCTTTGATACTGTTGATCACAATATCCTTATTGATAGACTTGAAAATTGGGTTGGCCTCACTGGTCCGGTCCTAAACTGGTTTAGGACCTATCTAACTGGCCGGGAATACTTTGTCGCCCTCGGAGACCACAGCTCAAAAAACATTTGTATGACCTGTGGGGTCCCTCAAGGATCCATTTTAGGGCCCTTACTTTTCAGTCTATACATGCTACCCCTTGGTAGTGTAATTAGGAGGCACAACATCGACTATCATAGCTATGCAGATGACACCCAGCTCTATATTTCTGTAACACCCAACAACTACAGCTCTATTGATTGTTTGGTAAATTGCATTTCTGATATAAATGTATGGATGTCACAAAACTTTCTCCAGCTAAACCAAGATAAAACAGAGGTATTAGTCATTGGTGAAAAAAACGAGAGAGAGAAACTAACTGCACACTTAAAAACACTAGCACTTAACACCAAGCACCAAGCCAGAAACCTAGGCGTCATACTTGACTCAGATCTCAATTTTGAAACCCATATCAAAAATATAATTAAAACATCTTTTTATCACTTAAGAAACATTGCTAAGGTGCAACCGTTTCTCGCTCAGGCTGACACCGAAAGACTGATGCACGCGTTTATCACGAGCAGGCTAGACTACTGTAACTCGCTTTTGTCTGGTCTACCAAAAAAAGCCATTAGTCAACTACAAACAATACAGAATGCAGCAGCGCGAGTCCTCACTAAAACAAGACGGAGAGCGCACATCACACCAGTATTAAAATCACTGCACTGGCTACCTGTTAGTTTTAGAATAGATTTCAAGGTTCTCCTACTAGTCTATAAATCACTCCATAGTCATGCACCTGAATATATAACAGACATGCTCTCAAGGTACACACCCAGTAGATCCCTGAGGTCCTCCGGCACTGAACTTCTAACAGTTCCAAAAGCCAGGACAAAGAGACATGGGGAAGCAGCTTTTAGTTTCTATGCCCCCAACCTTTGGAACACTCTGCCAGAATACCTAAGAATGGCCGAAACGGTTGAAACCTTTAAACATGCACTTAAGACATACCTCTTTGATCTCGCTTATCACTCACTGTAAAATGTATTTAACATTTATGGAACATTTATTTATTTACTTATTTCTGTCTCTTTTCAAGTATTTGTACCCCCCCCCCCCAGCAGCTGTCTCTTAGTTTGACGATAACTGTGCTGAGCAGTCCTTTATGGTGCCAGTGCGGTTAGTACGTAATTTCCTGTTCATTTATCTCTGGCAAAAGCTGTGTCTTTTTATAAGTGTTTTGTAACTTGTAAAATGTATTTATTTAACATTAATGTAACATTTATTTATTTATTTACTTATCTGTGTCTCTTTACAAGTGTTTGTAACCCCCCCCCCCCAGCAGCTTAGTTTGACGATGACCGTGCTGAGTAGTCCTTTACGGTGGCAGTGCGGTTAGTACGTTTATTTTATTTTATTCATTTATCTCTTGAAAATCTGTGTGTTTTATACAAGTGTAACCCCCCCCCCCTCTTTCCTACTGTGAGGCGCATTGTGTTACTTCCTTGTATGAAATGCGCCGTACAAATAAAGTTTGATTTGATTTGATTTGATTTGATTTGAAACAGCAAATTGTTCCTGATTTGTGTTCTGCACTGCAGGTGTCAGTGCAGTTCTCTCCCCCTAAAGCGGTTCCTGGAGAGAAGAGCTCCCTGCAGCTGTCAGCTCAGCCTGGCTCTCTGTGTGGCCTCAGTGCTGTGGATCAGAGCATCTTAATCCTGGAACCAGGGAAGCGCCTGGATGTCAAGAAGGTCACCATAGTAACATGCAAGAATAACACAATGACATTATACATTTCTTCACACAGCGGACGCAGTGTTATGTGAAGGTTTTCCAAAAATGTATTTTCCAGTTTCAGGTCCTCATTCCTGAGGTGTGTTATGACATTACTTGAGGTTACTACCTGGTATGAGGGGCTTTGTTTAATGTGATGTATCTTGAACTACTCTAGGTATTTGAACTATTACCACAATTGGACTCAACGATTGATCATGATGTTGAAGATCCTGAAGAATGTCTTATAGTGAGACCCAAGCGATCTCTATCACCACACTTTCCTCGACGGCGCCCAAATAACGGTGTCTCAGAAGTTTTCAAGGTAAAACAAACATCGATACGTCAAGAAAGGTAGAAAAAAGTACAACATTTGTGTACATTTTCACGTGAAATGCAGAAGTTTTAAATTTCACAAAAAAATAAATCATTAAAAAAAACATTTAGTAAATGAGGGAAACATTTGGATCATTTGAATCTGTCTCTCATTGTCACAGGAACCCTTAGTTGTGAGAGAATTCTGAACATTATTTGTCTACACCTGCCTTTCTTATCTGCCTTAGAGACTGGGTCTGAAGACTGAGTAATTTGATGCTACAATTGCCTCACTGTTTGACACTTGAAGGGGAAACATACGACTGGCGCAGTGGTAAGACTGTCTTTAAGTGCTTTTAAGGAAGATTTTGTAGTGAAAAAAATGATCTTGATTCCTTTTGAAACATTCTATGAAATGAAAAGATTAACTTTGTGCATCACCTCCTCTGGCTGTTTTCTGTTTGAAGATGGGCTACTTTAGAACCTTCCAAATGAACTCAACTGCCATATGCTAATTCGTCATCTCTACAGCTATGTCAATGTGTGTCACAATGTGTGTGAATTTTTGATCTTTTGTTCTCTTAGGTTCAGGCAGGATGGTTTATAATACCATAGCGAGACTAACAATGTCGGGTGGTCAACCACTATTAAGGGATCAAGATCCTTCTGCTGAGGAGTCCGGTGTGACTGTGCGTACAGTCTTCCCAGAGACATGGATCTGGGACCTTGCAGAGGTCGGGTGAGTGGTCACATATGAATCAGTCTCTGTCATATACATGGGCTCCTGTAGTTATAGTGCCCAACCCCATAGCCATTGTTCTAACATGTGGTGTCTTCACAGAGAGTCTGGAGAAGCACAAGTCCCTCTCACTGTCCCTGACACCATCACCACCTGGGAGACTGAGGCTTTCTGCCTGTCCCCCCAGGGCTTTGGTCTGGCCCCACCAGTTCAGCTCACAGTTTTCCAGCCCTTCTTCCTGGAGCTCTCCCTGCCATACTCCATCATTCGTGGAGAGACCTTTGAGCTCAAGGCAACGGTTTTCAACTACCTGCCCAAGTGCATTATGGTATTACACTGAACCATATTCCAAAATAAAATGGATCTTGCTACACTGAAATCAGATCATCTAAAATTGCCTGGATAATTTAATGCATTCATGTTCATAACTATCAGTAGACTTAGCACCTTTAGCATTTAATTTGCTTTAGCTGCCAAGAGTCAAGCTTTAGCTTACAACATACTCTAGCATTCAGTCAGCTTTGCTAAAGCTTATTGAATGCTAGTGTATGTTGTAAGCTAAATCTAAAGCTGATTGAATGCTAGTACATGTTGTAAGGTAAAGCTACAGCTGATTGAATGCTAGTTTATGTTGTAAGTAGATCCCTCGCTGTGGCTTTGAGTGTGTGTTAAACATAAACCCTCTCTGGTAGGTTACAGCGACTCCAGCCCCTTCATCAGACTTCACTCTGACCCCCTCCTCTGATGGCCAGTACTCCTCCTGTCTGTGTGCAAATGGCAGGAAGACCTTCAAATGGACACTAGTGCCCTCTGTGCTCGGTGAGTGTACACACAGCGCATGACTCACTGAAAGAAACAGAAGTAAGCATATATTTATGACTGATATGAGTGTAAAGGTGTTATTGCTGAACATGATGTAAATATTACCTGGCAGGACTGATGAATGTTACCATGAGTGCAGAGGCCACACAGTCCCAGGCAATGTGTGGCAATGAGGTTGTTTCTGTGCCAGAGAAAGGTCGAATGGACATAGTAACACGCCCCCTGCTGGTTAAGGTAGGTTAAGTCAAATGTATTTATAAAGCACATTTAAAAACAACTCGCGCTGACCTGGGGCCCGTTCGTCGTAGGGTTGAAGCTAAGTTAATCAATTGGCCTTTTAGCCCGTTAAGATTAGCGAGCTGATTGAGAACAGCAAATATCGGTTCGTTAACGGCAAATCATGTGGTTAATTTCAACCAGGCTGAACTTATAAATGGCATTTGCGCGTGCACGTCCTACTTCAAAAGGCAGGAAAGGTCGATCAACAAAACCATGATTTTCTAACGGTATAATGGTTCTAAACTCAAAAAAAGGGGCAATTTTTTCTCCGCTGGCGAGCAGGAGATGAATATGAACGCTTATGAAGAATACGAGACCATAATCATGGCAAAATTCAACACCGCCACCGCTGTGAGAGCAAGGTGTGTTGGGATGTTTATAGGGTGATATCTATGTATGAATACCTGACGGCAAGTGTCAACTGGTACAGAGGTTTCCTCTACCGGTTTGAATCTGCAAGGTTGCTACTTCGAATCCCCTCACCTCCTTCCTCGATGTAGTTTTACATTTCCTTGTAAGTCGCTTTGAATAAAAGCGTCTGTTAAATGACTAAATGTATTAATAACAAATACAATAAATTGAAGCAGTGGAAGTAAATTGTCTGTATTTCTCTCTATTCTAATCATGAGTCCACCTTAATCATTTTCTACAATAATGACATGCTATGGTGTACTAATAACGCTCATATAATTATGAGTGCTTTGTTCTCCGCATCACCGACACTACAAAAATGTACCACTCGCAAAAAAGCGCAAGACAGTCAATGTTCGACTGTGGTGTTTGCAATAAATGACTCGAGAAGGGGTCTTGTAAATTAATGATTCCTTGTCGGCTGAATCGGTAGCGCTCATACAAGAATAATGGATCTTGGCAATCGCAAAGAACTCTCTCCCTCCGCTAAACTAACTATCTAATATCAGTCCTTGGTCAATGGGATTCCTCCTTTTTCCGGGGGTGTGGCAAGCTTATCCAGCTACACTTAAGTTAGCCTGCGCTGGAGCAGGTTAGTGCTAATCGATATGTTACTATGGTGATTTATCAAAAGTTGCTTCCACAAACCAAAAAGAGGGGCGTTTTTTGTCTTAGCCTGAAAATTAGCTCGCTAAACCGCTTAGCGAGCTACGACGAATACCCCCCAAGTGCTGTACAATTACATCACAAACAAAACAATTAGATCACAAAAAAATCCAATGGAAAAACCGAAGCCACACACTAAGCATCTATATACACATCAAAGAACGGTGATGCCAAACATATTATTGTTTTCTTTTAATTCATTGTAGAGGATTTGTAATACCCTACTACAATCTCATGCTCTCAAAAAAAGTATGTTGTCTGTTCAACAAACAGTGTTAGTGTTTCCACACAAGGTGTTTAGTGAAAATAACCATTCGCCATTGGTATCAGATTTTGTAAGTCTTTTTTTAATATCTCCATTTTTTTCTTTTAGGCTGAAGGAAGTGAGAAGACTGAAAGTTTCAATTGGCTCTTATGTCCAAAGGGTGAATTTGATCTTAGTCCTATGTTCCATTATATGTCTGGTCTACATTTACCCTTTCAGTCATCCCATGACACCATAGTCAATGCAATTTGTATGTAAATTAAATCCTTAAAAGTAAAACAAATCTATTGTCACATTATTCCCACAGGGGGCGCTCTAACGGAGAAGGTGGATCTGAAACTCCCAGCAGCTGTTGTAAAGGGATCAGCCAGAGCCTCCGTTTCTGTGCTGGGTACCAACGATTACATGCAGCTTCATATGCAGTAGTTAATGGACAGGAAAATTAACTAGTTGACTGCTGAGCCCTTAAACATGTGTGTCCAACACTCTATCCCTCCTGTAGGAGACGTCCTGGGTCGTGCCCTGAAGAACATTGGCAGTCTCCTGAAGATGCCATATGGTTGTGGGGAGCAAAATATGGCCATCCTCTCCCCAAATATCTACATTCTGCAGTACCTACAGAACACTGGCCAGCTCACTGCAGACATCAGGGAGAAGGCCACCAATTTTCTTAAAAATGGTGAGCAGTTATTTTGCTATCGAGTTAAATTCCTCAGTGTCTAGTGGGAGACGGTGTGAACCGCCTTGGACATTCTATAGCTGTTGGACTATAGCTCTGGCTAGGTACTTGACCAGTCGGCTTTTAACTTTGTGACGTGGATAGGGTATGAACTACTGTGTACATCCCATAATTTCTCATATTCTTACTGGTTGAACTGAACTGGTGGTCCTTTATAGGCCTCACTGCTGAGCTTGTGTTGGTAGACATGGTTGTAATATTCCACCAGTTAAGTGGTCACTGACTGCAGCACCAATGGGGATCCTTGTTCAGGCACATGGACAGGTGTGGGTGGGGTTGTCTTTGCTGGTGGATGTTGGGCTACTCTGATGCAGCTCTCCCACAGATACAGGACTATTGTGATGTACATCAGTGATGCACATCGCCACCTGGTGGTCCTTCAGTGTCATACAATGGCACACTTTTGACTTCCATAGCCATAGTTTAATGTGCATGATAATAACATGATCACCTGTGATACGAATACAAACTACAGGATACCAGAGGCAGCTGAACTACAAGCACAGTGATGGAGCCTACAGCACGTTTGGCAGAGGGGAGGGAAACACATGGTGAGTTGACCCCAAGATGTGCAGTCAAGTCTATGGCAAATGTAACACAATGAAGATTGAGCACTGAGGATAATTTAGCTACATTTAAAATAGAACGGTGAAACTTAAACAGTAAGTAACAAGAACACACATGTCGGACAAACAATGTACTACGATAATGATAAAACGGTAAAATAGCTCATCTTTTTAGTAGTATGAAATGGATTATAATCTGGGAAAGCCTCCATTGACGATATTGCTTTTCTCTCTTCCTCCAGGCTGACTGCATTTGTGTTGAGGTCTTTTGGTAAAGCAAAGTCCTACATCTACATTGATCCACACATTATTGCATCTGCCAAGGCTTGGCTTGAAAGGCAAACTAAGACCAGATGGTGTTTTTCATATGCAAGGAAAACTTTTCCACAACAGAATGAAGGTACACATGTGGTGATTCATTGGTTGATAACATAGTGTAACAGTGCTTTGTCTGTTTTGGGATGGATGTGAGTCATGTTTCAATGTTTTTATCGGCTTTTGTCCCTGTGTTCTAGGGAGGTGTAAACGGGTGATGTAACGATAACTGCTTATATCACTGCATCAATGCTTGAGCTGAACATGCCTGTTACGGTAAGGAAACTCATCACTCAGGTTAACTGAGACAAACCTCCTCAAATCTATCAGAGGTCTCATTCAGACAGTTTACTGTTGTGTCATACTATTGAATTTACAGTCATATTCAGAGAATAACAGAAGAGAAGTGTTGCCTTTTAAGGATAAAATTGTATGAGAATCTCATTTTTTTCCAGGAAAAAACACTGATGTTTCTAAAGTCCTCGGTCAGTGACCTCTCCAACACCTACTCCACTGCTCTACTGGCCTACACCTTCAGTCTTGCTGGAGAAGAGGACATCCAAGCTCAGCTTCTCAAACACTTGGACAGTGTAGCAACCTCTGATGGTAGGAAGCATGTGCCTGAAGAGACGCAGATAAGCCAACGCTTCAACCTGCGGCCTTTATCTCATGTGGCTCATGTCTTCTCAGGGAGTCTCCTGCACTGGTCTCAGTCCTCATCAGAGCGAGCTGATTCCCTGGTGGTGGAGACGAGCTCTTATGTGCTGTTAGCTGTTCTCACTAAAACCACACTGACTGCTGCTGACTTAGGGTATGCTGCCAGGATTGTCAACTGGCTGGTGAAGCAGCAAAATCCATATGGAGGCTTCTCTTCCACACAGGTGATCCACAAACACTTCCTTTTGAAACGTGTTATTTGTGTTGCTGTGTCTGGGCTTTTGTCCAGCTTCTGTATTTGCCCACACTGAGGGTTGAGTGTGTGTTCTCTCAGGACACGGTGGTGGCACTGCAGGCTCTGGCTCTGTACGCCACCAATGTCTTCAGCCCACATGGATCCAGCACAGTGACAGTGCAGTCAGCAGGTGGGGACAAACACCAGTTTGACGTGAACCAGCACAACACATTACTGTACCAGGAGAGGGCGCTGCAGGACGTTCCTGGGAAGTACAGCGTAGAAGTCAAGGGCTCTGCATGTGCTTCTGTGGGGGTCAGTGTGAAAGATCACTTCTGCTTTGTTCTTGAATGTTAATGATGGATATTCTGTTAAGGCTATTTATTCATGTCTAAATCCTCTTCTGTAACAGGTGGCTCTTTTCTACAACATCCCCACTCCCACTGAGCACTCAACCTTGAGCATTAAGACTCAAGCCAAGCCTCTGACTAAAGGGAGAGTGCAACAAGGCCAATGGACAGGCCCTGAATTTAATCATCACAGTCCTGTACGTAACCCCATGTAGAGTTCAATCCCTACAAGTAAGCAAAGTAATCACAGGAAAGGCAGAATGAAGGAAAGCTTATGTAGTGCCTCTTGTCTGTCTGAAACAATAGCACTGATGTCTTGGGTTAACCACGCCCTAACCAGAGTGTTCCATGTTACCTGTGTAGTTCTCACATGCTGCCTGTTCTATTTAAAGATGACTTGATTGAGACAAATATTCATCCTTGCTTGTGCAGGTATGATGGACCACAGGAGAGCACCAACATGGCTATAATAGATGTGAAAATGTTTTCTGGTTTCACGCCGGACTCTGCCTCTGTTGAAAGGGTAAGTTGTCCGTCCTAAGTCTGTGTTAGTCAGTGGATCATCTATCATAATGGTACTGATGAAGGTTCTGTCTTAACAGCTAGAGGGCAGCATACTTGTGGACCGAGTCGATAAGAAAGATGACCACATCCTTGTGTATCTGTCAGAGGTGAGAAATAAACCACTGGCACTCACAATCTGTACTTTACCTAAAATGTGACGCTTGTCTCTACACCTGCTCTAAGTCGATCTGATGTGCTTCTACTTGTGTTGTATCAGGTTCCGAAGGGTTTACCTGTCTCCTACCACTTGACCATCCGACAGGATCTTCCAGTGAACAACCTGAAGCCAGCAGTGGTCAAGGTGTATGACTACTACCAGACCAGTAAGACTCCCTTAAAAACCAGAGTTACATCTAAATACCTATGGAAGATAGTGTTGTTTGCATCTACCTGACCATGATCTCTCTCTCTCTCTCTCTCTCTCTCTCTCTCTCCCTCCCTCCCAGGTGACCAAGCTGAGGCAGAGTACTCCTCCCCTTGTGCATGAAAAGGTGTCCCAATGTATTGAATCTTTGTGTGAAGTTTGTTTCATCACAACAGACAGCTAAAGAAATAGGGCTTCAAATGTAAATTACATTTCTTTAAAAAAAAACTGTGAATAAATGTCAATTATATGATGACAAATGATATGTTGAGTATTTATTTTTTTAACATTTATTAGTGAGTTATTATTTTACTGTTAGAATTACCAGGGCTTGTATTACAGTAAAATGTACTTTCAAATCTACCTATTACTGGATAAGGGGAATTGCTCCTAAAACATCTTGATATTTTTGAAAAATTGTTCAACACTTTATTTAAGCCTTCATGTTCCCTAAGTTGCATAACTTTCTATGGTATTTATTAAATAGAATTGGTGATAATAATAATAATAATAATGAAAAGCCAGGCTTCCTCAAAGAATTTAATGACTTGAGACGTTAATCTCTATAACAATACAAAACAAATGTGAAACATACTTCAATGAAACATGTCACATAATTATTTATCCATTTTGCTTGTGTACATTACATTTTTACTGTGAAAGCTTTTCAATGTCAAATCGCAAGCTTTGCTTGCATGTACATTAATGCTGCTGAGGGGAAGTTAAACTTGTTGTACCGCTCTGACTGGACTGTGGAAGAGACAAAAAGCTCTCTGATTGTAGAAGATGCCCAGGAATATTTGGCTTCCAATGAAACATGCGGTGAATTGCAAGTGGAAGGGCAAGATAATCTAACCTGGGATTGGCTTTCAATTCAAATCAATTTTATTTATATAGCGCCAAAGCAGTTGTCTCAAGGCGCTTTACAAAGCTCAGGGCCTGAACCCATATACATATATAGACCCCCCCATTGGCCCTTGGCTCGCATGCCAACTCGTCGCCATCTTGGGGAGGTGATGACTGGCCAGTAAACACATGCAAGTGAATGGTGGAGCTCCTGCTTTTCTGGATAAAAAGCATTATAGCGTTTACATTTCTCAACCGATTTCATTGATTCGTTTATATATTGAAGGGTTTATGATCTACGTGGAGTACAAAAAAAAGTTTTGTCTCCATGTTACTTAGAATCTTGATTGTAAGGCTATAATGGCCATATGCATACATTATATATGTCTATGATAATCGCTGCTAGACTCACTGTTCTTGTGCTCCCACAGCTCATTCACTTTGAAATACTTAAACGAAATCTAAATGATTGAAATAGGTGCTTCTTTAACTAATAATAATTGAATTGGACCATCATTGAGAAAAACAGAACAGAATCTGCAAATAGCCTAGCATAGCATACTCAAACAGAGAAGGCAAATGTAAACAACCATCAAACACCTGATTTCTATATTTTTATAGCAGTGAAATGCACACATTCAAATATACAATTTTTTCTACATAAACACAATTTGATATAAGCATGACCAAGACCATGCATATTTTTCTTTGCCCTCCGTTATCGTACCTTGTGCTGCATATCAGAAATGGCCAACAGAAAAGCGAATTATTCTGAGACTGCTTCTGTTACCATGGAAACAATAAACGAAGCTGGCTTTAGTATCTACATAGCTACTGCATATCAGAAATGGCTAACAGAAAAGTTTTGAAAAGGTACGAGAACGGAGGGCAAAAACTATGCACGGTCTTGGTCATGCTTATATCAAATTGTGTATATGTACAAAAATGTGTATATTTGAATGTGTGTATTTCACAGCTATAAAAATATAGAAGGCAGCCGCAGGTGTTTGATGGTTGTTTATATGGTAATGAGGAACAATGTTTCCACAGCCATCTGCATTGGCAAGCATACGTCACACCATGAGAGAGAGTTTTCACCATAGACATACATACATAGACGCCCCATTGTCTGCTTCAGAACGTTGCTGCGACGTGCCAACTCGCCGCCATCTTGGGGAGGTAATGACTGGCCAGTAAACACATGCAAGTGAATGGGGGAGCTCCTGCTTTTCTGGATAAAAAGCACTATAGCGTTTACATTTCTCAACCGATTTCATTGATTCGTTTATATATTGAATGGTTTATGATCTACGAGGAATACAAAAAAAGTTTTGTCTCCATGTTACTTAGAATCTTGATAGTAAGGCTATAAATCGCCACAGGCATATGTACATACATCATATATGTCTATGATAATCGCTGCTAGACGCTCACTGTTCTTGTGCTCCCACAGCTCATTCACTTTGAAATACGGAAACGAAATCTAAATGATCGAAATAGTGCTTCTTTAACTACTAATATTGAATTTGACTATCATTGAGAAAAACGGAACAGAATCTGCAAATAGCCTAGCATAGCATACTCAAACTACTGACAGAGGAGGCAAATGTAAACAACCATCAAACACCTGCTTTCTATATTTTATAGCAGTGAAATACACACATTCAAATATACACATTTTTGTACATATACACAATTTGATATAAGCATGACCAAGACCATGCATAGTTTTCTTTGCCCTCCGTTATCGTACCTTTTCAAAACTTTTCTGTTAGCCATTTCTGATATGCAGTAGCTATGTAGATACTAAAGCTAGGTTCGTTTATTGTTTCCATGGTAACAGGAGCCGTCTCCGTCTTCGCTTTTCTGTTGGCCATTTCTGATATGCAGCACACGAAGGTACGGATAAGGAGGATAACGGAGGGCGAAGAAAACTATGCATGGTCTTGGTCATGCTTGTATCAAATTGTGTATATGTACAAAAATGTGTATATTTGAATGTGTGTATTTCACTGCTATAAAAATATAGAAAGCAGGTGTTTGATGGTTGTTTACATTTGCCTCCTGTCAGTAGTTTGAGTATGCTATGCTAGGCTATTTGCAGATTCTGTTCCGTTTTTCTCAATGATGGTCAAATTCAATATTAGTAGTTAAAGAAGCACTATTTCGATCATTTAGATTTCGTTTCCGTATTTCAAAGTGAATGAGCTGTGGGAGCACAAGAACAGTGAGCGTCTAGCAGCGATTATCAGACATATATGATGTATGTACATATGCCTGTGGCGATTTATAGCCTTACTATCAAGATTCTAAGTAACATGGAGACAAAACTTTTTTTTTTATTCCTCGTAGATCATAAACCATTCAATATATAAACGAATCAATGAAATCGGTTGAGAAATGTAAACGCTATAGTGCTTTTTATCCAGAAAAGCAGGAGCTCCCCCATTCACTTGCATGTGTTTACTGGCCAGTTATTACCTCCCCAAGATGGCGGCGAGTTGACACGCGAGCCAAGGGCCAACGGGGCGTCTATGTATATATGTCTATGGTTTTCACACCAATCGGATCAGAAATACAGTCACGCCAAGATATGACTATTAACGTGAAACGTCACTGTTACGACCAGCTTGTGGGGTCGCAACATAAAACGGTGTAGCTTGTAACAAAAAGGCTATTTATTAACGACAAAGGTTGATCCAGAGGAAAAAGTCTAGACTCTAGGGGTTTTCAAAGATGCGTGGATGCGTGAAGTGGGTATGTCCCCTCTAGCAGACAGGAGGGAAAAACACTGTCTTTTATTTGTTTATAAAGCCTTAGTGGGAAAACTGCCTAATTATCTCATGTCACTTTTAAAATTAAAATCCATCTGTCATAATACACGGTCACAGAGCCTCATCTCCCTTGAAATCCCCCTTACAAAAACTAATATAGGTAAAATAGCTTTTAAGTTCTTTGCTTCCCATAAATGGAACACTATTCAAGTGGAGTTGAAATTAACCAAGTATTTGTCTGTCAACCAATTTAAGAGCCTTTTAGATAATAAGGATGTGCCTCAATGCTGTTGTTTTGAATGATTCTCTGATTTAATTTTTTTACTTTATGTTATTTTATTTATTTATTTTTTATGCTTAATTTCTGAGTTGTTTGGTGTGTTTTTTTTTTAAAATGTATTTTGTCTGTTTCGTTTTGTTGTGGTTTGTTTATGTATTGTTCTTCTGTACTATGTGGCCTCAATCAGGGCATTGCTGCAAAAGAGCCCTGTGCTCCGTCAATTTCTCCCTGAATAAACAATGATGATGATGATGATGTAGGTGAGTTTGCCAAAAGTGTGTGTGAGAGTAGCGGAAGCTGAGAAGGGGCCTCCCATCAGACGTAGCAGTGCTTTTATATCCACACCTGGCGCCAGGTGTGGATAATCACTCATCATGCTCCGTTGCAGGTCCACAGCCTGCTGCCTCCATATGGCCAGTATAGGGACTGCAGGCAGGGTGCACAGGGGGTCGTAACAGTCACCATTAAACAAAGCATGCACACTTCGAACAAAATTACCCCCAGAACTCTGAGGTAAGGTCCAGAAACCATCTGCAATCATCATATCAAGCAACATGCAGTGTAATAGTTAGATCAGCCACACAACAAGAGCGCGCATACCTCAACATACTGTTGTGAGTGCCTTTTCAACCATGAATATGGTGAAAAACAAATACAGGAACACACTCACTAATTAACACTACATCAGTGCCTCTGCCTGGCCTTCACACCTTTTATGCCTAAGTTTAAAGCACAAAAAAGGTGTCACCTTTCAAACAAATAAAGCCAGACCAAATCACCTTTTGTGCATAGTTTGAACGTTTTTGTTGGAGTCATGTTTTTGGATTTTGACCGTCACTGTTCCGGACCCTGGACTGAATGGAAATTTGGCGAGTGGACCTTTTGGCTTTCTAATTGAGTACCCCTGCCCTAGTATATCAAAATGTTGGGGCCATTCTCACTAGCCTAGTTATCAATGTAATGTTAGCGAATGAGGGGGAGAACCCCCCCTGCTAATATTTAGTCTCCGCTGTTCGTTAAAAAAAATCTATTCTTGAGGTTCCAAAAATGTTCAGAGCAATTTGGCTTTGAATGTGAGTAGACGATCGAGTTATCTTCTGTCCCGACGTTTGAAGCATACATTTTAGTTTTACATTGGCCTCCCATTATTGATCACTTCACGTTTTGATTGAAAGTCCAGTTTTGAGAAATATTTTAGCTTAGCTATAGAATCTTCCATTTTCGCGGTCAAGGTCAAATATAAGTGTAGAAGAAGAGCAACGGCAGAAGGAGCATAAACCGACCGGTGGGCTTCGCACGCCCCCTTCATTGAGGCAGATGTAGGCCTACTGTTTGCCTCCACTCTGTGTTTTTTCACTGCGATTTTATGTCAGATCAGCAAGACTAATAGGTTCTATGCATGCGCTCAACCCAGTTTGTGAGGGATTGCGCAATCTGAGATGAGGCACTGGCAGTTTTTCGCTGACTCACCGTCTCGCTGTCTCCTGTCTGTTTGAACAGGACATGCGCAAATTCAGCGATTTTGATTATAGAAATCCTCGAAATGATTGGAATCATGCAGAAATTACATTTATAGCACAGATCAGTAGAGAAATATATTGTATTGTATTTTATCGTTATTTGTTTTTTACTTTTCATGATGACAGGTGAGGCTCTGCTCTGCCTCCCCTGCCCGCACGTTCCTGACCTATTCCTATCTCAAGAGAAGGGAACACATTTCTTCGATATTAGACAGCCAATACGTTTTCACGTAGGGATGAACGTTGGTGAACACGCCTATATTTCGTCTACATAGGCCAGGAGCGAAAGCGCAGGAGCAACTCAACACTGAAGAGATCGCTGGCTGACGCTCTCCCGTCTCTCACCACATACCCTCTGCAGGTGAGAACACAAGATCCACTTTAAGCTGAGCCACGATAAGACGCCATCCTCCTATAGTGATATTGGAGCCTGCGCAGGTAAACGACTGTTCAGTAGGCTATGCTGTGTTCAGTAGGCTATATTTAAGGTCAACTGGGAGAACTAGGTAGTCTTATAAAACAATTGAGATGGATTGAACACGCGATATGTAAATGTCTCGGCAGCAAACTTTTACATTTATTTAGGCCACAAACGAGCCATTTCCTTTCCGTTACGACTGCGCGAATGTTTTCGGAATATCGGTGCGTCCATCTGCGAGTAGAGGCGATATAGAGGAATTCACCTGCATGCTTTTTGAAACTGCGCAGTTAAGTAGCCTGCCCGCCGTGGGCCTCCACCAACTCCGTCTCAGCGGACATGTTGATATGATGTGGGCTAGACTAAGAGATTCTACTAAAACTACGAAATAAACTAAAAGGGTGACTCGTCTTTACCAACTCGAAACCAACCAACTACCAGGTGTGCCGACGTTTTCACTGCAGACTCCCGTTTAATGCATACAAGTCTGCGATACTGTGTCTTTGTGTTGTAATGTAGGTCTGGTCCATGTCGAGGCAAGGTTTTGCTCCTACTCTTTATCCTACACAGAGCATCGACAGTTATGACGACACACTGAACAGGATCTGCTTACATGACATTCGATAAAAAATGTTTTAACAAAAGCGCGCACACACATGCTTTATTACAATGGGGATAGTGGAGGCCATGTGAGTTTACCAGGATCTCTTGCCTGAGTACATGGCCTTTAAAACCCCACATTAGTTGCTATATTGGCTTGTTAGTTAAAGCTAGGCTATGTGCCATTTCGTATTTACTGATGTATCAGTACTGGAGGCGGGTCAAGGTAGGTTTGATGTGGCAGAACAGCGGCGGCCTGATTGCTTTACTCTGGTGAACTCAAGAGCTTTGCCAGGAGAGGTCGTAGGTCATACTGACTTGATGAGTTGTCAAATGTGAAATATGGAGAAATATTCCCTGCTGCAGCACTGGTGTGTGAGCCTCTCCTCTGTATCTGTGTGTGTGTGGGGTTGATTTCATCAGCCTGTTGAAATAAAAGTGTGTTTAGTGCAGAGCAGCAGCACTGGTGTGTGCCTCTCCTCTTCAGGCTCAGTAGAATGGCCCTCATCAGGATCCTGATTGCTGGGGGGCTGCTGAGCTGCCTCTACTCTCTCTGCTCCTCCACAGGAACACCCGAGCCGTGAGTACAGCCTTCAGCACACGGCTCAGTCCTCTCACATGTTATTTAGTCTTGTGTATGCTAAAGACATGCCACATGCAACACAGACATGTCTGTGTCTACTTTTTCTATACAAGCATGACTCATGAAAATGATCAAAAACATGACCTTAATTATTTAGAAACTCTGAATGATTTGGGAAAAACTATTTTAAACCAATTAAGGAAGTCTGTATGCATTCCTTCTCTCTCTAGGTCTTTCTTGGTGACCTTTCCTGCCCTGATGAGGTCAGAGTCAGAAGCCCAACTCTGTGCCAGCCTCCTGAGTCCAAATGAGACTCTGCTCATGTCCATATATCTGATTAATGGAGACGAGAAGAAGACTCTTCACCAGGAAACATCAGACAAGGACTTTCACCGCTGTTTCCAGTTCCAGGTCAGTAGTAGTCGTAGAGTGAACTGGCAGCCTGCTGCTAGGGACGGTAGGGGAGAGTGGGGGATGTCCAGCTCAAACTGGATTACTGTGTGACCCATTTGAAATAAATGTTATGAAATGAGCAGTTGATTGTGCCGCCCACCTTCTGCCTGTGTGCAGTGCTGTGGTCACTGTACCTGGTGTTGCTAACGCTAGTGTGTACTCTGCTCTTTAACAGGCCCCTTCGGTAAATAAAGACACTGTGCAGAAGATCAAAGTGGAGATCAAAGGGCAAACATCTCACTGGACTTCAGAGAGTCTGGTTAAGTTCATCCCTGAACCTGCTCCCATAACCTTCATCCAGACGGATAAGCCCATATACAGCCCAGGCCAAACCGGTACGCCCATTTCTATAGATGCTAGTGAGGTGGATGCACTCCAACACATAGAGTGGCAGAGTGACTTCTTCTCTATAAAAATACAAATGGTTCCCCCAGTAAATGTTCTGAAGGTTCCCCCAGTGAATGTTCTGATGGATTCTAACTGTTCTCCCTTACAGTGCACTTCAGAGTGGTTACCATGGATACGGATTTCATTCCTCTTCATCAGATGGTGAGTTTAGCTGAACGTTCGACTTTCAGGAGCTCCGGACTCTCACTTTTGTGACGATGGTTTACTGTCTGTGGTGAAGCAAGGCATGCTGGGTAAAAGGCCTGTATTGGGGTTCTCACACAATGAACATCTGGCAAATAGATGAAGTGTTGAAAGAGTGCCAAATAGCAGTGAAACAATCAGAAGAAGAAGGAGATTGTAATTGCCTGAGAGGGACAATCACTCAAGCAGCTCTTTGCACAGCTGTTTATTGGATCTTATCACCAGAATTGATTTAGGTAGAGGCCCAGTGGTTTATCTCTGAACACATCAGTGTTGTGTTGCAGCCTTGGGGGTGTGTGTGTGTGTGTGTGTGTGTTCTATTGTGATAAAATGTTTGGTAGAAATAATGCAAATAATATTATTGTGTTTTATTTTTTATAAATCAACACAACAAAGCACTTCATTAATTACATTTCTGTTTTTTCACAGTACAGCTGGTGTCGCTTCAGGTATGTCCATTTTGAGCTTGCTTTCTTATTGGTACTTTTTGGGGTCCAAGCAGCAAGGCGGCATAGACACCTCTTGTGTTTCTACCTTTTCTACCTTTTCTTCATCTTCTACCTTTTCTTCATTGTCTATGGCAGCTCTAGAGCCGTGTAGGAAAAATCCTTTGGCACACTGGTTGGACACGCACGCACGCAAACTCATTTTTCATGAGATATCACACACATGGCGAGAGTGAGGATATACCACCCCATTCATTTGAATGGCTGATGCTATGCTAGCTACTTAATTCATTTGAATGGCTGATGCTATGCTAGCTACTTCATTCATGTACCAAATGGCTGATCTTTACAGAAAATGCAAATAGACACACACACGCATATCATTTGTGTGTGTGTCTATTTGCATCTTCTGGCAGGCTGCTTGGCCCCATCAGCGCTGCTTACAGTTCTGTTTTCACCAACATGAGTAATTAGTGGCATCATCACGTAATCTTTTTTGTGTCCCTGTTCACAGGACAGCCGTGACAACATCATTGGCCAGTGGCTTAATGTGACCTCGCAGAGTAAGATGGTGCAGCTGTCTCATGTGTTAAACCCTGAGGCGCTCCAGGGCAAATACACGCTGTCTGTGACTGGGGAACAAAGCGCGTTCTCACACGAGTTTCAAGTTAAGAAATATGGTACGTTTGTGGCTGCTGCTGCAAGTCTGCTTAAAGGTGTTTTTTTGTTTTTCCCCCAAATGTTATTTTTGGTGTTGGCTATTTCTAACGATTAAGGATTGGGTAAGCCGTAAGGGATGGGGTTAGCCCTAAGCCTAAAACCTTAATGGACTGAACCAGTATGTTTGTGACTTTGGCTCCTCCTCCTTTCAGTTTTGCCCAAGTTTGAGGTGATTCCAAACATTCCCGAGAAGGTCAGCGTAGGTGCAATGGAGGTCCGACTGCAGGTGTGTGCAAAGTAAGTGACGCGGGGACAGGTGATTCCCAGGAAGAACACATGCTAACATATGATGGCTGGACTATAAGCAGGTCTAAATTCCAGCGTCACTCTGTTCTGAGCTCATCCCATTTGTTGTGATGTGTCATGCTCTCCGTCAGCGTTAACATGTTTCTATATGTCCTTGTGGCCTTAAAGCACCTTAAAGTTTCCCTGTTTTCAGATATACGTTTGGTCAGCCTGTGCCAGGGAAGGCTTCAATGGTATTGTGTCGAGATGCTGATGTCAACCAATTTGAAGATGATGATGATGGTGCCACACCAGTAATATGTCTGAAGGAACAGGGAGAAGTAAGGATTATTATTTATTTTATTATAATTTTTTTCAAAACTAAATTATCACTATCAGAATTATTGACTTTTTTGACATTTGACATGTAGAATGTTTCAGTGAAGTTGTCATGACGATTAAAGGTTTAAAGGGTACTACAGACTGACATACTGAGGCTGTGATCATGGAATCTTCAAGTTGTTTTGTCTCATGGAATGATCAATTATAATTGAACCAGGTGGAGATTTACTGGTAGCAAGCATTGAATCTGAACCTGTGTTTCCCGCAGATGGATGAGTCTGGTTGTACCTCTAAAGTTTTCAACATGGCAACATTTATACCACCGGCCTTCACCAGGAAACTGAAGGATGTGTTGAGATTCAGTGCCACAGTAGCTGAGGAGGGAACAGGTGAGCCAAGGTGGAGAGGTTGTAGTTTATACTGACAAGGGGGCCATTTCACAGAGTGATTGTTCACCAGAGGTGGAGAGATCATAGGTTATACTGGTTCACTGCTGAGGATGTAAATAAAGGTGGAGGTTTCTACATGAGTATTTTTTTTCTTCAGGTATCAGTCGATCAGAGAGCAAAGACATCGGTTGGACTACTCCCTTGGGAAACTCACATTTGTTGATACACCAGATGTGATTGAGGACGGGGCAGTTATGGAGGGCAAGGTAGGTGAAGGTCATCTCTGCAGATGCAAACACATCTGCCACATATGCATAGTGTATATATAACCCTAGATTATCCATTCTGAGGCTGGTGATCTTTTCAACAACCTTTTGCCAGAATTGAGGACTGCACCTTAAGACACTTTCAGACAGGAGGTGTAGTATTTAAAGGAAAAAGGAGATGTAATCAGTTCTGTATGGTGTTCTACATTTCTGGATACCAATGGCAACGGCCAGTGATCTCTTCAGCAGAAAATTCATTGGCGCTTAATTTCAGAAGTAGAAGGATCATTTCAGAGCCAGTCCTGTCACCAGCACGTTGTCATACTTAAATATTTAGGCTTCTTGTATTTCCTCTCTCTACAGATCAAAGCAACCCACTACAATGACACGGGCATCGCTGACAGGACCGTCCATCTGTTTAAAGGTCCGACGTGGAGCGCAGAGCTCTTGCAGAACCTGACCACAGACTCTGATGGAGTGGCCCAGTTCTCTCTCAACACGACTACTTTCACAGGAGACTTTGAGCTCATCGTAAGCTGAGTTTGTGTGCATATATCTCACACACACACACACACACACACTTTAGTTACCACTTGTGCTGTGTTGGCGTGATAGTCTGCGGAAGGTCCAGTGCATCATATGCTTTTTCCATCCCATCACTAATTGCACTCTTCCTCTCCAGGCCAGCCTCTATACAGACATCGAATCATACAGGCCGTTTCGTACCCCATACTATGACTCCGCATCAAAGTCTGTGTCCAGACTGATACCTGCATCTTCATACACAGCTTCATCCAGCTCTGTGACCATAAAGGCTATAGATGAGCCTCTTCAGTGTGACAAAGACACACCCATCAGCATTAAGTACACCTTCACTGGGGAGACATTCAACACAAACTCTGTGGATATCATTTATATGGTACGTGGATCAAAGATTATGGGGAGCTAAAATCATTAAAGCAACTGCTGTGGTAAGACGATGCTGAGTTTCCTTGTGTGTTGCAGGTTTTATCCAAAGGAGAGATTGTTCACCATGGCTTCACTGAGGCTTCATTGAAGGGTTCCCAACCGGTCATTATGGGTGAGGTGTCCTTCAAGCTGTCTGTCAGTCCTGGGATGGCCCCCTCAGTGCAGGTTCTGGCCTACTGTGTCTTACCCAGTGAGACGGTCCTGGCTGAGAGCAGAACCTTCTCAACTGAGAAGTGCTTCAGAAACAAGGTACCGCACCACAGCGTGATGGTGTGAAGTTCTCTCTTTCTCTCCTCTGGTGCTCTTGGCCTCTTTTAGTCACTTGTATGCTTGTTGATTATAGTTTGTCACATGTGCTTTCTATGCAGGTGTTGGTGCAGTTCTCTCCCCCTAAAGCGGTTCCTGGAGAGAAGAGCTCCCTGCAGCTGTCAGCTCAGCCTGGCTCTCTGTGTGGCCTCAGTGCTGTGGATCAGAGCGTCTTAATCCTGGAACCAGGGAAGCGCCTGGATGCCCAGAAGGTTACCATAGCAACACTCCAAATCAACAGTGACATTAGAAATTTCACACAGTGTGTGTGTGTGTGTGTGTGTGTGTGTGTGTGTTGTGTGTGTGTGTGTGTGTGTGTGTGTGTGTGTGTGTGTGTGTGTGTGTGTGTGTGTGTGGACAGTCTTGGATTTCTTCTGTGGTCGCTTCACTATGAGTCACAGCCTGAAATGCGTATGTGTGTGATTGGACATTTCTTTTCCTCTAGGTTTTTGACATGCGACCGCCGATGGACTCGTTTGTGAGTTATGATGTTGAGGATCCAGTGGAGTGTCTGAAAGTGAGACCTCGGCGATCTTCTATGCCCTACTACCCTGGCCAACTCTCAGACACGGGTGCCTTTGCTGTTTTCAAGGTAAGAAAAATAAGCCCTTACAAACAGAATAAGCCAGAAGCTCAATTCAAGTCATGCACTCAAAGGATGATTCATCTGTTTCTGTGTCTGCTTTAGAGATTGGGACTGAAGACTGCAACTAATCTGGTTTTACGGGCACCTGACTGCTTACTCTATAAGGGGGAAACCTACCGCAAGGGATACGGTAAGAGCAAACACCCTCAAGGAAAGTGAAATTCAAATATTACATTTTTAAATTATTAAATAATTAATGTCTGAGAGAAATGGCACATTCTCTGGCTTTGTTATCACTGGGTGTCGGGTCAAGGTGCTGGGTGTGTGTGGAGGAACATCTAAAGCATCTGGTCACTGGGTACAGGATCTCTGGTTACTGGTATGGGCTGTAGGCTCTGTGTTGAAGACGTGTGTATTGCTCAGGGATGTGTGAGACGAAGGCAGCATAGCATGACATGATTAGAGGAATCTGGCAGCTGTCTACTGAAGAAGAACATATCTGCTGCCCATGCAGATTTGAGAATTAGTTTTCTCCTTTCCAGCATATCCTGGAGTTCCCTATGCGGTTGCTTTCCGTGAAATGGCTGAACCAGGTGGACCTCCTCCTGAGGATTTTGGTGTGACTGTGCGTACAGTCTTCCCAGAGACATGGATCTGGGACCTTGCAGAGGTCGGGTGAGTGGTCACATATGAATCAGTCTCTGTCATATACATGGGCTCCTAGTTCTAGTCTCCAACCCCATAGCCATTGTTCTAACATGTGGTCTCTTCACAGAGAGTCTGGAGAAGCACAAGTCCCTCTCACTGTCCCTGACACCATCACCACCTGGGAGACTGAGGCTTTCTGCCTGTCCCCCCAGGGCTTTGGTCTGGCCCCACCAGTTCAGCTCACAGTTTTCCAGCCCTTCTTCCTGGAGCTCTCCCTGCCATACTCCATCATTCGTGGAGAGACCTTTGAGCTCAAGGCAACGGTTTTCAACTACCTGCCCAAGTGTATTATGGTATTACACTGAACCATATTCCAAAATAAAATGGATCTTGCTACACTGAAATCAGATCATCTAAAATTGCCTGGATAATTTAATGCATTCTTGTTCATAACTATCAGTAGACTTAGCACCTTTAGCATTTAATTTGCTTTAGCTGCCAAGAGTCAAGCTTTAGCTTACAACATACTCTAGCATTCAGTCAGCTTTGCTAAAGCTTATTGAATGCTAGTACATGTTGTAAGGTAAAGCTACAGCTGATTGAATGCTAGTTTATGTTGTAAGCAGATCCCTCGCTGTGGCTTTGAGTGTGTGTTAAACATGAACCCTCTCTGGTAGGTTACAGTGACTCCAGCCCCTTCATCAGACTTCACTCTGACCCCCTCCTCTGATGGCCAGTACTCCTCCTGTCTGTGTGCAAATGGCAGGAAGACCTTCAAATGGACACTAGTGCCCTCTGTGCTCGGTGAGTGTACACACAGCGCATGACTCACTGAAAGAAACAGAAGTAAGCATATATTTATGACTGATATGAGTGTAAAGGTGTTATTGCTGAACATGATGTAAATATTACCTGGCAGGACTGACGAATGTTACCATGAGTGCAGAGGCCACACAGTCCCAGGCAATGTGTGGCAATGAGGTTGTGTCTGTGCCAGAGAAAGGTCGAATGGACATAGTAACACGCCCCCTGCTGGTTAAGGTAGGTCAAGTCAAATGTATTTATAAAGCACATTCAAAAACAACTCGCGCTGACCTGGGGCCCGTTCGTCGTAGGGTTGAAGCTAAGTTAATCAATTGGCCTTTTAGCCCGTTAAGATTAGCGAGCTGATTGAGAACAGCAAATATCGGTTCGTTAACGGCTGATCCACATCCAAATCATGTGGTTAATTTCAACCAGGCTAAACTTATCGCATTTGCGCGTGCACGTCCTACTTCAAAAGGCAGGAAAGGTCGATCACCAAAACCATGATTTTCTAACGGTATAATGGTTCTAAACTCAAAGAAAGGGGCTATTTTTTTTTCTCCGCTGGCAAGCAGGAGATGAACATGAACGCTTATGAAGAATACAAGACCATAATCATGGCAAAATTCAACACCGCCACCGCTGTGAGAGCAAGGTGTGTTGGGATGTTTATAGGGTGATATCTATGTATGAATACCTGACGGCAAGTGTCAACTGGTACAGAGGTTTCCTCTACCGGTTTGAATCTGCAAGGTTGCTACTTCGAATCCCCTCACCTCCTTCCTCGATGTAGTTTTACATTTCCTTGTAAGTCGCTTTGAATAAAAGCGTCTGTTAAATGACTAAATGTATTAATAACAAATGCAATAAATTGAAGCAGTGGAAGTAAATTGTCTGTATTTCTCTCTATTCTAATCATGAGTCCACCTTAATCATTTTCTACAATAATGACATGCTATGGTGTACTAATAACGCTCATATAATTATGAGTGCTTTGTTCTCCGCATCACCGACACTACAAAAATGTACCACTCGCAAAAAAGCGCAAGACAGTCAATGTTCGACTGTGGTGTTTGCAATAAATGACTCGAGAAGGGGTCTTGTAAATTAATGATTCCTTGTCGGCTGAATCGGTAGCGCTCATACAAGAATAATGGATCTTGGCAATCGCAAAGAACTCTCTCCCTCCGCTAAACTAACTATCTAATATCAGTCCTTGGTCAATGGGATTCCTCCTTTTTCCGGGGGTGTGGCAAGCTTATCCAGCTACACTTAAGTTAGCCTGCGCTGGAGCAGGTTAGTGCTAATCGATATGTTACTATGGTGATTTATCAAAAGTTGCTTCCACGAACCAAAAAGAGGGGCGTTTTTTTATCTTAGCCTGAAAATTAGCTCGCTAAACCGCTTAGCGAGCTACGACGAATACCCCCCCAAGTGCTGTACAATTACATCACAAACAAAAAGAAAACAAACAAAACGATTAGATCACAAAAAATCAAATGGAAAAACCAAAGCCACACACTAAGCATCTATATACACATCAAAGAACGGTGATGCCAAACATATTATTGTTTTAATTCATTGTAGAGGATTTGTAATACCCTACTATCTCATGCTCTCAAAAAAAGTATGTTGTCTGTTCAACAAACAGTGTTAGTGTTTCCACACAAGGTGTTTAGTGAAAATAACCATTCGCCATTGGTATCAGATTTTGTAAGTCTTTTTTTAATATCTCCATTTTTTTTTTTTTTTTTTTAGGCTGAAGGAAGTGAGAAGACTGAAAGTTTCAATTGGCTCTTGTGTCCAAAGGGTGAATTTGATCTTAGTCCTATGTTCCCATTATATGTCTAGTCTACATTTACCTGTGTCATCCCATTACATCATAGTCAATGCAATTTGTATGTAAATGAATTCCTTAAAAGTAAAACAAATCTATTGTCACATTATTCTCACAGGGGGCGCTCTAACGGAGGAGGTGGATCTGAAACTCCCAGCAGCTGTCGTGAAGGGATCAGCCAGAGCCTCCGTTTCTGTGCTGGGTACCAACGATTACATGCAGCTTCATATGCAGTAGTTAATGGACAGGAAAATTAACTAGTTGACTGCTGAGCCCTTAAACATGTGTGTCCAACACTCTATCCCTCCTGTAGGAGACGTCCTGGGTCGTGCTCTGAAGAACATTGGCAGTCTCCTGAAGATGCCATATGGTTGTGGGGAGCAAAATATGGCCATCCTCTCCCCAAATATCTACATTCTGCAGTACCTACAGAACACTGGCCAGCTCACTGCAGACATCAGGGAGAAGGCCACCAATTTTCTTAAAAATGGTGAGCAGTTATTTTGCTATCGACATTCTATAGCTGTTGGACTATAGCTCTGGCTGGGTACTTGACCAGTCGGCTTTTAACTTTGTGACGTGGATAGGGTATGAAACCTACTGTGTACATCCCATAATTTCTCATATTCTTACTGGTTGAACTGAACTGGTGGTCCTTTATAGGCCTCACTGCTGAGCTTGTGTTGGTAGACATGGTTGTAATATTCCACCAGTTAAGTGGTCACTGACTGCAGCACCAATGGGGATCCTTGTTCAGGCACATGGACAGGTGTGGGTGGGGTTGTCTTTGCTGGTGGATGTTGTGTTACTCTGATGCAGCTCTCACACAGATACAGGACTATTGTGATGTACATCAGTGATGCACATCGCCACCTGGTGGTCCTTCAGTGTCATACAATGGCACACTTTTGACTTCCATAGCCATAGTTTAATGTGCATGATAATAACATGATCACCTGTGATATGAATACAAACTACAGGATACCAGAGGCAGCTGAACTACAAGCACAGTGATGGAGCCTACAGCACGTTTGGCAGAGGGGAGGGAAACACATGGTGAGTTGACCCCAAGATGTGCAGTCAAGTCTATGGCAAATGTAACACAATGAAGATTGAGCACTGAGGATAATTTAGCTACATTTAAAATAGAACGGTGAAACTTAAACAGTAAGTAACAAGAACACACGTCGGACAAACAATGTACTACGATAATGATAAAACGGTAAAATAGCTCATCTTTTTAGTAGTATGAAATGGATTTTAATCTGGAAAAGCCTCCATTGACGATATTGCTTTTCTCTCTTCCTCCAGGCTGACTGCATTTGTGTTGAGGTCTTTTGGTAAAGCAAAGTCCTACATCTACATTGATCCACACATTATTTCATCTGCCAAGGCCTGGCTTGAGGGCAAACTAAGACCAGATGGTGTTTTTCATATGCAAGGAAAACTTTTCCACAACAGAATGAAGGTACACATGTGGTGATTCATTGGTTGATAACATAGTGTAACAGTGCTTTGTCTGTTTTGGGATGGATGTGAGTCATGTTTCCATGTTTTTATCGGCTTTTGTCCCTGTGTTCTAGGGAGGTGTAAACGATGATGTAACGATAACTGCTTATATCACTGCATCAATGCTTGAGCTGAGCATGCCTGTTACGGTAAGGAAACTCATCACTCAGGTTAACTGAGACAAACCTCAAATCTATCAGAGGTCTCATTCAGACAGTTTACTGTTGTGTCATACTATTGAATTTACAGTCATATTCAGAGAATAACAGAAGAGAAGTGTTGCCTTTTAAGGATACAATTGTATGAGAATCTTATTTTTTTCCAGGAAAAAACACTGATGTTTCTAAAGTCCTCGGTCAGTGACCTCTCCAACACCTACTCCACTGCTCTACTGGCCTACACCTTCAGTCTTGCTGGAGAAGAGGACATCCAAGCTCAGCTTCTCAAACACTTGGACAGTGTAGCAACCTCTGATGGTAGGAAGCATTTTACAGTGTGCCTGAAGAGACGCAGATAAGCCAACGCTTCAACCTGCGGCCTTTAGCTCATGTGGCTCATGTCTTCTCAGGGAGTCTCCTGCACTGGTCTCAGTCCTCATCAGAGCGAGCTGATTCCCTGGCGGTGGAGACGAGCTCTTATGTGCTGTTAGCTGTTCTCACTAAAACCACACTGACTGCTGCTGACTTGGGGTATGCTGCCAGGATTGTCAACTGGCTGGTAAAGCAGCAAAATCCATATGGAGGCTTCTCTTCCACACAGGTGATCCACAAACACCTTTTGAAACGTGTTATTTGTGTTGCTGTGTCTGGGCTTTTGTGCAGCTTCTGTATTTGTCCACACTGAGGGTTGAGTGTGTGTTCTCTCAGGACACGGTGGTGGCACTGCAGGCTCTGGCTCTGTACGCCACCAATGTCTTCACCTCATGGATCCAGCACAGTGACAGTGCAGTCAGCAGGTGGGGACAAACACCAGTTTGACGTGAACCAGCACAACACATTACTTTACCAGGAGAGGGCGCTGCAGGACGTTCCTGGGAAGTACAGCGTAGAAGTCAAGGGCTCTGCATGTGCTTCTGTGGGGGTCAGTGTGAAATCACTTCTGCTTTGTTCTTGAATGTTAATGATGGATATTCTGTTAAGGCTATTTATTAATGTCTAAATCCTCTTCTGTAACAGGTGGCTCTTTTCTACAACATCCCCACTCCCACTGAGCACTCAACCTTGAGCATTAAGACTAAAGCCAAGCCTCTGACTGAGGGAGAGTGCAACAAGGCCAATGGACAGGCCCTGAATTTAATTATCACAGTCCTGTACGTAACCCCATGTAGAGTTCAATCCCTACAAGTAAGCAAAGTAATCACAGGAAAGGCAGAATGAAGGAAAGCTTATGTAGTGCCTATTGTCTGTCTGAAACAATAGCACTGATGTCTTGGGCTAACCACGCCCTAACCAGAGTGTTCCATGTTACCCGTGTAGTTCTCACATGCTGCCTGTTCTATTTAAAGATGACTTGATTGAGACAAATATTCATCCTTGCTTGTGCAGGTATGATGGACCACAGGAGAGCACCAACATGGCTATAATAGATGTGAAAATGTTATCTGGTTTCACGCCGGACTCTGCCTCTGTTGAAAGGGTAAGTTGTCCGTCCTAAGTCTGTGTTAGTCAGTGGATCATCATCTATCAAAATGGTACTGATGAAGGTTCTGTCTTAACAGCTAGAGGGCAGCATACTTGTGGACCGAGTCGATAAGAAAGATGACCACATCCTTGTGTATCTGTCAGAGGTGAGAAATAAACCACTAGCACTCAGAATCACTTTCCTCACAGGTTTACCTAAAATGTCACGCTTGGCTCTACACATGCTCTACGTTGATCTGATGTGCTTCTACTTGTGTTGTATCAGGTTCCGAAGGGTTTACCTGTCTCCTACCACCTGACCATCCGACAGGATCTTCCAGTGAACAACCTGAAGCCAGCAGTGGTCAAGGTGTACGACTACTACCAGACCAGTAAGACTCCCCTAATAACCAGTTACATGTAAATACCTATGGAAGATAGTGTGGTTTGCATCTACCTGACCATGAACTCTCTCCCTCCCTCTCTCAATCAGGTGACCAAGCTGAGGCAGAGTACTCCTCCCCTTGTGCATGAGAAGGTGTCCCAATGTATTGAATCTATGTGTGTGTATGTGTGAACTTTTTTTTGTTATTTCATCTCAACAGACAGCTAAAGAAATAGGGCTTCAAATGTAAATTACATTTCTTTAAAAAAAAACTGTGAATAAATGTCAATTATATGATGACAAATTATATGTTGAGTATTTCTTTTTTTAACATATTTATTAGTGAGTTATTATTTTACTGTTAGAATTACCAGGGCTTGTATTACAGTAAATGTTACTTTCAAATCTACTTATTACTGGATAAGGGGAATTGCTCCTAAAACATCTTTATTTCTGAAAGTTCAAAACTTTATTCATGCCTTCATGTTCCCTAAGTTGCATAACTTTCTATGGTATTTATTAAATAGAATTGGTAATAATAATAATGAAAGCCAGGCTTCCTCAGAATTAAATGACTTGAGATGTGAACATCTCTATAACAATACAAAACAAATGTGAAACATACTTCAATGAAACATTTCACATCATTATTTATCCATTTTGCTTGTTGTACATTATATTTTTACTGTGAAAGCTTTTCAATAACAAATCACAAGCTTTGCTTTACAGTAGGCTTGCATGTACATTAATGCTGCTGAGGGGAAGCTAAACTAGGGTCACGCCAAAAGAAGAGATAAAAAGCTCTCTGTGTGTAGAAGATGGCCAGGAATATTTGGCTTCCAATGAAACATGCGGTGAATTGCAAGTGGAAGGGCTAGAGAATCCAACCTGGCATTGTCTTTTCAAATCAATTTTATTTATATAGCGTCAAAACAATACAGTTGTCTCAAGGCGCTTTACAAACCTCAGGGCCTGAACCCCCCTGGACCAACCACAATGGTGACCGGGGCAAGGGGAAACTCCCACTTAACAGGAAGAAACCTTGAGCAGAACCTCGGCTCATAAGGGGGGGCCCATCTGCTTGGAGCTGGCTGGGTATAGAGGTAGAGATAAAAAAGGGAGGGCTTGTGGCAGAAGGGGAGGGAGAAGAGGATTCAATCAGAAACATGGTAGATAAATTCATACACGTATACATGTCTTAAATGTATAAAATACATACAAACATAACATGGTATATACATGATACATACAAAAATGTTAGTGGATGAGGTGGGGAGAGAGAATTCAAGTTTTGTTGAACAGCTTAG
>NC_045168.1:15157419-15175552 GCF_900700415.2 Clupea harengus
TTCAAAAGTGATCACAACCACTCACTGTGTGAAGCAATTTGCCTTTATTGTGTGTAGTCAATCAAGTTATCTTCTGTCCCTTCGTTTGAAGCATACATTTTAGCTCCGGCATTGGTCTCCCATTATTGATCACTTCACGTTGGATTGAAAGTCCAGTTTTGAGAAATGCTTGATCGTAACGGTGTTAATTATCGGAGGGCGTGTGTTATCAGCAAACGTTCGCGTTTTCGTGTCAACCCATTATTAAACTGAGCATATCATCTTTTAATCCATTATTAAACTTAGCATATAGCTACGGTAGCTTGGCTATAGAATCTTCCATTTTCAGCCCCCTACATTGAGGCAGAGGTAGTGTTTGCCTCCCCTCTTAATGTGGCTTTATGTCAGCTCAGCAAATTCAGCGATTTTGTTAGTGCCATTTGTTTCATTGTGTAAACCAGCTTTCACTATATAGATAATCTCCATTTCCATCCAATTTAGCTGATGACGATTAGTCAGACCGGTTCAGAGGCTGGTAGTCTGTCTGGGTCACAGGCTACAGCTAGCACGTCATGTACACCTCTAGCCCATCCTTTCTTCGAGGCAGGGAAAAATAAAATTACCGAGGAGAGGATCAACGAATGTCACCGAGCAGTGACTAAGTTTGTGGTGAAAGGTTTGCACCCTTTTACTACGGTAGATGCCCCAGATTTTCGTTAGGTTCATTTCTAGGAACATGTTTAAATTAAACAGAATACATTTTATTTAAGTTATGTAAGTTTTATTTTAAGTTCAAGAGGAATATGTATAAATGTTTTTGGTTATTTTTTTTTTTTTTATGTGTATATACATACTGTATATGGTGTGTGCAGCATTATAGAAAATTATATAAAAGAAAATTAATGTAAATAAACCCGTTTGTGCTCTTTTTTTCACCCCTTGCCCAATAAGAATCGATAAAAGAATCAATAAGGAATCGAATCGATAAGCAGGAATCGATAAGGCATCGGAATCGTTAAAATCTTATCAATTCTCATCCCTAGTCAGGAACGTGCGGGCAGGGGAGGCAGAGCAGAGCCTCACCTGTATTGACCTGTACTTTATCCTATAAAGTATTACCCGATATCTACAAAGTCTGCGAGTTCTTGAGTCCTTTATTAATCAACTGTCATCAACTGTCAGGTACATTCCCTGGTTTCCGGTTCACAGATAATTTCATAATAGAAGTCCTGATTCTATCAGTACTAAACATTACATCACCTGTCATCATGAAAAGTAAAAAACAAATAACGATCAAATACAATACAATAAATATCAATATTTCTCTACTGATCTGTGGTATAAATGTAATTTCTGCATGATTCCAATCATTTCGAGGATCTTTATAATCAAAATCGCTGAATTTGCGCATGTCCTGTTCAAACAGACAGGAGACGGTGAGGCAGCGAAAAACTGTGCCTCATCTCAGATTGCGCCACCCCTCACAAACTGGGTTGAGCGCATGCATATAACCTATTTAGTCTTGCTGATCTGACATAAAACCGCAGTGAAAAAACAGAGTGGAGGCAAACAGTACATCTGCCTCAATGAAGGGGACGTGCGAAGCTCACCGGTCGGTTTTATGCTTCTTCTGCCGTTGCTCTTCTTCTACACTTATATTTGACCTTGACCGCGAAAATGGAAGATTCTATAGCTAAGCTAAAATATTTCTCAAAACTGGACTTTCAATCAAAACGTGAAGTGATCAATAATGAGAGGCCAATGTAAAACGGTATGTATGCTTCAAAATGTATGCTTCAAACGTCGGGACAGAAGATAACTCGATCGTCTACTCACATTCAAAGCCAAATTGCTCTGAACATTTTTGGAACCTCAAGAATAGATTTGTTTTTAACGCACAGCGGAGACTAAATATTAGCAAGGGGGGGGCTTCTCCCCCCTTCTTCGCTAACATTACATTGATAACTAGGCTAGTGACAATGGCCCCAACATTTTAAGATACTAGGGCAGGGGTACTCAATTAGAAAGCCAAAAGGTCGACTCGCCAAATTTCCATTCAGTCCAGGGTCCGGAACACTGAATCCAAAAACATAATGTTGAGTTGTGGTGCACTGTTGCTGCAGTTATCTTTAGCCGTTCTTGGCGTATTTATTTAACAGGCTTCTGACACATCAGTCTCACGGTCAGAGGAGCTAACTTCAACTTACTAACTAACATATGGCAAATCGGCCTTTATAGTCTGTACCCTAGTGCCACCCTGTGGCGTAACCATATATACATACCACAGTACAGCATTACATACATCTGAGTACATAATGAACATATCTGAACACCCCCACTTGTACTCAGGTTGATATACTTCAAGCAAAAGAAACACAGAAAAACAGAATGAATGTGAACCTCTGTCATACACATATCACTCTCCAAAAAGAGCACTTGCAAACCTCTTTAGTTTCAACTTATTTACAGGTTTGGTCATTATATCAGCAATCATGTTATCGGTAGAACAATACATCAAAATCACCCTTCCCTCAATCACAGTTGACCTGATAAAGTGGTACTTTATGTCAAAGTGTTTACACCTCTGTCTGTTTACAGGGTTTTTGGCAAGAGCTATTGTCCCCTGATTGTCCTCATGTACAATAGTTTGTGTGTAATTGTAGTTATCTATACCCCCTAGTAACTGCTCCAGGTATAGACACTCCTGTATGGTTGAAGCCAGTGCTATGTATTCTGCCTCGCAGGTGGGTAGCGCAACTGTGGGTTGTTTTCTAGTCTTCCACAAGACTAGAGAGCTGTTCTGACTAAGACTGACACAGTATCCTGTGGTACTGCGTCTGTCACTGGTATCAGCCGCACAGTCAGCATCACTGTAGGCTTGTATACCTAGCTCCTCACTGTCATTTCTCCTAAAGCTTAACCCTTTCTCTGCAGTGCCTTTGAGATACCTTAGTACGTGCTTCACAGTGACCCACTGCTCCTCTGTAGGCTCTGCAAAGTACTGTGATAATCTGCTCACTACAAAACTTAAATCTGGTCTGGTACAAGTAGTCAGGTATATAAGACTACCTACAGCCTCCCTGTACATCCTGACATCTTCCATCTTTACTGCATCGTCAGTATACTCTAGCTTCTGCTCACAGGGTGTTTCTCTGGTCCTACAATCTTGCATATTAAAACGCTGTAGTATCTTGTTAGTGTACCTTTCCTGTGACATCTTTACACATCTATCTGATTGACTGAAATCAATACCCAGAAAATGTTTGAGTTTGCCTAAATCTTTCATCTTAAACTTTTCTGCGAGCATCTCTTTCACCTCTTTCAGTCTCTCTTCATTGCTTGCTGCAATGATCAAGTCATCGACCCATGTGATTATGATCACCTTCCCTTCTTTTGACTCTTTGGCATAAACACAGTGGTCGGCTGGGTTTTGAGTGAATCCATCCTCAGTAAGGCAATTGTGCAAAACCCTATTCTAATTTCGGCCGGACTGTTTAAGACCGTAGTAGTCTTTAGAGGGGGGTATGTGTCATAATTGGAGTAATGAGGGGTCATAAAAGGGTTATTAATATGACAATTTGGACAGATGGAGACTTTGTTGTATGTTTGGATATCAGCTTGCTTGTCATATTGGAGTGATGGGACAGGTCCTCTGACAGGTCATAAATATATCCCCCCCTTTCTCCCCCCTCCACAGAGCCAGTTGAGATCTAAAAATGGTGTGAATCGCTTTGATAGTAAGGTGCTATCTGAGAGGATGAGATTTCCCGCCGTATCAATGGTGTTTCTGACCAGGATCTATCCTGTTGTCATAGTAGGGGGTCAGGATGGGGCTAGTGAAGGTGTTACCCCAAGTAAGCCATATGGCTTATCAAAAAGGGTGATGAATAAAAAAAAAGAGCAAATGGCCCCCACACACACACACACACACACACACACACACACACACGACGTCGTGAAGACCGACCCAGTAAAAGGGTTGGGTTTCTTTTAGCCTGTGTATAAAGAGTCTAGATGCCAGATCTACAAAGCTAGGAGTTAAAGCATTTGAGACAGTGCTAAAAAGACTATAATGGCTGCAATGAATAGTGATACATCCATGAACACCCCGACTAGCATTATCAGTATGGACTCTGAAATAACTGGCGCACCTAGAAGAAGAACAAATCCACAGGATTGTAAGACCAGATTTCTATTAGCAGTACCAGGTAGTCTGAGATATGAATGGCCATTACCTGGTGGTCTCATAGCTGGCTATATTTTTGATGATACAGAACGATGTGTGACACTATATAAGTTGGCCACACCAGGGCTGGAATTTACAAACGATATGCCGCATATTACCTATAGTGCTGAGGGCTGGAAAATGTCTAGGGCTAAAATCTAGAAAGACCTGGGTGTGTCGAAAGCGGATGGGGACCGTGTTTTCAAGAATATTGATACCTTGTTCAAATGGTTTCTGCTTGAAGACCGCCTCGAGGGGATTAAAATGCGGCTATTCTGATATCCATGAAGTGGATAGCGTCACAGGGTGCCCCCCACAGTGACGCACACACCCCTTTTCAAGCGTTGAAAAAGGGGCTCAACCGATCCATGCCGTTACAGAAATGACCATGCCTTCTACGACTACTGGCCTCACAGCAGCAATGATGGATTCCGGAGCCGCAACACTCAATGATACTATGGAAGACACAGCCTCCGAAACCATCGCAACCCCCGAGAACGACGCAGTATTGACAAACAGGGTTACACCAGCTGATCTACCATCCGAAATCGATCAGGATTGTATATACATCACTTCAGAAGACGAGTCAGATGGTGAGACCTCAAATTCCACATCGCCTGATGACACCCCAATCATGATGACCCGCAGGATGGATAGAAAGGGGCCTACAACTTTTGAATTACCAATCAGACGCAATACGGGTTGGGCGACTTCCAAAGCCGGTGTTTTCAGCGTTGCTACGGACTCAGCAAACAGTGGAATCAGCGCAAGCGGGTCAAACGGTGTGACGCCTATAGCTTTGGGGGCTACAACCTTTGAATTACCAATCAGACGCAATACGGGTTGGGCGACTTCCAAACCCGGTATTTTCAGCGTTGCTACGGACTCACCAAACAGTGGAATCAGCGCAAGCGGGTCAAACGGTATGCCGCCTACAGCTATAATCACAATGTCAGAGCTATCACCCAAAATCATCAAAGCGTGTGTATTTGTCATGTTAAATCGTGTTATCACCAAAATGCTACAGGAGGTCTGTAATGGCTGTGATGTGGATCATCCGAGCCAGCTGCAGCATCGATGTCTTTTTGAAGAGGCATCGATGTTCTATACCGACAACAGTGACCGAGTGAAAACCAGACTTTATCAAACGTCTATGTTGCAGGTCCTGGCGCACGTCTGTACTACAAAAGGGGTCATACCCCTCAAGCTAAGAATGCGAGGGGCGTCGGATATGATCCTCTGGGAGCTGGCAGAGTCTGAAGTAGGTGACTACCACATTGACGCGTCATATGACTTCATCGACGGACCCACTGGAGCCAGGGGCGGCCCTAGCACATTTGGCGCTCTAGGCGAGCTTCACTCCTTCACTCCACCCCCCCCCCAATACAAAATATTTTGTTCCCCCACGAAAACGGAATTGCTACTTTCAAACGCTATTTTGCCCTGTAAGACTGCATTTCTTTCACATAAACACAACAACGATCGCAACGATGAACAAACATTAATTCAAGAACAAATCACTGAGAAAATGTCACGCCTGTGCTGGACTACGCTCCGGCCACGCCCCCTGTTGAACTGTTTATGGACACACACACACCTCCACGTCATCTTCCCAATCGCCTGCAAATAATGTTTTCTTAGTCTTCTAAAAGTGAATCTAAAATGATATAACAAAAGTATGTATTATCATCATTTGTTAAATGTAGCTATTATGTAGTTATTAAGCATTTTGGTGTATTTGGACAGCCTGACATTTTTTATTCCAAGATGCATAGCTCTTGATTAGTTGAATCATGTCTAATTAAACTGGCTAGCTCGCTCCACCAAAACTAAAGCTGTCCAAATTTGATTACTCAAATTTTTATGACGCAAAATGATGCAAATTGCGGTACAGCTGAACTTGAACTGATGTTTCGACTGAATGGCAATAACAAGGAACGTCACAAGTCACTGGCTAGCTAGCGTTAGCTAACTAGCAAGATTACATACAAACCATTCGCTAAAGTTGACAATACAACACTTGGATTTTTACCAGTATTCCTCACATATTGACAAGTTGCCGTGTTTGGCTTCCTTAATGGGTGTGCTATGCAACGAGTAAGATATGTGTAGTGTTGTTGCACTGGCTATTGGCTTTATATGTGCGCCGCTATTTTAATCATGTCTTTTTTTTTGTATAATGTAGAATAAATGGACATATCATTTTTGATATACCCGCCTCTGTAAAATCCTTAAAGAACTATGTGACAGTGAGTAGGAAAACTTTCAATGATAAGGTACATCTTTTCTTCTTAACTCCACTAAAGTGCCGCGGGCAATTCACGCATTCGTGAACGTTTTCTTATCTGGAATTCATTCTAGGCTAGAACAGGATTTAAGGATGTACCTTTGTCCTTGGCACGTTTCTTTTCTTCTTCCTTTCTTTTCTTCCTAAATTGCGCCCCGGATGGCTTTTGCCTCTTCATTATTTAACCAAACGCCTCACTGTGCTAGCATGTTCTGACAACCCCAAGGACGTACGTACCCCTTCCGTTTTCGATTTTTGGCTCATTTTACCCTAATGTTAGATTTTTTTTGTATGTCAAAATATTGGTTGGAGATATAGAAGGGGGCGCAAAAAAAACTCTGTCCAGCAAAAAAATTCTTGTTTTTTTTTTTTCTTTTGCTGGGCGCAGTTTTTTGCGCCCCCCTCTGAGTGGCGCCCTAGGCGACCGCCTATACCGCCTGTAGGAAAAACCGCCCCTGACTGGAGCCGTTATTGAAGCAGCGATGGATGCATGCTGTTGTACTTTTTAGTTCAGGAATAAAAGTACTCGTAGGCTGATTCGTGTTGAACACCTTGCATGTAACGTTTAATAACTACGGCTCCAAGACACAGATATCGCGATCACACATCACTCATAAGGTTGCCAGGTACAAACATAATCCCCGACTAACAGACCACTTCTACAATATACTACACATGCTGGGTTTGGCATTGAAGCAGCACTCGCGACCTGGTGGGTCATGAAAAAGCAGACCTGAACACTGCTACAAGATGGGGAATTATCTAGATCGAAACAAGCGGGCAGCTGAGCATGTCAAGAGACGTGTGAAATATGAACTTTATGCATTGTTGTGTAATACCATAGTTAATGATTCACGATATATTATACAACTTTTACAGTGTCTAGACAGCGACTACTTGGTCTCAAAAAACAAATGTGTGCAGCCAGGACATTATCTACTGATTGGGTGGATATTGTACATAGGGGTGCTAATGTAACAAGACCGTGGCATATTTCATTACGGGTCATTTTAGAACACCTGATCTTGGGTCATCAGGGTGATTTCAACCTGGGTCATATTATTGTTGTATGTACATATGTTGTCGATATATGTACCGCTAATCTAAGTAAAAGTAAAACGAGTGATGTTTACACAATAGTAGAGAGTTTGGTTGATACGCTGGTAGATAAACGTTTTGATACATGTGTTACATTTTTTAAATATTTGGATACTTATTGTAGTTGATCACATTATTGTAAAAAGGTATCTCTGACTATTTAATAAAACCATATGCTTGTATACGGGGTTGTGTCATTTGTTGTTAGATGTCTAACATGTCAGAACTTCTGAAAGCCGCATACTACGACCCTTCAAGCGAGGGCTGCTACGGTGGCCAAGATCGTTTGAAAAACGCTGTTTTCAATGCCACAGGGATCCAGTTACCAGCGCGCCAAGTATCAGAATGGTTAGCGGGTGAAGAAGCCTACACACTACACAAAGCCACACGGATTAATTACAAAAGAAACAGAGTCATAGTATATGGTATAGACAGACAATTTCAAGCAGATCTTGTGGATATGACTATGTACTCAAAGGAGAATGACAACGTTAAGGAAACGCAAACTACGGAAGCCAGGAGAGGAGAACGCGAAAGTACAGAGATAGGTCACATGTATGTTAGATGAACAGAGTTGACAGTAATAAAAGTTAATAACAACTAGCTTTCACACTGGTGCTATACCAGCGACCATGGACGATTACCAACGTTTCCTCTAACGTCATAGGACGTTGACCAGAACGTTATGGTGTGACGGGGCCTTAATGACTGAAGTGAAATATTTTAGGATGATCAGGTTATGACTGAACGTTTTGCCTCCTAGGTTTCCGTCAACGTCATTATTCGTCAACTAGGTTTAACAGCTGTGATTGATTGTACTAGGGCCCCAGTTACACTCATCAGTTTAATTAAATTATATATATATATAGCGCCAAAACAATAAAAATGGCCTCAAGGCGCTTTACAGCCCAAGAGCAAGGAAATCCTCCCTTTTAAAAGGAAGAAACGTTAACACCTTAAAAGTGGCATGCCCTGAAATATGTTGTTAATGTTTTTATTGTCTATTACATTATTAAAGGGTGTGTATGATGTTTCATAAATGTTTTTTTTTTACCTCGTTTAGGCGTAGCCTTTTCCCATGATCCCCTCTGACTCCCTGGGGGTATTCGTCGTAGCTCGCTAAACGGTTTAGCGAGCTAATTTTCAGGCTAAGATAAAAAACGCCCCTCTTTTTGGTTCGTGGAAGCAACTTTTGATAAATCACCATAGTTACATATCGATTAGCACTAACCTGCTCCAGGGCAGGCTAACTTAAGTGTAGCTGGATAAGCTTGCCACACCCCCGGAAAAAGGAGGGATCCCATTGACCAAGGACTGATATTAGAGTTAGATTAGCGGAGGGAGAGAGTTCTTTGCGATCGCCAAGATCCATTATTCTTGTATGAGCGCTAACGATTCAGCCGACAAGGAATCATTAATTTACAAGACCTTCTCGAGTCATTTATTGCAAACACCACATTGACTGTCTTGCGCTTTTTTGCGAGTGGTACATTTTTGTAGTGTCAGTGATGCGGAGAACAAAGCACTCATAATTATATGAGTGTTATTAGTACACCATAGCATATCATTATTGTAGAAAATGATTACGGTGGACTCATGATAAGAATAGAGAGAAATACAGACAATTTATTTTCACTGCTTCAATTTATTGCATTTGTTATTAATACATTTAGTCATTTAACAGACGCTTTTATTCAAAGCGACTTCCAAGGAAATGTAAAACTACATCGAGGAAGGAGGTGGGGGGATTTTGAACTCGCAAACATGCAGATGCAAACCGGTAGATGAAACCTCTGTACCAGCTGACACTTGGCGTCAGGTATTCATACATAGATATCACCATATAAACATCCCAACACACCTTGCTCTCACAGCGGTGGTGGTGTTGAATTTTGCCATGATTATGGTCTTGTATTCTTCATAAGCGTTCATGTTCATCTCCTACTCGCCAGCGGAGAAAAAAAGAGCCCTTTTCTTTGAGTTTAGAACCATTATACCGTTGGAAAATCATGGTTTTGGTGATCGACCTTTCCTGCCTTTTGAAGTAGGACGTGCACGCGCAGATGCCATGATAACTTTAGCCTGCTTGAAATTAACCACATGATTAGGATGCGGGTCAGCCGTTAACGAACCGATATTTGCTGTTCTCAATCAGCTCGCTAATCTTAACGGGCTAAAAGGCCAATTGATTAACTTAGCTTCAATCCTACGACGAACGTACCCCCTGTCTCCTTCTTCTAGCCTTTATCTCAGGCTATCAATCCATCCTGTGGCAACTGTCTGAGCCTGAATTGTATTGTAGGGATTTTGATGTACCAATATGTTTCTTAAATGTTTTAGATGGAACACATCGTGAGCGTCCCCCTATCAGAGAGCAGTGACTCTGCACCTCAAATGTGTAGTGAACGCATCTGGAGTCATAGCTATTGCATTTCACTTTCGTGACACGGTTACTGTAGACTGGGCTTCCAGCTATGTGTGCGTTGTCCAACGGGAAGTCTGTCTACACCGCCACCATCACAGAGGCTACGACTGCTGAAGTTGATGTTGACCGTACATACTGTCAAAATATAGTGCTAAAGGGGCAGAAATTTTACATAAATAGAACTACTGCGATTTATAGGTCATTTGGGGGGTGAGCCCCTTGTTATCTGTGCTTGATTTTTGTTTTTATTTTATCGTTCGTTTGTTTCGTTCATTTAAATTTCAATACATCATAAAGTGTTAAGTTCAATAAAAGATTGGCGTTGATGGCATGTGTCATGGTTCTTCTTCTACAATGGGTTTAGTGAAGTCCCACTCTATGCCACTACAACACTAACATCATAAAGCCAAGTGCATTAATAGTATAGCTGAAGCAGACTTGTAAAAGTAATGCAAAAAGTTACTTTCCCTAGTGAGTAATTACTTTTTAAATGCAGTAATTTGATCACGTTTTGTAAGAGGAAACTAGTAACCGTCACCAATTACTAAATTTCAGTAACACTGGTGCCCAATAAGGTCTGCATAATAGGTCTGCACGTGTTGCACCTACTTGAGAGGACCATGATACAGGACAGCTGTGTGACCCATTTCCCATTAGTGCATGAATCTGAAAGCACCCTAACTTACCAGTAGGGGTCAGTGTGTTTAAAGATCACCCTTTGGAACTTCAAACAAAATAGAAACTAACTACATCACCTTACACTGATACTGTGAGGACTCCACATTGGTTTATGGAGAATGTGCTTTCTACATTGCAAAAAAAAAAAATCATGTACCCTCGCTTGTTTATATCATCAATAAGAAAAATAACAACATTGTAAACAAACTTAAATGAACACACAAGCAAAAAGCCACAGAAAATATACCAATGTAAAATTAGGTCAGGCAAGCACAACATCTAGCCCAGTCATCCACAGGAGCAGTGGTATAAACCGCTCCTTCACTGAGAGGAGCTTTCAGTATGTGGTAGACTACTGAGCTGTATATGTCCTGGATCTTGATCCAACTAGCCGATCTGCAGAGGCACATCGTGGACCTGCTGATCGCACCGCTCCTTCTGATGACCAGCAGCAGCCAACAACCCTCAGAACACACCTTGAGTCTGGCCTGGTGCTCGACCACCCGGTCCTGTACCCGACCCAGGAGATAGCCTACGGGTAAAGAAAGGGGAACTCACCAGTGCCCTGATTAGGTCTGGTATTATAGCACCAGTGCCCTGATTAGGTCTGGTATTATAGCACCAGTGCCCTGATTAGGTCTGGTATTATAGCACCAGTGCCCTGATTAGGTCTGGTATTGCAGCACCAGTGCCCTGATGAGGTCTGGTATTATAGCGGAAAAGCACCTGTGAGAGAGAGGGGGCCCAATACTTCCACGATGCAGGCAGTGGGCGTAGCAGGGTGATAAGCGTTTTATTGAAATGCTTGCACTGCAGGGTTTGTAAGGGACTTCGCTAATCCATACAAGCAGAAGAGCTGGTGGAGTAAAGGACTCTCAAAGCTCCTACCTTGGTCTGAGTGAATACAGCTCGCAACTCAGAACTTGAAAATCCATGGCGTCAGAAGGACCGGGGCCACGGTAGAAGCATGCTGATCACGAGTAGGGACAGCAACAGTGTATTTGATGAACAAACCACTCATGATGGGGACATTGTGTAATCCATTCTTGGATGGCTCCAACACTGTGATATCTATGGTAAGATCTATTTTGGCCTAGATGCAGGAGGCCCAAAAAAATGTGGTGCTGGTCCAAAATCTTTTGCAACTTCGCAACGATTGCACTCTTGGCACAATCACTGCTCTATGTCCGAAGACATCCCCGTTGGGTGACAGCGCTTTCGTACCAGTTCAGTGATCCACTCAATGCTTGGTGGCCATGTTCCAGCGTCTCCTTTTTGAGGACTACAGGCAGGATGGAGATTCTTCTCACCCCCATCTGGGTGGAGCGGACCCTCTCTTCCTCCATCAGGCGGTCCCATTGGCACAATAGGTCTGGGGACCCGTTGTCCCTCGTCTGGGGTAAGCCTGACCTGTTTCCTCCTAAACACCAAGACATCCTTCAGGATCCTTCCTTGCCTCCTACACAGAACGAATGTCAGAGAGAGGATGGCACAGAAGGACAGATGCCATAGACTGAGTCACAGACATCATGAAGTCCAGGCATGAGGCTTGCTGGAGGTGCATTGGGACCGGAGTGTTGGGAAGGGCCTGTACCTGGTGCAACGCACCGTCAATAGTTACGCCAGTGGCTATTTAAATATTATCTCTAATTGAAATTGTGTTAAAAATGAATTTACACATTTACATTTGTCTTAGTCCATAAATCTAGTTGTTAAAAAAGTCAAAATGTCCATTGCTACTTGAACATGAATCTGCACACACTGGCCCTGATTCTGGAGGAGCCTTTTTATTGGGAATCAACAAAATCTCTAAAACAGGAAAGGTACTCTGTTCACATGTTACAATTAGGTTTCAAATCCATCCATGTTTTTGATATGTTACAGTCTGACGTTTTTGACTGCATAGATCGACAACAAGAGTTATATTTTTGAAAGATTTTAGTTTATTGTAAATAATACATACAGTAATGAAAAATGTAGTTAATCACAAAAGAGAGAAAATTCTAGGGCTGAGAAGTGGATGTGTGAACATGTGTGCCATGAGAGCATCACTACAGTGTTGGAGGGAGACAGAGAAAGTGTCTGTGGAAGAAAAAAGGTGATAATATGGTGTATGGTGATAGTATAATAAACTGAGGTATTTATTTAACTGAAATATTGTTTTTTGGAAATATGACGGTAACTTAGCCAAATAGAAAGGACAACCCTCCCACAAATATTCATGAGGTAAAATGGTTTTAGTACTAGTCCTGCAGATGAAAAGTAAGCTTGTGCATCTACCACATTATGTTACCACATGAAGTAAGTTTCTGTGGTAAAAAACCTTCTGTGTAGATAACGGCACAAATGTCCTGTCTTCATGACATTAAAGCAAGTGATGTTCATTGTTTAGTCCAATATAGAAACTCAAATGACCCAAAAGCTAGGCTAGAAGGGCTGAATGAAGAAAGAAACTTTGTGTCAGAAACCTCTATCCATTTAAATTAGACATGAATGTTTAGATTCTGCTGGTATGTTGTCACTGACACAATCTGATTTTGCTTTTAGTATTGAGGAAAAAGCCAGGATACAGTGGCTCAGTGAATTTGGTGTGTATTTTGTGCAGAAGAGTCATTGTATCAGAGACACTGTAAAAAGACAGAGTCCCTGTCTTGTGATCAACATACACTCCTATTCTAGAGGTGGAGGTGGGCTTGTGAGGGAGTGACATTGCTTCATTATCATGTCTGAATGTGTAGCTTGATGAAGAGCAGTCCAAACTCCAAGACTTGTTATTGCATCCTAGAACACAATCATTAGCCCATCCTTTCCTTCTGAGCCCTTTGTATGATACAGCAATGCGAACATATGATCCTGACCACTCAACCTCCCAGTAGCAGTGTTTAGGTACAGCTTCTCTACACAGCACCTGATGCATTATATCAAATCTGTCTGGATGGTCAGGATATGAATGATTCACATTAGGGCAACATTCTACAACTCTGTTTCCTTCAGACAGTGTGAGGATATTATAAGCAGTGTTGGGATCCAGGGTTAGCTGGCAGGCATCTGAGGGAGGATAAAACATGACTCATTGAGCAGTGGTGATTAAGGGCATAATGGTTTAAATTATCACTATTAATAAATTATCATGTTCACTACCAGATAGAGCAGGGCACTATGTTCTCCTCTTGTATATGTGTGTGTGTGTATTTGTGTATTTGTTTATATTGCAGTACCGGTACATATATGTGTATCATATACTTACATGCTAGGAAATCCTCTCTGGTCGTGGGCTCAGGCAGTGATAGAAAGCTAACAAGCTCTGCTGTAAAGACAAAAAGGACACCTATCAACAACCACAACTTTCTGGGTCACATCAACATTGTATTCAGAAGTGATGTTTTCAAAGTCATGGCACTAATGCGTCTCATACCAGTTTTAGAAATGTCCTTTAGTCCCTGCTGGAGTGCATCCTCTAGTTTCCCCCTGAGCTGAGAAAGTCTTTCTTTTACTTCATCAAAAGACAGATCTGTGTGGACCGTGTGTCTAGGTGAGTTGTCAGGAGCAGAGGAGGAACAGAGAGACTGGAAACTCTACAATGAAACAGAAAAAAAGCCAAATGCAATTTAACAAACATAAGCCTTCCTCCAGGCCCTACTGGAGCATTTTGGCCCAGACCAAGGCATCCAGTGCCCTGCATCATGTATGGACACCGGAATTAGTGTGAAAATGAGGTACTGGTAATTTATTATTAAACAATTGAGGTGCAGGAGACTTTTAAAGACCTGTCCACTCTGACAAGTCCAGCTCCAGTCTAGTCCTAGTCAGATCAGATCGAATGCAATGCAAAATGGCACTGATGTTACAGGTTATGAATGTTTTATCATTTTAAATATTACAAATCACAATGCTTCTGCATGGGGTATTATTATTGTGTATTTTATTATCATTTTATTATTTTGTGTATATTATTGTGTAAATAAAGAAGAGTTGCCTTGGTTACATTTTCTTCTCTATTATGTTTACCTCATTACCAAAGAGCACCTGAATAGGAAACTGATGTTTTGAGTGACAGGTAGAGCGGTTTCAACAGTGACTTTTTACAGAACAGCAAAAATAAACTAATCTCTTCTGTGATAATGCATCAAATCTGAGTAGTGACAGCACCTGAAGGAAACAAATGTGGTTGTCAGTGTGTGAAAGCTGCTCCAGCTCAGCATCTCTCTTCTTCAGCTCAGCAATCTCCTGCTCCAGTTTCTCCATGAGTTCTTCAGCTCGACTCACTTCAGCCCTCTCCTGATCTCTGATCAGTTCTGTCACCTCAGAGCGTCTCCTCTCAATGGAGCGGATCATTTCAGTAAAGAACCTCTGACTGTCCTCCACTGCTGCCAGTGCAGAACTCTGTTTGGACATGAGACAACACACAAAACATGAATTTCTACAGCAGTCTTGTTATTTCCTCTGGTTGATACAACTCACCTGAAGAGTTTTCACAGCCTGTCTCAGGTCCTGCAGTTCATTCTCTTTTTCCTGGATTATCCGTTGGGATTTTCTCTGAGTATCTCCCAACGATTTCTGTGAACAGGTGAAGCTATTAGAGTTTTGTATTTCATGTATTGAAAAAATAAACAATATCATGTTTTAGTACTGCTAAAGTCACTTAAATGATTACAAAAAGTTAGAAGTCATCAACATCAACAGTTTGACTATTTTCATTTAACCATAACCCTGAACCCTAAAGATGTTGCTGTATCAAATGTGGGATTGAAATCAAGAAATGAGTCTGAGGAACAAAAACTGAGAATAAAGTCAGAGAATTCTGTTATTCACATTCATGTGTTTATGATAGAGAAATGTAATGAGGACATTGTTATTGTATTTTAATCTGCTTGCTTATCCTGTGTGCTGAGGCCTACAGGAGGCCTACTCTCTTGCTGAGGCAAACCACCTGTTTTTGTACTGATAGTCATGCACACCGCTCTTCTCTCAAGGACATATTCTGAGATCACTGCTGTAACTTCTGAAGAGATGGGACGGGAGAATGTCATGAAACCTTTTTTTTTCTACTCACATAAGGATGGCTGCGCCCAGCTCATCTTTGGAGTTTGTTCATGATATTTCGTTGTGACACATCTCCCTCTTTTGCAAAAGATAAAGCGCTGAAATTCTGATTGCTGGTCTCTGTCTCATTAATATTAACGTCTTGATATTAATTTATCTAACAGTTTATCAGTGCGCAATAACTGCTAATAATAATAGACTGCTGCTTCACAACCTCAGACCTCAGGTACGCCATGCACTTGACACGCTGCGGTTTGCCTACCAGGAGAAGGTGGGCGTGGAAGATGCCATTGTCTCGTCTACCTAATGCACAGGGCACACTCTTATCTGGACAAGGGGAAAGGTGCTGTGAGGATCATGTTCTTTGATTTCTCCAGTTTAACACCATCCAGCCCCTCCGACTGAGTGACAAGCTTGTGCAGATGGGTGTGAATGTCCACCTGGATCACCGACTACCTGACGGAGAGGCCACAGTTTGTCAGGCTGAAAGACTGCGTATCTGAGACTGTGTTGTGCAGCACCGGCGCTCCACAGGGGACTGTGCTCTCACCTGTCCTGTTCACCCTGTACACATCGGACTTCACCTACAACACGGAATCATGCCACATCCAGAAGTTCTCTGATGACTCTGCTGTTGTGGGATGTATCAGGGATGGACAGGAGGGTGAGTACAGGAGCCTGGTGGACAACTTTGTGCAGTGGTGCAGGCACAATCACCTGCAGCTTAACAACTCTAAGACCAAGGAGATGGTGGTGGACTTTAGGAGGTCTCAGCCTCCTCTGCTACCAGTCTCCATCGAGGGGGTCAGTGTGGAGGTGGTCCACACTTACAAATACCTAGGAGTGCATCTGGACAATAAACTGGACTGGTCAGCCAACATTGATGCAATCTACAAGAAGGGTCCGAGCCGGCTCTACTTCCTGAGGAGGTTGAGGTCCTTCAATGTCTGCAACAAACTCCTGCGCAAGTTTTACCAGTCTGTGGTTGCCAGCGTCCTCTTTTATACTGTGGTGTGCTGGGGAGGCAGCATAAAGAAGAGGGATGCGGGGCGACTGGACAGACTGGTGAGGAGGGTGGGAGCTGTTGTTGGCACTGAACTGGACTGCCTCACAACGGTGGCGGAGAGAAGGACCCTGAGTAGGTTGCTGACTATCTTGGACAATGTCCACCACCCACTACACAGTACTCTCAACAGACAGAAGAGCATATTCAGTGGCAGACTCCTGTCACTGTCATGCTCATCGGACAGGCTTTGTCCCCAGGGCCATTCAGCTTTTTAACGCCACGCAGAAGGGGAGGGGGAGGGAGATGGACTTCTCTGCATGAGTCTACCTCAGTCTGCCCTCCCCTGCTCATCTCATCTCAGCCCCATGCACAGACTTTACATATTCTGCACTATCACTTTGCTCTTTGCACTTTCCAAACACACACACGCACTAGATCACTATCTTGCACTACCCATCCTCACAAGCACAAGAACATTGTATTTTTTTGCACTATCCACACCAGCAGCACAAGATCACTTTCCTCCTGGACACCGACACTGTCAAAATCATTGCACTCTGTACAATAGGGTCAGACCCTTTCCTGTATCTGGAAACACTCTGTGTGAATATGTTCTCCCTATGTGTATGTATATGTGATTTATGTATGCATGTCGGTGGGTGTATAGTAAGTGTATATGTGTATAAGCTACTGGATGACCTAAATTTCCCTCGGGATAAATAAAGTATCTATCTATCTAACACATTTTAGCTGGAATGCCTTTGTCAGAATCAGGAGTACCGGATAAGCGAGTCTCACCTGTTTCTCAGTTCTCTCTGCTGCGACTGAAACTGTTTTATGTCCATTATGTTCATCCATGACACACAGCAAACATATGCATCTCTGATCAGTGCGACAGAAGACCTCTAGTAGTTTATCATGATGAGAGCAGATCAGATCTTCTAGTTTACCAGCAGCTTCAATCACTTTGTGTTTCTTCCCTGGGTTGAGATCATTATGAACTCTGAAGTGAGTTTCACAGTAAGAGGCCAGACACACCAGACAGGACTTGACTGCCTTTTGTTTTCTCCCAATGCAGACGTCACACTCCACATCTCCAGATCCAGCATAACAGTGAGCAGCTGGAGCAGCCTGGAGTCCAACAATCCTCAGCCTCTCCACCACTTCAGCCAGCATGGTGTTTCTGCCCAGAACTGGCCTTGGAGTGAAGGTCTGTCTGCACTGTGGACAGCTGTGGACTCCCTTCAAATCTTCCTTATCCCAGCAGCTCTTGATACAATCCATACAGAAACTGTGTCCACAGGGAATAGTCACAGGATCCTTCAGTAGATCAAGACAGATTGGACAGCTAAACTGGTCCTGACTCCATAAAACACTGGCCTCTGCCATTTT
>NC_045168.1:15176117-15190870 GCF_900700415.2 Clupea harengus
AGTGAGTGACATTTGTTTACTATCATGTATGAATATGTAGCTAGAAGAAGAGCAGTCCAAACTCCAAGACTTGTTATTAAATCCTAGTGCACAATCATAAGCCCTTCCTTTCCTTGGGAGCCCTTTGTATGATACAGCAATGCGAACACCTGATCCTGACCACTCAACCTCCCAGTAGCAGTGTTTAGATACAGCTTCTCTACACAGCACCTGTTGCCAAAAATCAAATCTGTCTGGATGGTCAAGATATAAATGTTTCACATTAGGGCAACATTCTACAACTCTGTTCCCCTCAGACAGGTAAAGGGCAGTATAAGCAGTGTTGGGATCCAGGGTTCCCTGGCAGGCATCTGAGGGAGGATAAAACATGACTCATTGAGCAGTGGTGATTAAGGGCATAATGGTTTAGGTGTGTGTGTGTGTATTGTGTATGTGTTTATGTACTTGTACATGCAGTAGGGATGCACGATAATATCGGCACGACATCGGTATCTGCAGATAAAAGCTTCAAAACTTAATTATCGGCATCTGCAGATATGAACATTTCTGCCGATGTACCTGGCCGATAAAGTGACGTTCAAATTATGCGCACGCGAAGCAAATGTTTTGGTTACTATGAGCGCCAACAACGTAATTCAACACGTCGGCAACACGTCGGCAGTACTTCACAGTATCAGAGGATGTTGACATGCTATTTGTCAGGAAACTTTTCAGGAGATGGAAGAGGAGACGACAGCTTGGCCGTAACATAGGTTGCATGCATAGATGCAGACCACCCGCGTGCAACGCTTTGCAACATTACCTGTCGCGCGCTAATAGAAGTTAATAAGTTGCTAGTTAGCTAGACAACCGTCGGCGGGGAAAACGTATTTCCTAAAGAATCCGTGTTGAAACCGGATATCGTCACTTTACTCCGGTCTCTGGTTGGATAAAACTTGTCACATGTCCTGAACAGAAATGGACAAGGACATTTGATTTATTCTTTAGGAACCATGTCGATGCCTGACTTTTAATGTTGTGTCACGTTAACATTAATAGCTAGCGGTAAATAAACGTTAATAACTTGAATGACTGATTAAGGATATATGTTACACATCACAAACACACGTAATCGATGGGTTTTGGGGGGAATGAGGTAATTGGTTAGCTTGAATTACAGTATCTTAGGCGAGCTATTCAGTGTTTGGGCTGGTTAGCTCAAGCAGTATCTTACGCGTGCTAATTTACCTAGCTAGCTAGCTAGCAATTGAATTACACTTGTGTCGGTACAATCGCTAGCGGTAAATAAACGTAAATAACTTGAATGACTGATAAAGGATATATGTTACACATCACAAACACACACAATCGATGGGTTTTGGGGGAAACCGCTATTCAGTGTTTGGGCTGGTTAGCTCAAGCAGTATCTTACGCGAGCTAATTTACCTAGCTAGCTAGCTAGCAATTGAATTACACTCGTTACACAGTGCTAGCTTTGTGTTTGGTCATATAGCTTCGTAAAAGTTCGGTTAACAAGTCACTTGTGTGTTTAGTTGTATGACTTCGTAAAAGTTCGGTTAACAAGTCAATTGAGCATTAAGCCACCTGACTATAATGGGTCAATTCATATCAGCATGCTAACGTTATACTTATTAGCAGCGAGGCTAGCTAGCTACTATGTGTTCCAATGGATTGTTAGTCTAAGCGTTAGCAGCATGGGTCAATTCATATCAGCATGCTAACGTTATACTTATTAGCAGCGAGGCTAGCTAGCTACTATGTGTTCCAATGGATTGTTGGTCTAAGCGTTAGCAGCAACCTAACAATAATGGAAAGTTTCAGTTAAGACCTACAATACTCTGCAACATTCCTGTACCACATGAACAACTAACTGAGTCAATGTAGACATATAAAAAGTCGTGTAGATAGCTTTATTCACATAAGCCGTATAACTTCACAAAAATAATAATAATTTAAAGAAAACCGATCGTTTGAATGTCAGGCGATCAACACAACTTCTCAACTAAAAAGTAAAGGTCCTAATCAAACGGAGTAAAGTGACGACTTCCGGTTTCAACACGGATTCTTTAGGAAATACGTTTTCCCCGCCGACAACAACACTAGCTAGTTAGCTTGCATGCTACGTGACACCAGCGAAGTTGATGATCTCATTTGACGGGATGTGAAACGTTATGTCACGAGCCCACGCTATCTATACATGGCTTACTTTTGCATATATGGAATTTATATAGCTAACTTGGCAATAACCTTACATAGATTAGTCTAGAAATCCTAGAAGGGATGTTAATAAACTGTAAGTCAGTTAACCAACGTTAGCTTGCCAAGTTAGCCAAGTTGCATTTCCAGAGTGTAGTTGTTCAAGTTGGTACTGTTCAAGTATGAAAATTGTGACGTGAAAATATAAATAAATCTGCCATCATTTCAATAGTTTCATGAGTGAATGTCTATTTCTAAAATTATACAAATCAAGTTTTTAATGTCCCGTATCTACAGCAATACCCTATCATAATAACAGATTCATTCTAGTACAGGAGAGACTTTTCAATAATTAAAAAGCAGAGACGGTATCGGCATCGGCACCAGCAATCGGCCAAAATGAGCTTGTAAATATCGGCATATCGGATATCGGCTAAAATTCAATATTGTGCATCCCTAACATGCAGTACATATATGTGTATCATATACTTACATGCTAGGAAATCCTCTCTGGTCGTGGGCTCAGGCAGTGATACAAAGCTAACAAGCTCTGCTGTTAAGGCAAAAAGACACCTATCAACAACCACAACTTTCTGGGTCACATCAACATTGTATTCAGAAGTGATGTCAGAAGTCATGGCACTAATGAGTCTCATACCAGGTTTAGAAATGTCCTTTAGTCCCTGCTGGAGTGCATCCTCTAGTTTCCCCCTGAGCTGAGAAAGTCTTTCTTTCACTTCATCAAAAGACAGATCTGTGTGGACCGTGTGTCTGGATGAGTTGTCAGGAGCAGAGGAGGAACAGAGAGACTGGAAACTCTACAATGAAACAGAAAATGAGCCAAATGCAATTTTACAAACATAAACCTTCCTCCAGGCCCTACTGGAGCATTTTGGCCCAGACCAAGGCATCCAGTGCCCTGCATCATAAATATAAACACCGGACTTGGTGTGAAAATTAGGTACTGGTCATTTTTTATTAAACAATTGAGGTGCAGGAGACTTTTAAAAGACTCGTCCACTCTGAGAAGTCCAGCTCCAGTCTAGTCCTAGTCAGATCAGATCGAATGCAATGCAAAATGGCACTGAGGTTAGAGGATATGAATGTTTTATCATTTAAAATATTACAATCACAATGTTTCTGCATGGGGCAATGTGTAAATAAAGAAGAGTTGCCTTGGTTACCTTTTCTTCTCTATTATGTTTACCTCATTACCAAAGAGCACCTGAATAGGAAACTGACGTTTTGACTGACAGGTAGAGCGGTCTCAACCAGTGGCGTTTCTACATTAGGGGCAGGTGGGGCACTGCCCCACCAGATCCAGATGACGCTGTTGTGCAGAAAGCTCAATACATTCGTACTTCGCGGCGAAATATATATATAATTTTTTTTGTATGCAAAGTAGCGTGAATATATGTGTGTGAATAAACTTGACTCACAAGCATTATTGTTTTGGAGTAATTTGATTTGTGTGTTTTTCTGTCTGTTTGCTTGTTCTGTGAAATGCAGCTCTCCGCTGTCCCTCCCTTTCCGGTGGGGCAACGGCCCACGCTGCCCCACCGTTACCATGGAAACACCAATGAGCGTGCACCACACAGGCCTCAGTTAACATTGAGCGGTGGGGCACTTTTAGATGTGCCCCACGAAATCTGCCTGGCAACTAGACTGGAATAATGCGAAAACCGCGAGAACTGTACCCCGTGACAAAGAGAAAAAAAACATACAGTCAGATCAAAATCAGACAGATCAATGCCAGTAACGTTACTGCTGGTTAGCTATCGCTAGTTTTCGAGTATTTTGGAAGTGTTTTATTTCAGCCTACAATGAATAATGTAGACTATTTGTTGAGGGTGCAATTTAGTACATTGTCGTTGGAAGAGAAATTATAAATGAAACATAGAGTAAACAGCAGAGACTGAACGCCCTCTCCATGCTTTCCATTGAAAACCTGTTAGTTCATGGACTGGTGGATTTTAACAGCAAAGTCATCAGAGGTTTGCTCAAACAAAGAACCATCGCGCCAACTTCCTATTTAAGTGATCTGCATTGGTGAGTCAAACCTTTTTTTTTGAGCTGATGGTATCAATGCAATCTGCAAGGACATCGTCTTTTTACAAAGTTTTGTTCATTTAGCAGCATGTTTTGTTGTTGTTATTTGTTTAAGTTGTGCCTTTCGCTTCATATTGTATGCCACACGTGTGCCACAAGCTTAATAAATTAGTCAAGTTATTTGAGCTATGTGTCTGTCTAATCTTTTTACTTTGTTGCAATCATTTTACTTTAATGCTTTATTATAGGCAACATCTTTGTGTTGTGCTGAGCGCTGAATCATGTGAAATGTATTTGAAATAGGATTTCTGCTCCCTGCTGGCACTCAAAATGCAGCCCATGACATATCTTACTGGTCTGCTGCTTATAATAATCAGCTACTTCTAGTTTTTTGACGGTGACATGAAGTCATACAAAATTGCCCCACCAGAAATTTCAGGCTAAAATCGCCACTGGTCTCAACAGTGACTTTTTACAGAACTGCATAAATAAACGAATCTCTTCTGTGATAATGCATCATATCTGAGTAGTGACAGTACCTGAAGGAAACAAATGTGGTTGTCAGTGTGTGAAAGCTGCTCCAGCACTGCATCTCTCTTTTTCAGCTCAGCAATCTCCTGCTCCAGTTTCTCCATGAGTTCTTCTGCTCGACTCACTTCAGCCCTTTCCTGATCTCTGATCAGTTCTGTCACCTCAGAGCGTCCTCTCTCAATGGAGCGGATCATTTCAGTAAAGATCCTCTCACTGTCCTCCACTGCTGCCTGTGCAGAACTCTGTTTGGACATGAGACAAGACACGAGACATGAATTGCTACAGCAGTCTTTTGTCATTTCCTCTGATTGATACAACTCACCTGAAGAGTTTTCACAGCCTGTCTCAGGTCCTGCAGTTCATTCTCTTTTTCCTGGATCATCTGTTTGGATTTTCTCTGAGTATCACCCAACAGTTTCTGTGAACAGGTAAATCTATTAGAGTTGTGTATTTAACATATTGAAAGAATAAAACATATCATGTATTAGTACTGACAGTCACTTTCATGATTCAAAAAGTTTAAACTCAAAGTCATCAACATTGACTATTTTCATTTAACCACAACCATGAACCATATACATGTTGATTCAAATGCAGGATTGAAGTCAAGAAATTAGTCTGAGGAACAAAACTGAGAATAAACTCAGATTATGCTGCTATTCACATTCATGTGTTTATCAGTGCACAATAACACATTTTAGCTGGAAGGCCTTTGTCAGTATCAGGAGTAGGCTACCGGATAAGCGAGTCTCACCTGTTTCTCAGTTCTCTCTGCTGCGACTGAGACCGTTTTATGTCCATTATGTTCATCCATGACACACAGCAAACATATGCATCTCTGATCAGTGCGACAGAAGACCTCTAGTAGTTTATCATGATGAGAGCAGATCAGATCGTCTAGTTTACCAGCAGCTTCAATCACTTTGTGTTTCTTCCCTGGGTTGAGATCATTATGAACTCTGAAGTGAGTTTCACAGTAAGAGGCCAGACACACCAGACAGGACTTGATCGCCTTTCGTTTTCTCCCAATGCAGACGTCACACTCCACATCTCCAGGTCCAGCATAACAGTGAGCAGCTGGAGCAGCCTGGAGTCCCACAATCCTCAGCCTCTCCACCACTTCAGCCAGCATGGTGTTTCTGCCCAGAACTGGCCTTGGAGTGAAGGTCTGTCTGCACTGTGGACAGCTGTGGACTCCCTTCAGATCTTCCTGATCCCAGCAGCCGGTGATACAATCCATACAGTAACTGTGTCCACAGGGAATAGTCAAAGGATCCTTCAGTAGATCCAAGCAGATTGGACAGCTAAATTGGTCCTGAGAAACTGACACACTAGCCTCCGCCATGTTGAGGAACCACACAGATCGTCACAGACTGAACAGGAAGCAGAATTTACTTTCGTTCCTCATGAAGCAAGAGTATTTGTCGCTACCGGACGTTAGTCCTTTAGCGCAGTGTTTCTTAACTGGTGGGTCCCGACCCAAAACTGGGTCGCGGAGGTGTCCTGAGTGGGTGGGGGAGGGATGGTGTAAAAAAAAAACCCGCATTCTTTTCATGAAAAGAATGCATTTTTTTCGCAACCGCGTAGTTGACCCAAAACCCTTATTTTGATATCAGGTCCATGCATGTTGTAGTCATGGAAATAGAATGTTGGTTGCAGAGCACTTGCAGTTGTTATGTCACTCGGAAGTTCGCTGGTTGTTTAGACTAGAGGAAACATTTTGACTCGGTTTTACGAATTGAAAGAAGAAATAGCAGCTTTCCTCTCCGAGACTAACTCGCTTTATGCTGAGCTGTTTGACATTAAGATCTGGCTGGCCCACGTTGCCTATCTTGTTGATGTGTTCGAGCACCTAAACACACTGAACTTATCTTTGCAAGGGAAGGGCCATAATAAGTTTGAGCAGTCCGATAAAGTGAATGCGTTCAAGAAGAAGATCGCACTGTGGGAAAACAGTGTCCAAAGACAGGCTGGACATGTTTCCCAACGCCCATCATGAAATACTTCAGCTGGACACTGTCGCGGACAAAAATGCCCTGAAGAGCAGCATTACGGCGCACCTCGGGAAACTGCAATCGCGGTTTCATAATTACTTCCCAGAGACAAGGAGTGAAGATGAACATCCCTTTGGAATCGACCTCGAAAGCGTCGCGTAGCCATGCAATGAAGAGAATCAGCTGATTGAGCTTTCATGCGACCAGACGCTGAAAAAAAAATTCGGAGAAGTCAGCCTCTCTCACTTCTGGTGCAGCAGTGTCACGGCTGAGTATTCCTCCTTGGCTAGCCATGCAATTCAAATCTTACTGCCCAAGCAAAGAAACAGGTTGGACACTGAACATGATACGTGTAGCTCTGTCTACCATAGTGCCTGCTTTTGAGTCTCTGATCAGATCTAAAACGCATCCCCAGTTCTCTCATTAATTATCCTAAAACAGCCTAGGCCTGATTTGCTCATTGTTAAAACTGCTTGTTCAGGTTTCATTGTAAATTTGGTCATTGTAAAAGGAGGTAGGTCCATCTCATATTAGTTGCAGTGTTCACATCCAGTTCATACATATGTCAAATCTAAATGGATAAAATGTTTGAGTATTTTGCCAATGATTGAATATTTTAATAATGCCAATATCATATGTGCAGTAATATTTTCCCCAGTTCTCTCATTAATGACCCTAAAACAGCCTAGGCCTAATTTGCTGAATTGTTAAAACAGCCTGTTCTGGTCTTTTCATTGTAAATCTGGTCAATGTAAAAGGCGGTAGGCCCACCTCATGTTTTTTGCAGTGTTCACATACAGTTCATACAGTGTGATGTCAAATCTAAATGGATGAAATGTTTGAGTATTTTGCCAATGATTGAATATTTTAATACAAATGCCAATGTAATATCATATGTGCAGTAATATTTTTGAGAAATAAAATAAGTTCTCTTTAATGTAAAAAAAGTGGGTCGCGACCTAATGACCATAGGAAATTGTGAGTCCCAAGGCCAGACCAGTTAAGAACCACTGCTTTAACGGATGGTAGTCCCTGTCGCTACACAATGGTAGTCCTTTGGGGGATCGTAGTCCCTCACATTGCGCATGCTCAGACACAAACGGTTTACGGCATAAGGCTCAACATCAACATATCTGGCTTGTCTTAACGCATAATGTAGGTTTATTTAACGTAATATTTAATAATGTTGTAAACGGTTTGAACGTCAACATATGGGGCTTGTCTTAACGCATAATGTGGGTATATTTAATGTTATATTTAATTATGTTGTAAACGGCTAACAGCATAAGGCTCTACGTCAACATATGAAACGAAACTGGGGAGAGACTTTTTGATCCTCCACCTCATCTGTTTTGTCCACTGTGACATCTTCTTTGTTTTTAAATAAATGGTCATGTTTTCAAAAAACTGGCTTTCGTCGCTTTTCTCCATGATTGAAAACGGATCTGTCGTTGTGACGCATGCGCGCGTGGCTTCGCTGTCGACAGCAGTCGCCAGTGTCGCAATATGACGCATGCGCAATGTGAGGGACTACGATCCCCCAAAGGACTACCATCGTGTAGCGACAGTCCCTCACATTGCGTATGCTCAGACACAAACGGTTTACGGCATAAGGCTCTGGCTTGTCTTAACGCATAATGTAGGTTTATTTAACGTAATATTTAATAATGTTGTAAATGGTTTAAACGTCAACATATGGGGCTTGTCTTAACGCATAATGTGGGTATATTTAATGTTATATTTAACTATGTTGTAAACGGCTAACAGCATAAGGCTCTACGTCAACATATGAAACGAAACTGGGGAGAGACTTTTTGATCCTCCACCTCATCTGTTTTGTCCACTGTGACAACATCTTCCTCGTTTTTAAATAAATGGTCATGTTTTGATAAAACTGGCTTTCGTCACTTTTTTCCTCCATGATTGAAAATGGATCTGTCGTTGTGACGCCTGCGCGGCTTCGCTGTCGACAGTGTCGCAAAGTGACGCATGCGCAATAATATAATAATAATAATAAAACTTTATTTATATAGCACCTTTCATGCAAAAGAATGCAGCTCAAAGTGCTTTACAGCAAATACATAATATGCACAAAGAAATTACATGCACATCAAAATAGACATCAAAGAAACATAACTCAGATATAGTGCAAAACATTTTTTTATAAAATTGAATACATAAAATGCATAGCATAAGATAGAAAATAAAACTGCAGAGATATATTTAATCCATCGGTTCCCAAACTGGGGTACGCGAAGTGGTTCAGGGGGTACGCGGTGTTAGATTTAGGTGGTTTTATAATTTAAGTTCATAACTTCACATAATTTCACATACTTGCAACAACCCCCAAAAGCTAGTTGGCATAGCACAAGCTAGAGCCATCAAGGTGGCTCCTGGCCTTTTGTCTATGTTGATGTGCCATCAGAAATGGTTCCTGACTTTGTGTGCCTTGGAGCTAGAAACATTAGCTGGCTTTTGTCTACAGCCACGACAGGATGGTCAAGGCCACAAGGCATTAGCATCTATATGGCCATACCTGACCATAGACCCAGTTTTCCCTCTGACCTCCAGACACACCCATCTCCTCCCCTTTACACCTCATGTTAATTCTGCAATATAAAATATCTGTACTTTCTGTAATGTTGGAGAAGATGAAGCAAGGAGCCCAAGCCGTGAGCAGACGTGCCTAGCGCATGCTCGTGCTGCGCCGAGCTGACCGTGACTAGTGACTGAATAAAACACATTCTTTCGCTAAGCCGTCTTCTACAAGTCTGTTATTCCTGAACAAGCTAACTTGAACCAAGCGTGGGCATCGACGAATTCGACGGAGGACAGCGAGATCTTTCAGCGGGGAGAAAATGTCCGCGATAACAGAAAACTGACGGAATTCGCAGAATGTACCGTTTGAAACAGAATTGCAACTTTCAGACGGAAACATCATTTTGTGCATCAAAATCGCCCAAATTCCCCTGTTTTTGTCCTGCAAGGCTGTATTTCTTTCTTATAAACAACAACGATCGCAACGATGAACAAGCATTAATTAGAAAACAAAACCACTGAGAAAATGTCACGTCTGTGCTGAACTCGCTCCGGCCACGCCCCCCCTATTCAACACAGACCTCCGTAGCCTGTGAAATGAATTCGCTCATCTTCCTAATCGCCTGCAAATAATGTTTTTTTAATGTTTTAGTCTTCTGTTCTGTTGATGGCTGGCAAACAACAACCTTAGAAGGTTTGGGTAACTTGTGGCACATATTATTCACTCATTTTAAGCCATCAATCTACCTCTGGGTGAACAAAATGAGCCAAAACGGATTAAAACGGAATTAAAGTAAAAGGTGAAAAGGAAAACTTTTTTTTTTTATTCAACGGGGGGGGGGAGGGGGGGGGGGGGACGCAGCAGGAGATTAAATGTCTGAAGGGGTACGGGACTGTAGAAAGTTTGGGAACCACTGATTTAATCTAACCCCTTAATATCACAAGTAGAGATTTAAATTAAATTAAATTAAATTAAATTAAATTAAATAAATTAAATTAAAAGTATTTATATATATAGTGCGAAGTGGTAGCTAGTTAAAGGCTAATTTGAAGAGGTACGTTTTTAGTTTTCCTTTAAAGATGTTAAGCGAGCTGGCTTCCTTGATGTCTATAGGCAGTATGTTCCATAGCACTGGGGCGTAATTGACAAATGCTGCGTCCCCGATTTTCTTACGGCTGTTGCTGGGAACCTCCAATAAACCAGCATTCGATGATCGCAGTGTTCTTGAGGGCAAGTATTTGACTAGGGAGTTTGCAATGTGAGGGACTACCATCCGCTAAAGGACTACCGTCCGGTAGCGAAAGTCATAGACATGTATATACAGTGCCCTCCACAATTATTGGCACCCCTAGTGAATATGAGCAAAACAGGCTATAAAAAAATATGTCTTTGCTGTTTATCCTCTTGGTCTTTCACTCAAAATATTCACAAAAACTTACCTTTTCATTGAAAGCAAATTATTGAAAGAAAAAAAAACTGTTGACATTAAATACATATTTTTTCCCCAAAACATGTGTGCCACAATTATTGCACCCCTAGAAAAATCTTATGATTAAAATCTAACTGAAGTATATTTCCCAGTCATGTTTTACATTTTAAGTTCACCTGTTTGATAAGGAACTCTTAAGAGGTCAACCATGACTTCTGTTCCACTGGCGAACAAATATGAGGTGACACAGGCCAAATTCCATTAGTCATTCATCACTATGGGAAAGACCCAAGAACACAGTGACAATGTGCGACCGGAAAGTTGTGGAGCTGCACAAATCAAGAAATGGACACAAGTAAATCTCTAAAGAGTTGAAAATACCCATTTCCACTATCATGGAAATAATTAGTAGTTTTAAAGCGACAGGAGATGTTAAGAATCAGCCTGGAAGAGGACCTATCTGTAAATTGACCCCACGCACCGTGAGGAGGATGGTTCGACTGGCAAAGAATCTCCAAGGATCACAGCTGGAGAATTGCAGAGGTAATTGAGTCTTGGGTTCAGAAAGTCTCCAGAACTACCATCAGACGCCACCTCCATCACCACAAATTGTTTTTGGAGGGTTGCCAGAAAAAAGCCTCTGCTGTCAATCAACAACAAACTAAAGCGCCTACAGTTTGCCAAATGTAAGTCAGACTTTCAATGGGGACCGAGTTATATGGTCAGATGAGACCAAAATAAAGCTTTTTGGCAACAAAACATCAAAGGTGGGTTTGGCGTAGACAGAAAGATAGCAATACAGAAGAGACCCCCATACCAATGTGAAGTATGGTGGCGGATCTTTGATGTTGTGGGGCTGTTTTTCTTCCAAAGGCCCTCGACATCTTGTTAGGAGACATGGTATCATGGACTCCATCAAATACCAGCAGATATTAAATGAAAACCTAACAGCCCCCTCTAGGAAGCTTAAAAATGGGCAGTGGTTGGACCTTCCAGCAGGACAATGATCCGAAGCACACCTCAAAATCAACACAAAAATTGTTCACCGACCACGGAATAAAGGTTTTGCCATGGCCATCACAGTCCCCCGACCTAAACCCCATAGAAAATCTGTCGGAAGAGCTGAAGCCGAGTATACAAGCGTTGACCTAAGAATCTGAAGGATCTGGAGAGATACTGTATGTAGGAATGGTCTCAGATCCCATGCCATGTGTTCACCAACCTCATCACACATTATAGGAGAAGACTCAGAGCTGTTATCTTGGCAAAGGGAGGCTGCCACAAAACATTAAATTAAGGGGTGCCAATAATTGTGGCACACATGTTTTGGGGAAAAATATTTATTTAATGTCAAACAGTTTTTTTTTTCTTTCAATAGTTTTATTTCAATGAAAAGGTAAGATTTTTGTGAATATTTGAGTGAAAGACCAAGAGGATAAACAGCAAAGACATATTTTTTTATAGCCTGTTTTGCTCATATTCACTAGGGGTGCCAATAATTGTGGAGGGCACTGTACCTGTCTATGGCGACAGTTGTTGTATTCAGGGCAGTGGGAGTGGCTTCTTAGGACATGTGGCTTCAGAGACATATGGGGGTGGTTTTAGGAAAACAGGAAAGGTTGGTTTGAAAGAGTAGAAGGGATATAGATTGTTTTTGTTTAGACAATGCATCAGGGGCGGCTTGTCCATAAGGGCGATTGGGGCGACGCACTGCGAACGGGAAAAGGGAAGAAGAAGAAAAAAAAAATCCTTTAGTATAAATGCAATTTCCTTGTAAGTCGCTTCGGATAAAAGCGTCTGCTAAATGACTAAATGTAAATGTTATATTTTTTTTCTGTCGGATTCTACCACTAGACCATCTGATCTGCCTTTGAATGTCATTGTCCAATCAGGTAACAGCCAGGCAGTCAAGGCAAAAGTCGTGCTTCAAATGGCCCCGCCCCTTCTGGACGATTTGGGGCGAAATGAAAATCGCTTACTCTACGTTTCCATTCATGCTACGTTTCTATTAGGACGTTATTCGTGCCGCTCTCATTGTGAATGAATGGAGACGAAGTCCCGTCCGACACGCAACGAACCGTGTCCGCCTCCCTTCCAAAGTTGACGAACCTTTAACTCTATGCAAATGCAGACCAGGCGGTAACCAATCAGTTTGACGTGTGTGAGAATTGGCAGCTGAAGTTGTGCAGATGGGCGGGAGTAATAAAAAAAATCAAAGCAAGATGGCGGAGTCTCGGGATTCTGTTACTGGGAAATATTTTATGTGAATAAAGGTGAATACAGGTGTTCACACGACTTTTATATGTCTACATCGACTCGGTTTGTTGTTTATATACTACACGAACACTGTCAGGCAAACAGATATTGTAGGTCTTATCTGAAGCTCTCGAACATTATTGTTTAGCTTGCTGCTAACACTTTAATTGAAGATCAATGTAGAAGCTAGCTGGTTTGTAACCTGTAGCCTCATCGGTGCGTTTTGCCTCTGGTATGTGTGATATCGTGATTTAACTGGCTGATATAAATGAATCAGAGAACACAAATGTATAAAGGAATACATTTAATGGATAAGTAAATGAATGAGAGCACGAGTGACAGCCGCAACATCTATCATATTTTCATGACTTCACAAGCTAATCTGCTATATTAGCGCTGCACTGCAACCGAACTTGCTACTTAACAGAGAAACTTGATTTTTCTGACAATGCCCCCTAGACGAAATACCGGCTGCCGATAATTCGCCTGAATGGAAACGTAGAGTCAGGCGAATTATCGGCAGGCGGTATTCCGTCTAGGGGGCATTGTCAGACAGTGTTCGTGTAGTATAACACCTGTATTCACCTTTATTCACATAAAATATTTCCCAGTAACAGAATCCCGAGACTCCGCCATCTTGCTTTGATTTTTTTTATTACTCCCGCCCATCTGCACAACTTCAGCTGCCAATTCTCACACACGTCAAACTGATTGGTTACCGCCTGGTCTGCATTTGCATAGAGTTAAAGATTCATCAACTTTGGAAGGGAGTCGGAGACGTTTCGTTGCTCGACAGACGGGACATCGTCTCCATTCATTCCCAATGAGAGCGGGACGAATAACGTCCTAATGGAAACGTAGCATCATTCAGTGCAACAACTCGATTCGCTCTTTGACAGAAACTCCTTTTTAGTCCGCGTACTAATGAAGATAAATTCACAACCAAACAAGTATGGCTTCCTAGACCAAATGTATCCATTCAACAGGTTTCTACAAAGGGAGGGAAATCCTATCCAAGAATTGCACCGTAAGAAAATCGCAGTCGTGAAGTGGCTAACGCGGTCTGTATTTCTATATACCACTGTCACTTTTCATAGATTTCACAGTGTGCTTCACAGTTCGCTTCTTGCACTAACACTGAATAATTTTTTATATGATGACTTATTTTGCTTTTGTAAGCCAATACTTTCAAGATCAGTCAATAAATATTGTTGGTTTTTACTTATATGTTGCCCCCTTCTTTATGTTTTTACTGTACATATCATATGTCCTGTTAAGCTATGTTACATCATACAACATTTGAGACATGTGGATGATGAAAAAGTGGGATCATTTAATGTGGAGACACATCATGTTTGCTTATGAAGGCTCCTGGATGCAACTTTCTTCCATAGCTTTCCACCTGTAACTTGCTACTCTAGCTATGTAGCAAGAGGGGAAATATTACTGTTGTGTGCTGCCAATAGTGGACAAAAAGGTATTGCTGTATGAGTTATTCAAAAAAAAAAAAAATTCAGGAGCCGCCACTGCAATGCATGATTCTACTTTCATCATTTCAAACATGATTTGCCATACACTACAAATCTCCAAATTAGTGTAAGCATACCCCATTAACATTATATAATATGTATCATGTTTGGTGTATAATATTTATTTTGAAGATGCTTAAAACATCACAGTATATCTTCAGTCTGAGGAGCTTTAAATATAACTACATGCTATACCCATTGATTCTGTTCTTCAAGACCAGAACATTATT
>NC_045168.1:15191370-15275346 GCF_900700415.2 Clupea harengus
TCTCTGTCATCACCCGTAAGAGTTTTGTTTATTTAGTGTTCTGAAGAGAACTCTCATCACATTTTGGCACTTGATGTGCATTCTTAGACTCCAAGAAAGGAAGGACTCTGGTGATTTTATTATGCCCCTGGTGAAACTGATTGTGGTGTGGTTTGGTGAAATGTTTACGTCTGTGTGCGGTGTGTTCTCCACTCCAGGAGGGTTACCGATGCACTGGTATATGTCTCCCCTCCATCTCTACCAGCTCCACTTCCTTGAGAATGAAACCTTAGTTTTTTCAGCAAAACATGAACACAGTTTGTCAAAATGGCTTTTCGTGTGTCAATAATCCCCTCGCTTTTCAGCTTGTACTGGGGGTAGGGGGGCTTCCACCGTGTTTTCGTCTGACTACCGAACAAACCTAACATGAAGAGAAACACCATGGAAGTCATGGATAAATGTACACACATCTAACTGGGTCAATACACTAAACGAAACCCCAAAGGAATAACAGAGTCTCTGACTCCTCCTCGCTTTAAGTCAAAATAAGTGACCACGACATGTGTGATCAAAGGCTGGGCTACTGCATTCAGTTTTTGATGAACACCCAGTGCTTCTTTTAGAAAATAATAATTTAGAAAAATAAAAACATAAAAACCAGCGCAAATAAATAAAACCATCTTACAGGGAGCTGCTGAATTAAATGACTGAGTGAAATAATTTACCAAATATTTCAAAGAATCTTTAAAAATCTTTACAGTTCGTAACGCCATGGTTTGGCATGACACAGAGATAAAAAGAGAAAATGACTGCCAGAACAATCCAACATGAACCAGCATTTCAGAGTTTCAGTCACAGTCATTTGGCTGAATCCTAGAGAGAAATTCATTCTTTTTTTTCTTTCCCTCGCCCTTTCCTGTAGGCATTTATTTCTGATGGTGATCTGGATATTTGCTGATAGGCTGTTACTAGCTGTAGCATTTGTGCTTAAATGCCATCGCTTTCTCTCTAGAGAAATCACTCTCATTCCTCTGTTTGTTTTTATGTGTCTGTTTGTTCCTCTTGCTCTCTACTTTTCTCTCTCTTTCTCTCTCTCTCTCTCCCTTCAAAGTTCAAAAGAAGCTTTATTGGCATGAATGTTTTGGAACACTATTACCAAAGCTGATTTAATGAATATAATGAACAGAATTGATACAATACAAATTAATAACAAATAAAAAACAACAACAATAGATTATTCTAAGAATAATAACAAACATACAGTTAGTTTGGCATTTTTACTGTCTGTCCCTCAGGTTATGGCAAGCTGCTACATATTTAGCGACTAGATTGGCCAAATATTTGTCTTCACCAAGTATGTATGGCAATTTTCTCACATTTGGGAGAGTTTTAAAGTTTAGGATGATTAGACTGAACCTATCAGAGTGGGGGTGGGGTTGGGAGAGTGGGGGCGGGGTTGGGAGGGTGGTGGTGGGGTTAGGGTTGGGAGAGTGGGGGTGGGGTTGTACGGAGATTGTGAGAGAGCAGGGGCGGTTTTGGGCATGGGTGAAGCCGGCAGCCGGGGCAACACTTTTTCATGACACGTGGGGGGCGGCACGAGCACTTAAAAAATAATCATCTGGGCCGCGGAGCGGTTGTCTATTATCTATCATATCACTGTGTGGGGAATTGGCAAATTGGCGCCCCCTGCAGCTGCAGCGGCCCCTGCTTGCTAAGAAGGTGCCATGCACAGATGCTGTGTGAGAAGGGGCAGTGTTGTGCACGTTCACACCTCTCATGAACTAGTTCAAAGTTCAGTTCATACAAGTAAACATTAATCGTTCACGTTCATAGTTCACCATTTAAATTCTGAACTAGTTCATAGTTTCATTTTTTTTTTTTATTATTGCTAATTTTTCAGGAGGACATAATTTGCACAGAAAGGTGAGATTTTTACTGTCGGAAACTTTATCAGACAGGGTGTAAAAATCCCACACATAATAATAAGGTGGATCGGATGTAGGCCTACTCGCTGAGTCTGCGTCTCTGTTTTCGCTTTCACTTGCCATTTTTATGGTTAACTTTGGGCCCTGTAATTAGCCAACGGAATGTTCATATCTTCTGTAGGTAGTTTCAAAGACGAACATTTGCCATTTGCTACAACTCTATTTCGTGACAAAGTATGGTTTACCAGTCATAACTTAAAGTTTGCCATGCATAGAACTCGAGGCAGTAACCAAGCAGCTAAATGTTCCTCCCTGAAAGATAGCTAGGAGGGGGTCTCGCCCGGGGTGTAATTCCATGTAGAACCGCCAGTGGCGGTTCTAGACAATTTTTACTAGGGGCCAGTGTTTAACCAGAGGGGCACATATAGGCCGTAAGGTGAACACTGTTTTCGTTTCAACCCGCTCCTCAGTCGCGCATCTACACAATGCTTAAATGCCATCGCTTTCTCTCTAGAGAAATCACTCTCATTCCTCTGTTTGTTTTTATGTGTCTGTTTGTTCCTCTTGCTCTCTACTTTTCTCTCTCTTTCTCTCTCTCTCTCTCCCTTCAAAGTCTCCAAAGGATATAGCAGTTGAACTGGTCTTCTCAGTAAAGTCCCTGATGCTGTGCGGACTGCACAGGACCTCACTTTCCCATCACGGCCTGGAAACAGTTCATGAACTCTTCCCAGCTTCCAGGTCTGTCGTGGCATGTTGTCATCTCCAAGGAGAACAATGTCGCCCACCTTCAATAAGGTAGGTTGCAGGGTGTCACAGCGATGTGCTGACTTCAGGTCCAACAGATAGTCCTTTCTCCAGCTGCTCCAGAAACTTGTCATGAGGCGCTGCCGGTAACGCCATCTCTTGGTCATCTCCTCTCTGTTCAAAGTTGTGTTATTCCCGCTGGCAGCTAGAAGCTGCTTCGGTGGCAGGGAGGTGAGTCTTTTTCCCACAAGGAAATGGGCAGGTGTCAGCGGCTGCAGCTCATCAGGGTCATTGTTGACAAACGTAAGTGGTCTGGAGTTCAAGGTGGCTTCCACCTCTGTGAGGATGGTGGTCAGTTCTTCAAAGCTGAGGGAAGCTCATCCTAACACCTTTCTCAGACAGGTTTTCACTGACCGGACTAGTCGTTCCCAGAAACCACCCCACCAGGCGGCTCGTTCAGCGATAAATGGCCAGCTTATACCCCTCTGTGAGAAGTATTCTAGGAGCTGTGGATCTTTGATGCTTCTCCACAGTTCTTTCATGTCTTGGTCAGCACGCTTGAATGTCTTCGCGTTATCTGAATAAATCACCTTACATAGTCCCCTTCTAGCGATAAATCTTTTCAAAGCTAACAGGAAATGCTCTGTCGACTGACTGGAGACTAGCTCCAGATGGACTGCTCTGGTCACAGCACAGGTGAACAATGTGATGTAGGCCTTGGTAAGTGCACCACTAACCTTGACATATAGCGGCCCAGCAAAGTCCACACCTGTGACTTCAAATGGAGGGGATTCTGTGATTCTGTCACGGGGCAGCGGAGCAGTAATCTGCTGTGCAGGCTTCGCCTTGAATCTTCTGCACACATGGCACCTTGACAGAACACTCTTCACCAGCTGTCTCCCTCTCATTATCCAGTATCTTTCTCTTAATTGTACAAGGGTATCTCGCACGCCTGCATGCATCAGGTTTTCATGGTTCTGTTGAATTAACAATTCACAGTATCTGTTCTTTGCAGGCAAAATCCATGGGTGCTGTTGTCGAAAGCTGAAGTCTGATTGCTGTAGTCTGCCTCCAACACACGTCAATCCATCTTCATCCAGGAAAGGCCTAAACTCTCTGATCTTTGAATCCTTGTTCAATGCTTTCCCAGCATTCAGGAGAGTGACGTCTTGACTGAAGCTCTGGTGTTGCGTTGACTTGATCCAATACTTCTCTGCTTGAAGCAACTCCTCTGCTGTCAGCTCTCCGCTTCTCTTTGTTGTGGAGCGTGTGTTGTCTGTGAATCTCTTTATCCAGGCTGTTATTCGCAATACTGTCTTCAGCTTACTGTATCTTTGTAGGTCGAGCACCTGTTCTACTGCCTCATGTTCTTCAGTGGCGAGTTGTACTGTTAGATGTTCACGTACTTTCATTTCCTCTTCAGCCACGTCGTCTTCCACTGATTGGTCATCAGACTCTTCTTCATGTTCAGACGAGGTCAGGAATGCAGGCCCTTTCCACCACAGGTGACTCTGACTCAGGCTCACCACAGTCTGGCCATGAGTGGGTAGATCAGCAGGATTTTCCTTTCCTTTACAGTGAGACCAGGAGGCTGGGTCTGTAAGGGTCTGGATTTCTGCCACCCTGTTGGCAACAAACTGCTTCCACTTGTGCACAGAGCCGCGGATCCAGTGTAGCACAATCATTGAATCTGTCCACATGTGAAGTTGATGGGTTTTCATTTTCAGCAGATTTATCAGGTTTCTTCCAAGCCTTGCTCCTATTAATGTTCCCATCAGCTCCAGACGTGGCAGTGACAATTTCTTTAACGGTGCCACTCTGGACTTTGAGGCATACAAGCTAACAGCCATCTTTCCTTCCTTTTCTTCCCACTGCAGGTAAGCCACGGCACTGTACGCCTTCTCACTGGCATCACAGAACACATGGAGTCTTGATGTCTTTCCTCTCTGCTCATCCTTTTTCCCATACCAGCGCGGTATAGAGATCTGGTGAATCAGGGGTAGTTCAGAGCGCCAGCTGTTCCATTGTTGATTCAGATCAGCTGGCAGCTCCTCATCCCAACTCAGCCCTCTCTCCCACATCTCTTGCAGCAGGCATTTCACACGTATGGTAAAGGGTGTCAGGAAGCCGAGGGGGGCAAAGATGCTGGCAGAGTGTTGCAGAACGCTTCTCTTTGTGCTGTTCTTTGTCAGCTTCTTTAGCAGGGGTCTAAAGTCAAACACAAAATCATCAGTCTGTGTTCTCCATACTAAGCCTAGTACCTTCAGCACTGTCCCGTGGGCCTCTGGCTCTTCGGTGGGGCCAATGAGTGTTTCTTTCCACCTTTCTTTCAGTGCTGCAGAGTTCGTCATCCACTTGCATAGATCCATGCCAGCAGCGGCCATGATGTCCTTTGCTTCGGTCGTCACAGACACAGCCTCTTCGACATCACGGACACTGGCCACAAAATCATCCACATACAGTGACTCTTTGATAAGCTGTGCTGTGTGCTGTTCTCCATACTGCTGCAGATGTTTTCTCACTGTAGCTGCCAACAGGAAGGGGCTTGGGGACACTCCAAACACCACCCTGGTCATTCTCAGCACGCGCAGCTTCTCACCTGTGTCTTCCTGTGGTGGGGCAGTGAGCCACAGGAATCTCACTGCATCTCTGTCTTTCTCAGCAAGAGAAATCTGCAAAAATGCCTTCTTGATATCTGCCATGAATGCAATTTCATGCAGTCTAAATCTGATCAATATGCCCGAGCAGGTTAGGATTGAGATTTGGACCTGTCAGCAGACAGTTGTTCAGGGAGGGGCAGCCAGCTTCGTGTGACGAGGCATCAAACACCACTCTCATCTTTGTTGTCAGTTTGTCCTCTCGGAGCACAGCATGGTGAGGTAAGTAGTATTTGAGGTTTGATGTTGAGCACTCACCCTCAATCACTTCTTCGACAATGCCCTGTTGCAGATAATCCTCCATCACTTCGTTATATCTCTGGAAGAAGACTACGTCTGCCCGCAGCCTCCGTTTCAGTCCTTCAAATCTTCTTTTTGCGATTCTGTAGTTGTCTGGGAGTTCTGGTTTCTCATGCCGCCATGGCAACTCCACTGCATATCGCCGTTCTTGAATTGAGTTGTGTTTTCAAACCTTTGAAGCGCCTCTTCTTCATCTGGATAACTTGGTTCTTCTTTCGTAATGCCAAGAGATTTTATTTCCCAGAAGGCCTTCAGCTGGCTTGAAATCAGTGTGTCTTCTTCAATGCGGATGTGCATGCATGTTACTTTAGTAACGCTTGACATTGTCACTGGGCCCTGTACAGACCATCCAAACACACTCTCAAGTGCAACAAGTGTATCAGTAAGTCTCTCTACACGACCTGATACCGTGCTCCAGTAGTAGTCCGCTCCTATTAGCACTGACAACTCTGTGTCATCAGCGCCATCATCAACTGCATCTGCAAACTGCAGTCTTCTTCTTTTCAGTTCACGCTGGATCTGCTCACCTGGAACCTTCATCACAGCAGTGCATACTTGTGGTATCTCAATCGCTTCAATTTCTATTTTCTGTCCTTTATTCCACAGGTTCTCCAGAACCAGTTTCACAGTGTTGCGTTTGGTTGTCACAGGAGCAGCGGAGCCGAATGTGTGGAGAGTGAAAGTCTCTTGTCCTATCACAGGTAGCTTCAGAGCCCTTGACTGCTTTTCACACACAAAGCTCCTCTGACTTCCGCCATCTAGCAGACATCGCACTACTGTCTGTCCACCTGGACCCACGGCATGTGCTTAGGCAGTCTGTAGCAGCACTGTACTATGACCTTTACGTCTCACCTTCATGGACTGAGTTGCGAACGAAGAGACCACATCTTCTACCTTGTCACTGGTGATAAGTGTAGGTTCTGCACCATTTACGCATACTGCACTGTGATGTCTTTTTCCACATTGGCAACAGGATGCGTCTTTAATTCTGCAGTTTCTTGCTATGTGCCGTTGTCCTAGGCACACGTAGCATCTTTCCATCCTTTTCAGAATATCCCGCCGCTCAGTCACATTGTGTGAGGGACAGTGTTCAGGTTTGTGCTCTGCACTGTCACAAAATACACAATTCTGTGTTCTCTGGCTGGATGTGTACAAAGCAACAGCTGATGGCAGGCTCTGTCTTCTCTGTTTCAGCTCAAAAGTTGTGTCAGTCCTTTTAAATGGCTTATGGTGGCTCTGGTAATCCCTTTCTTTATTACCTCTGGTCAGCTGCATGGTTCTCTCTCGGCTGAGGATCTCATTTTGAAGGAATTCCATAACCTCCATCACTTGCCATTCATCGCTCGCTCCTCTTTGACGACTGTACTGAAGCGCTATCTCTTCGGGTATCAACTGCAGTAGAATTGGACAGAGCAAACTGCCATATGTCTCGGATACAACACCCAGTGACTCCAAACTGCGTATCTGGATCTCACATTCATCATAGAGCTCTCTCAAAGCAACCACATCTGATGCTCTCTTGACAGGGGTAAGATTTAACAGCTTTGTCATGTGCATATTCACTACAATGTCTTTCCTGCCATATCTGTCACGTAGTAATTCCAGCGCATGGTCATAGTTGCGTTCTGTTAGCATCAGTCCTGCTACTGTCTTAGCTGCAGCGCCAGTTAGGTACGATTTCAAATAGATAAACCGTTCAGTTTTGCTCAGAGTCTCATTCTTGTGAATAGCCGTCTCAAATTGGTTCCAAAAGTCTCTCCATAAACTTACATCTCCACAAAATTTCTGAATTGTCAGTTTGGGTAATTTAACAGAGTTCTGAGTTGGAGTTCTCTCACCTGCAAATCTCCGTGGGCTACTCACGCTGTCACTAGCCTGTATCACTCGCTGTGCGCGGCTCCTCATAGTGATGACTCGTTCCTTGTATTCCTCTGTGTTCGTTACTTCTGCTTCCAAATCGTCCGTGGCAATTCCTTGTTCAATCCCACGGTCTAAATCCAGCAATGTTTCTTCCTTTACAGACAAGTTCGCCAATAACTCACGCAAACGTCCGACATCCACATTGTCTTCATTTAGCTCCGTGTTGAACGATTGCAGGAGTTTCGTTGTAGCTCCACGCATTGCTCCACGCTTTCTTATCAATCGCTCCAGTTGTTCTTCTTCCATTTCCCTGTGTTCCATTGCAGACTAGATATCCCGGGTTTCGGCACCAAACAATGTTGTATTTAATCTAACTAGCCAGCAGGAAATAAATGGAGGTCCACAACTGGGTACAAAACCGATGAACTTTTACTCGCAGAATCTCTCGTCACTTTATAACTCACACAGTACAGGCAAAAACCGTTGAAACCGTTAACTAGAAGTGCAACTCGCTGTGCACTATGGGAAATGTAGTAACACACCTTAACTTACCGCATTATCAAACAACAGTATTAATGAAACAATCATTCAAATCACATTAACTAAGGCAATTATGCATATTTAAATACATCCAATACAAATTAATTTCAGCTTAAAGCAGCAATAAGGAGTTCTGTTCTAAAACTAGCAGGCTAACTACCTAAAAGGCATGCAAAAACCTTGCAAAAACCACCAACAGCCCAGTTGACACTGATAGAAGATTGCCATGGTAGTATAGCTGGCAATGTCATGCTGTGAAAGCTTTTCTTCATTTTTGCAAGGTGTTCCAGCCAGGAAACACAAAACTACATAGTGCATATCCTGGATGGCTAGTGGGAAAGACACAGGTGTTGATCAGTCCTTCACATGACCATATGCTATCAAAATGAATTTGAGGATGGTACCAAAACTAGTTGCCTATAAAACCATACCTCAAAAAGTGAAAAATTGTTGCATAGTGTTACTTTAACTTAACTTCACTTAAATCAGTAGTCAAATAATTAACTCAGTCAAATGTAAACTATACACTTAGTTACAACACTCACATGCAACAGAAAATGTCTTTCTTTTTCCTTTGCCATAAAAGGCACTTGTGGAGTCACACCCAGAGAATGTGTGAATTCCGATCAAGGCTGAAAACACACTGGTTCCGAGAGCTGATGACACCTTGGTAATGTCAATGATACGTGTCCTGTTGCCAGTCCCTGTGAACATATAAACTGCATGGCAAATCTGTCTGCACACTTACAGCAATGACTGCCACATCAGTGTCAGAGCTCTTGATAATGACAGCTTTATGCTCCTGTGCAGCATGTTGTGCATGTAAAAACACCCTTGTGTCACATTCTTCATGATCACACTGCAGGTCTTCAACAACACAAACAGACTGTACACCCTCCTTAACAGTCACACAGTGACATTGATTTGTATGTGCAAGCAGAGGTTTTTGCCCACTATTGTAAGGTCTGCATTTTTCCATACAACATACAGGAATTCGGCAAGTGCTTCCTTATTTGTTCCTTCTGAGAGAAACTTTTTCCATTGGGTTGGGGTCCTCTGATCCGGGCCAAAGATGTGCATGCGTTGTGACCCTGCATCAGCTCTATACATGACCGTTTTAGGTTTTTGATACTGATGGGGGAAATCACGAGTCAGCCTCTTCTTCAACATATCCTGTCTGCAACACAACAAAACAGTGACAATTAAGAGTCACAGGAGTATCATGAAAAGCAGAGAGTGGTGGAGGTGGTACAAGACATTACAGGCTAGAACCTGTATCTGCCATACAGCACATTTAACACAAAAGATGCCCAAGAAAGGCACACATCATCACAAACCTCACCACACACACACACACACACACCACACACACACCACACACACACCACACACCACACACACACCACACACACACACACACCTTCTCTTTGTTGCCAACTGGTACATGTCTGTGCAAACAGCAAGACTTAAAAACAGTTTCTCAGGCCTGTCACACACATGTTGTGTAAAGCTAGACTTGCACATGACAAATAATAAGACTTGAGAGAAAAATGCATTGCAGTTACCTGTAGTTTGAAGCATCAAGACCTTCATTTGCTTTCACCAGTTCAATGAAGGCCTTCCTCAGCTGGCCCATTCTCTGCACCTCTTGGTTGACAAGCAGCCTTTGGCGAATGATCCTCTCACAGAATAACTTATAGCTGACATCAAACGTCGGCTCATTCCTAGAACACATATAAATGAGAAGGAAAGAAATGAATAAGGGTTGTGATTGTGTGCACATACAACAGAATGCAGATTGAATGTTTACTTATATAATGTTAAGTTAGTAGCTCCTTGAAATGCAATTTAATAAATAACTTACTGTTCTTTCTCTGGTTTTTCAGGCCTCGTCAAAAACCTGGTGTACTGATTATAACAGCCTTTGTGGTACTGCACCTCCAGAGCCGAGCCACGTTTGTAGGCTTGTCCTGTATGTATTCCATCGTGTAGTGGTGAAATAATGTACCTCTTCGTGCTTGACTGAAGTAATATGCATAAAACAATGTTTGTTTTTTTATTTATGAAGACATTCCGATGTATTTTCTTCGTCTTCCGTACTGCTCGATGAAGGCATGGTGGACGCCATCTTGCAACTCTGTTGACAAAAAGCAGCTGCCTTATTGGTGTAGCATTATCACGTGTCGAAACGTGCCGGCACTCGCGACCAAGATCCTATTACGCTCTGAAGAAACTAGTTCGGCATAAAACATAGACGCACCAAAAATCGACTGGAAAGTCAGCAACGAACTTTTTTTTGGTAGCTAAGCACGACTCTTTCTTTTTTATGAACTAAATATTGTGTAGATGCACGCCTGTGGAGCGGGATTCGATTTCTAAAGGACTTTTTGTGGTTCACCTTGCGGCCTAATAAAAACTATAAGATTTTTGTAACCAATAGTTGCTAGGTAGTAATATATAGTAATAATATAATAATTATATTTCTTCAAATTTAGACTTTTTAAATGTAGTATTTTCTAATTCTAGTGGTTGGTTAGCTGGCAAACACAGTCATGACAACGAACAAAATCATACAACATAATACAAAATTGCCCCACCAGAGATTTCGGGCTAAAATCGCCACTATACTAAAATCTAAGCATGTGCTTTTTTATGTGATGTCTCCTTTAGGATTTGTTTTTGGCGTTGATGCCATCGTGAATAATTACTGTGTCTTATCAAACCTAAACTATCCTGCGCAAGATAGGGAGCTGTAGCTGATTGCATATCTAAATGAGACAGAAGGACAGCGATATTTGGAAAAGGCATTGATTATTGGCTGCGATCCATATTTATTAACTTCAACTTTATTTTGTCCCTTAAAGTCTGCAACGTGTCTGCCCCAACTTTCTTTTCCCGACATTTACATTTATCTTGTACATAATCCATCCCCATAAACCGGAGATTTCAAGAGTACAAATGCCTATCAATATGCAGTTACAGGATGGGTGAACGACACCAAAATATGGCATCTGGAGACAAAAAATATGTATGTGATCACAGGTCATGTAAGTAATTATTCACGATTGTATCAATGTGCTGCATTTCACTTAAGAGGTCAGTCATTCCCTAAACCTTTTGGAATAGAACGAAATTGTATATTTGGGTTTCTTTGGCGACAGTTCCCGGGCATTTGAACTTTCTGTGGGTTGTGACCGACGCACAGCTAGACTACTGTCTCCGTGTTGGACACAAATATATATAATATTAGACACACGTCACAATCACATGGTATCCATGAATAGTAGTTGCTGAGCTCTCATTCACCGACGAGCACCACCATATACATAGTATACTATGTCTATGAGCACCACACCTGGCAGACTACAGTGTTTGGGTGCGCCGCTTTAATTTACCCGTGTAGAACGTTGCGTCACAATAGTTCCGCTTTTGGCGCTCGGGTGTAAAATCATAATAAATTCATAATTTTTGTATTTGGTCGGCACGGGGTGGCCACAGGGGTGGCCAGGGATATGTCTACGGGGGCACAGGCCACCCCAGGCCTCCGTGTAGAACCGCCACTGAGAACCGCCACTGGCCAGGTGGAAGTAGGCCTTCCTGACTTTACTCTCCTCGTGCCTGAGGGGAGACAGACGACATGTGTGGACATCGTTAAGATTAAAGCAGTGTGTGACAGGAGAATGAGAGCTATGTGGGCTTCAGTAAAGAGTGTGTGTGAAGAGAATGGCAAAAGTGAGATAAGAATACAGTTGGTGTGTGTGTGTGTGTGTGGGTGTGTACAGAGATATACATGTGCATGTGTGTGTGTGTGTGTTTACTCACTGAGCACCTCGTAGGCGTCGTCCACAGACATGGAGGGGGGCTTCTTCTCCACCTCCTTCTTCCAGGCCTCCACACACACACACACACACACGCACGCACACACGGACACATGCACACAAACACAAACACACACAAAGGATTACTTCAAACAGTTGTTTAAAACAAAGAGTACATAGTAATCACTCACACCAAAACCATCCATTACATGATCTGTATCGTGTTTCCCTTTGAGGACTACAGGCAGGATGGAGATTCTTCTCACCCCCATCTGGGTGGAGCGGACACCCTCTCTTCCTCCATCAGGTGGTCCAATTGGCACAATAGGTCTGGGGACCCGTTGTCCCTCGTCTGGTGTAAGCCTGACCTGTTTCCTCCTAAACACCAAGACATCCTTCAGGATCCTTCCTTGCCTCGTGCATGGAACGAGTGTCAGAGAGAGGATGTAATAGTAATTAGTTTTATACCATATATTGAAGATTCAGTCTTAGGTTTGATCAGTCAGGATCCAGGTTTATTCTTGAAGAATGGCGGCCGACCACTGTGAGACAGAGACTTGAAGATCCATCCTCCCTCACAGGACTTCACCTCAGCATATCTGATTATCCCTTCAGGGACAGTCTGTTAAATACACTGATATTTAAGGGGTGTTACCGCCTATTCAAATGGGCCGTGGGTGCAGGGCTCCTTGTGTCGACCTGGGGGGGGAAGGTGAGAGTCTAATATCACACCTCACTCCCCAGGTCAGCCCAAGGTATATTCACCCAGGAATGTTTAAATGCTAGTTAAATCCAAATAAAAGTAACAATTATAACTAGGTATAAGATCATTGAATTATTGACTATGGCATATTCTTATTAACTATACCGGTCCCTTCATTCCCCCTTTTTAAGACTGTATGTCTTAAACATCAGATCATTTAACTATTTTCATTTTCTTGAGTGAGTGGCTTTGTTCAGTCTCCGTCTCATAAATGTGGCATTCTCTCACGAGGGAAGGCGAAACCCATGTTACAGAGTGCCCCACGCTTTTTCGCCAATTGTGTGGACCTCCGATTTAGGGACAAAATTCCTTCCCGATGTTATGTCAACATAACCATCCTGTGTCAGCCGTGAGAACAAAGAAATATAACAGAAGTAATACATATATGTACATGGTACCCATTCGGAAAATGCAGTTTACAAGCGGTGAGAACACAGAACAAACTTAATTACACATGTTAACTCTAAGGTAAACTAAGCTAAAATGAAAATGTTAGGATTGAACAATAGTACAGAAGATAACGGCCTATTGGAGATACATTATAGTGTCACAACATCTTAAAACATTTCCTTTCTGGTTACTGAGGGGTACATGACATGGAGCATTACTTTATTGTAATGTGGGTTGACGGTTGATACAGTTAAGTGTGTGTCTCTGTGTGTGTGTGTTCGTGTGTGTGTGTCTCCAGAATGTCTGTGTGAGTGTCTTTGATGGTGATGGTAATCGTTCCCGATTTTTTTTCGTGGTCCCTTGGAGTTGAGAGGTGTTGTGTGTGTGTCTTGACACTTGGCTTGTCTCAGTTGTTTGCCTCCTGTGGTCTTTGCTCCATATGGGGTCATTCAGCCTATGGCAATTTCCTGATATGCTGTTTCGTCAAGGTTCTTGGGTGGGGGTTGGCAATCATTTCAGGTGTTGCCGTGCTGCGGATTCCAGAGGTGTTGATCGTCTGTGATGGTTGAGGGTGTTGGCTGTGGTCTGAGTTTGTCCCCCTTTCGACACCTTGGCGAGATGCTGCTTCCTTTTTGTCACCGCTATTCTCCATATTCCTAAAAACTGTCTGCAACGAGATCTCAGAAAAAGATAATACTGGACAACATCTCCATGAGGCAGGACGCCTGTTAGCATACTCAACACATCAGACAATAGACCTTTGGTATTTAGGTATGAAAGACTGCAGAAAGCTAGGTCTGCGCCCAGACTAGCCATTTGGATGCTAATGAGTTCGAAAGCAGGTTTGAACATGTGTTCAAGAAGAAACAGTGTAAGCAAATGTCAGTAAAAACCACAGACGCATACTAACCAACTAAAGAAAAGGAGAGTGGGATTTGAAAGAAATTCAAACTATTCACCTGAAGATAAAGACAGTGGTCACATGTAGATTAAAACAGTCCTGTAAGTTCATTCATTCATTCATTCATACGACGGCTGGCCAGCCTACAGGCACACACACACATTAATTCGCTTGCTCAGGAGACAGATGTGTCCATCCCTAAGAGAAAGGAATCAATCTGTTTACAGAGTTACAGTTAGTTAGTTACAAATTTAGTTACAGAATTATTGCATAAAATCCATTTTTATCCAGATTCCCATGGCACTTGAATACCAAACCATTTAAGGCATTCCTTAATTCATTCAGTGCTCCTGGATCATTTGATGAAGTCAGAAATTCAGCAGCTAAGACCTGTTTTGAGAAAAACACATTCTGCAGTTATCATCTTATTAAGGTATGTTTTAGTGGTAGGATCTACAAGAGAACCTATTGTTCTGTTTTTGCAATTCTCTCTGAAGCTCAACTCCTCCCCCTTTTGATCTAACAGCAGTCTTCTGCTGCTGTGAGATCACGTACGGTTTCCGAAAAAGGCATCTTATTTTCCATGTACCTTAAACACATACACTAAGGATGAAGACTTTGTTCCGTTAAAAATATGCTACAATTATTCGTAATTGTAACACTTCATACAATGATTTTAACTTGGGTTAAGAAAATCAATGTGTAGGCAAAACAAATGCTTAAAGTCTGTCTTTTTTTTTAAAACATATCTTTATTAAGAATTTTGTTCATTTTACAGACAAACAATACAAGACAACAAGGCACATATAATGCAATTTGCTCTCACATATAGCACATACAATAGATGTCCGTGTCACAGTAGACAGTGTGTTACAGTCATTAAGATTACATCAGCTAACTTACATTGTTTAAAGGGGAGAACAAAATGAAAACAAAACAAAACAAAAACAAAAAGTACTCAATCCATTTTATCATCCAACCAACCATCAACATCCATGTTGTTATTCTCAAGGAAATTGTAGAAAATGTTCCATATTTCCCAAAACTTGTCAAGTCTATTTTTTGTTGTGTAACTTATCTTTTCTAAAGCTAAGTAAGAAGTCATTCCCCTCAACCATTGTGATGTGGCACAAGATGTATCAGATATCCATGATAGAGCTATACATCATTTGGCTTCCAGAAAACAAATATTCAGTAGAGACCTAACTTTTTTAGAGGTAGTGAAGTTCTCTGGATATAGATTCAATAGGCACAATTTAGGACTAAGAGGCACTTCCTTGCCAATGATTTGGCTAGTAAGGTCCAACCCCTTCCTCCAAAAAGAAAGTATCTTTTGACATTCCCACATGCAATGAAATAAGGTACCTTTTTGGTCTTTACATTTAAAGCAGGTATCAGGTATGTTAGGATTAAAGTGGTGCAATTTAGCTGGTGTTATGTTACATTTAGTAGACGCTTTTATCCAAAGCGACTTACATATGTGCGACTTACAATGTATACACATTTTACATTTACACTGATGGCACACTGCACATCAGGAGCAATTAGGGGTTCAGTGTCTTGCTCAAGGACGCTTCGACAGGGAATCGAACTAGCAACCTTCTGATTACTAAACTACTTTTTTACCTCCTGTACCACTGTCGCCCCTGCGTACCACTGTCGCCCCACTGTACAATCTACTTATCCATTTATATTGCAACAGCTTGGAGTTTGTATTTATGGATTGGGTCTGAGCAAGAAAAAATACTTTTGACCATTCCTCTTCCGTTACATTCTCCTGCAAGTCCATTCGCCATACTTGAAGTGAGCGTTGTGATGATTCTTTAGACTTGCTTACAAAAAGCTCATATAGTAATGAAACCTGTCCCCTAGAATGTAAAAACTTCAAACTGTAATCTTCTAGGGTGGATAGGGGGGGAAGCTTCAGATCATTGCTCTGTCTAGAAAGGATGAAGCTTCTAAATTGTAGATATTTAAAAAAATGTTTTGCAGGAATCCCATATTTTGATTTGAGCTCTTCAAATGACATGAGAACCAAGTTTTCATTGTAAAGGTCAGCTACCTTGGCTATACCCTGGGCTGCCCAGATTTTAAACCCTGGGTCTGCTCTACCAGGTTGGAAATCATCATTACCAAAAATTGGAGAAAACTGAGATAGTTTAACTGTTTCCCCTAGATATGCAAGAGATTTGTGCCAAACCATTAATGTATTTTTTAGAAAAGGATTTTTAGTATGTTTGAGTAGTTTCTGTTTGTTAGCAGAGTAGATGTACAGGTGTAAAGGAATGTTGATTACATGTGCTTCTATTGAAACCCATGCTGGAGGGTGGTTTCTCTCAAAATAAAACATTCCTGCTCTGATTTGAGCTGCCCAGTAATACCACTCAAGATTTGGTAGCTGTAAACCTCTATCATATGGTAAATACAATAGGGAAAGCCTGAGCCTGGGACGCTTGTTGTTCCATATAAAGTTGGAAAAAAGCTTTTTAAGATAATTAAAGAATGAGGGTGGAGGAGCAATTGGAATAGATTGAAAGAGATACAAAAACTTCGGTAAAATTGACATTTTCAATACATTTATCCGGCCAATCATAGAAATGGGTAGATTGTTCCATCTATTTATAAGTTGGGTGACCTTATCTGTTAAGGCAGGGGTTTTCAACCGGGGGTCCGCGGCCCCCTGGTGGTCCGCGACAGCATTGCAGGGGGTCCGCGACATGAGGCTATGTTGATCAGTTCACCATTGACTATTTTATTTTTATAAATTCGCTTTGATATTTTAACACATTTCCAGATTGCTCTTGAATATCGTGAAAAATACCTAAAATAAGAAAAATATGTCTATAGGAGATTCACGCTGACAGAATGTAGGTGGACTGCTTCTATCCAGTCTATGCTAATGTTAATGCATTGCGTCCCTAACGTCACGCCATACGCATATTACTCGTAATGTACAGTCTCGCGCGCGAAGTTGACAAGCATCTGCAGTAAATCATAGCCTAAGTTATACTTTTGGTGAACGACTGAAGTTATCTACTGTCCTTAGCTAACATTTCGTTCTAACGTCGAGTTAGCTGGTCAGAAGCACCAATGGATCGGTTTTTAGTGAGGAGAGTGACAGAGGAACAGACTGCCACGACAGAGGGACAAGCTGCCACGATAGAGGGACAAGGACAGGCTTCCAACAAAGCTACACCTTCACAGGATACAGGGAAACAAAGTAAAAAAAGAAAAAGAAAATACAATGAGGAATACATAAAATAGACAGGCTATGTGGACTTCACCATGCCCAGATATCACACTGACACGTCTCCCCTCTCTCCACACACATACACGCATGGACGCGCAGACACACGCGCACGCACGCGCGCGCAGGCACATCAGTGGGCCGCGGAATACTTTCTAGTCACAATGGTGGTCCCTGGGACCAAACCAGTTGAAAACCCCTGTGTTAAGGTATTGTAGTTATTAGGAACAATTTTGTCGGTGGTAGGGGCAATCTTAACACCCAGGTATGTGAAGCCATTGAGTGAAACCATAAAAGGAGTATGAATTGGAGGGTGTAGTCTCTCCTTTTCATTCATGAATAATATTACAGATTTGGAGTAATTCATTTTGTATCCCGCAAAGGCGCCAAAATAGTTAATTAGGTCCAATAAAGCTGGTAAAGTCTGTTTCAAATTAGAGCAAAACAAAATAACATCATCAGCATACAGTGCTATACGATGTTCCATATCTCCTATCCTTATGCCTTTTAAGCTAGTATGGTTGCGAATTGCCATGGCAAGTGGCTCAATTGCCAGGGTAAATAACAGTGGAGACGGGGGGCAGCCTTGTCTAGTGCCCCTGTACAACTTAAAGGGTGCTGAAGATAGCCCATTTGTTAAAACTACAGCCTGGGGGTCAGCATAAAGTAGTCTGATCCAGCAGAGAAATCTCTTCTTTATGCCAAATCTTTGAAGAACCTCAAACAGGAAGTGCCACTCCACCTTATCAAAAGCCTTCTCGGCATCCAACGACAAAATAGCAGTGTCCATACATCCTGAATTTTCAAACAAAATATTAAGAACTCGTCTTATATTATGAAAACCTTGTCGTCCCTGAACAAAGCCGTTTTGGTCAGAGTGCACCATTTGTGGTAGAAGTGTATCTAACCGCAAAGAATTTTGAGATCGTTATTAAGAAGCGATATTGGCCTATACGATCCACAAAGGTTAGACGCTTTACCTGGTTTTAACAATAGTGTGATTGCTGCCATATTTAGAGAGGGGGGGAAGGACCCACTATCTAAGGACTCTTTATACATTTCAAGTAAAGGTGGCAGTAGCGCGTCCTGAAAAGCTTTATAGATCTCAATGGGAATCGAATCCTGGCCAGGCGTCTTACCCCCTTCATACTACCAGTGGCTGCAGACAATTCCTCAATGGTTATGTCTAGGTCTAAATCAGCCAGGAAGTTTTCTTCAAGAGGCTTGATGTTCAATGAATCCAAAAAATCTTTTTGTTTTTGCAAGGCTGAGGCTGAAGAATCTGTGCTGTATAAGTTCTCGTAAAAACCTTTAAAAGCTTTATTAACTTCTTTAAGGTCACTAGTCTCCAACCCATCATCTAGCTGAATAGTATTTATTGTCCTTTCAGATTCTGATTGTTTAATACGCCAAGCTAAGAGTTTACTAGCCTTTTCCCCTTGCTCATAATAGGACTGTTTCAATTTCAGCAGGCTTTTAGTTGCCTTATTGACATATAAAACATTATATTTAGCTCTAAATTCATTAAGTTCTTTAAATGACTGTTGGGAAGGGTTTTTGAAGTATTTTGATTCAGTTTCTTTTATCTTTTCTTCTAACTGTTGCATCTCCAGCCTCCAGGATTTTTGTTTAAAACTTGTAAAACTTATCATATGTCCTCTCAGGAAGGCTTTAAATGCTTCCCACCGTATAGCAGCTGATGTTTGGGTTGTGTTATTTACAAAGTAATAGTCAATTTGGGCCCCAATAAACTTCATAAATTCTGGATCCTTCAGCCAAAATGACTGTAGGCGCCACCCCGTGGAGAAATTCAGTGACTGTGGCATGTTTAGTCTAAATGAAACTGAAGCATGGTCTGAAATTACAATGCTGTCGTACCAGCTTCTTGAGATTGTGGATATCAAAGAAGCAGAGACCAAAAAGTAGTCAATTCTGGAGAATGTCTGGCAGGTGGCAGAATAACATGAGAAGGTTGACTGATTAGGATAGTCTCTTCTCCATACGTCAGTTAAATTAAATTATTTTATATATTGTAATAACTCTTTTCGTGTCTGGGCATGGGAGGTATCTATCCCTGTGGATCTATCAATCTCTGGCTGGAGAGTGCAATTAAAATCTCCACCTATGATGAAAGTACCAGACAAATCAGCCAGGGACAAAAACAGATTTCTGAAAAAAGATGGGTTGTCATCATTGGGTCCATATAAGTTTACCAGATTTAACCTAATTGAGAGTATTTCACATTGAATAATAAGGTATCTCCCATATCGGTCTTCATCCACATTGATGAGATGAAAAGGTAGGGAGTTGTGATCAGAGTGATTACCCCACGTGAGTGAGAACTAGATGAAGCAGAAAAAACTCGACCTGGCCATCTCCTCCTCACTTTCACTACATCTTCAGGTGTTAAATGCGTCTCCTGGAGAAAGACTATCTTAGCTTTTAGTTGTTTAATCCTACTCATTACTTGCTTAAGCTTGACAAGTTTGTTTAGACCTCTTACATTCCAAGAGGTGAACTGGAGTTCAAATGGCATGATATAATACTACATTGTAAGTGCGGGTTGGAATTGAGTATACAATAAAAAGAAAAATAAGAATATGTGCCTTAAAACGTAAACATAACAGGGTGTACTTCCCCAAACGAAGTACACGCTTCCCTCCCCTAGATCACACTTCCAATAGACCCCTGAACAGAGTCTGACTATGGAACTAAGCTGGTCCACCCACATGACGAGGAACAGCATGCTCAGCGATCATGTTGGAGCTCCATGCAAAATATTAAAAGTGAACTTATTGTGTATTGCAATCAGAAATAGCCACTTTGCAGCAAAACATTAGGCTTAAATTAACAGTCTTAAACAGTCCAGGAAAAGATTACCCTGCCCGTATTGCGGCTGCATTCTTTAAACAGTCCAGGAAAAATAACGTTACCTGTATTGTGTCAGCACTAAACACGTTAGCCTACGTTAATTCTTGCACAAAAGCCTCCGCTTCTGATGCAGTGTCGAAAGTGTGCCGTCTTCCCTTGATGGTCACCAGAAGTGTAGCTGGGTGAATTATTCCGTAACGCAGGTCACGGTCAGAAAGGGAGGCTAGCTCTTTCTTTGCTGAATCAAAGACTTTTCTACGTTTTAGCAGATCCGCAGACATGTCGGGAAAAAACATGACATTTTTATCGTCGACAAGTATCCTTCCTTGCTTCTGGCCGCTTTCATCACTCGAACCTTGTCAGCGTTGTTCAGAAACTTCATCACCACCACTCTGGGTCGTGCAGCGGTTTGTTCGTTCCCATCCTTACTGTTGATTCTACCAACTCGATGTGCCCTTTCTATAAGCAATGGCCCAGTAAAGTTAATTTCACCAAGAACTTCAGGAATCCACTTTTCCAAGAAGTTACGGATGTCACCTCCTTCTGTTAACTCAGGCAGACCCACCAACCGCACATTCGAGCGGCGTGCTCGGTTTTCTAAGTCATCCACCTTTAGCACTAGCTCATCCATAGCTGCTTTCATGGTGGAGGTCTGTGTTTTCATAGATGTTAAGTCATCTTCATTGGTGCTAATTCGGTCTTCAGCTTCGGTCATTCGGCCAGTGAATGCCTTTAATTCGCTTTGCACTCCCTGAATAGCGCCCAATAGCCCGTCAAACCTCGACACAAAATCTTCCTTCATTGTGTGAATAGCGTTAAGAATTTGACCAGAGCTAATTGTGTCCTCTAGTTAGCCTCGTGGAACTAGTTAGCCTCGTCGGGCTGGAGGAGCCATCGGTTGGTTTAGTGGACTTTAAAGTCTTTGGATGCAGTTTCGTTGGCATTTTAGCGGTTTGTTGTGTTTAGGGATCAGTAGTAACTGTTTGGTAATTCTTAGTGGCTTCCTGATTACTTTTCTATGAATTGTACATGGGAGCTTTCTATCACACGTCTGCCTAGCAGCGCGCCATAACCGGAAGTCCTTAAAGTCTGTCTTGCTATGTGGCTTTGGTGTGTTTCACTTCAGCTTAATGGGCCATCAAGGTCACAGGCGCGGTGTACCTGAAGTGTGAATTAAGTGGTATGCGTGAGAGCTGTCTGTAACTATTGTGTGAACAGACACAGTCTAACATTTAGCAGTCCAACATCTGACTTTATCAAAAGCATTGTGAAATCTGGACTTAAAGGAATCTTATGTCTTGAATCATGACTGGTCAAATCCAAGAACTGGATCTCCACAATCTAATGTAAATATTTTACAAATTGACTTAGAACAATCTCTAAATTCAAATATTAAAAATGCTGAAGATCTTTTCAAACACCCGTTTATGACCACAAACACTTCTATCCTCTTGGGAACAATATCTGAGCGTGGCAGAAACTAGATTTTCACAAATGATCCAACCCACAGCTCAGACTGTGCTGAATCAGATGTCTGCTACTCTCTAAACAGAGCAGGCTCAAGAGTGTAGCTTCTCCCAAGGGAGAATTACTCAACACTCTGATGTGAATATGGAGCTGAGGGCTCACACACTCGAATAAAGCTTTAGCTTGCCCACGGTGGACTTGCTAGTGCAAAGACTCAATTCCGTCTGAGATTTTCAATCTCAAGACTGTTACTACGATCTACGAGTGTTGTGTCAAACCCGGGGTGAAGAGAGATCTTACAGGAAACTCGAATCAGCAAATACAAGAACGTATCTTTCGGTGGGGAACCTCCATCTAATAGTAATTCGTTTTATACCATATATTGAAGATTCAGTCTTAGGTTTGATCAGTCAGGATCCAGGTTTATTCTTGAAGAATGGCGGCCGACCACTGTGAGACACTCCCTCACAGGACTTCACCTCAGCATATCTGATTATCCCTTCAGGGACAGTCTGTTAAATACACTGATATTTAAGGGGTGTTACCGTCTATTCAAATGGGCCATGGGTGCAGGGCTCCTTGTGTCGACCTGGGGGGGGGGGAGGTGAGAGTCTAATATCACACCTCACTCCCCAGGTCAGCCCAAGGTATATTCACCCAGGAATGTTTACATGCTAGTTAAATCCAAATAAAAATAACAATTATAACTAGGTATAAGATCATTGAATTATTGACTATGGCATATTCTTATTAACTATACCGGTCCCTTCAGATGGCACAGAAGGACAGATGCCATGGACTGAGTCACAGACATCATTAAGTCCAGGCATGAGGCTTGCTGGAGGTGCATTGGGACCAGAATGTTGGGAAGGGCCTGTACCTGGTTTAACGCACCGTCAATAGTTAAGCAGGTAGCTATTTAAAAATTATCTCTAATTGAAATTGTGTTAAAAATTAATTTATATATTTACATTTTTCTTAGTCCATCAATCTAGTTGTTAAAAAAAGTCAAAGTGTCCATTGCTACTTGAACATGAATCTGCACACACTGACCCTGATTCTGGAGGAGCCATTCATTGGGATTCAACAAAATCTCTAAAACAGGACAGGTACTCTGTTCACATGTTACAATTAGGTTTCAAATCCGTCCATGTTTTTGATATGTTACAGACTGACGTTTTTGACTGCATAGATTGACAACAAGAGTTATATTTTTGAAAGATTTTAGTTTATTGCAAATAATACATACAGTTATGAATAACTACATTTATCATTTACCAAATTCTATGGGAGAGAAGTGGATGTGTGAACATGTGTGCAATGAGAGCGTCACTACAGTGTTGGAGGGAGACAGAATGTGTCTGTGGAAGAAAAAAGGTGATCATATGGTGTATGGTGATAATGGATTGTATGGCAGTTAATTAATTAATTAATTTATTCCTAACTGAAATTTTCTTGGGGGGAAATAGATAGATAGATAGATAGATAGATAGATAGATGGATACTTTATTAATCCCGAGGGAAATTTAGGAAATATGACGGTAACTTGGCCAAATAGAAAGGACAACCCTCCCACAAATATTCATGAGATAAAATTGTTTCAGTCCTAGTCCTGCAGATGAAAAGTAAGCTTGTGCATCTACCACATTGTGTTACCACATGAAGTAAGTTTCTGTGGTAATAAACCTTCTGTGTAGATAACGGCACAAAGTGTTCTGTCTTCACGACATTAAAGCAAGTGATGTTCATGCACAATCACTGTTCATTGTTCAGTACACTTTAGAAACTCAAATGAAACCCAACAGTTAGGCTAGAAGGGCTGAATGAAGAAAGAAACTTTGTGTCAGAGACCTCTATCCATTCAAATTAAACATGAATGTTTAGATTCTGCTGGTATGTTGTCACTGACACAATCTGATTTTGCTGTTAGGATTGAGGTAAAAGCCAGGATACAGTGGCTCAGTGAATTTGGTGTGTATTTTGTGCAGAAGAGTCATTGTATCAGAGACACTGTAAAAAGACAGAGTCCCTGTCTTGTGATCAACATACACTCCTATTCTAGAGGTGGAGGTGGGCTTATGAGGGAGTGGCATTCCTTTACTATCATGTCTGAATGTGTAGCTAGATGGAGTGCAGTCCAAACTCCAAGACTTGTTATTGAATCCTAGAACACAATCATTACCCCCTCCTTTCCTTGGGAGCCCTTTGTATGATACAGCAATGCGAACATATGATCCTGACCTCTCAACCTCCCAGTAGCAGTGTTTAGATACAGCTTCTCTACACAGCACCTGACTATTTGAATCAAATCTGTCTGGATGGTCAGGATATGAATGTTTCACATTAGGGCACCATTCTACAACTCTGTTTCCCTCAGACAGTGTGAGGGCTTTATGAGCAGTGTTGGGATCCAGGGTTAGCTGGCAGGCATCTGAGGGAGGATAAAACATGACTCATTGAGCAGTGGTGATTAGGGGCATAATGGTTTAAATTATCACTATTAATACATTATCATGTGCACTACCAGATAGAGCAGGAAACTATGTTCTCCTCTTGTATGTGTGTGTGTGTGTGTATTGTGTATGTGTTTATGTACTTGTACATGCAGTACATATATGTGTATCATATACTTACATGCTAGGAAATCCTCTCTGGTTGTGGGCTCAGGCAATGATAGAAAGCTAACACGCTCTGCTGTAAAGACAAAAAGGACACCTATCAACAACCACAACTTTCTGGGTCACATCAACATTGTATTCAGAAGTGATGTTTTCAAAGTCATGGTACTAATGCGTCTCATACCAGTTTTAGAAATGTCCTTTAGTCCCTGCTGGAGTGCATCCTCTAGTTTCCCCCTGAGCTGAGAAAGTCTTTCTTTTACTACATCAAAAGACAGATCTGTGTGGACTGTGTGTCTGGGTGAGTTGTCAGGAGCAGAGGAGGAACAGAGAGACTGGAAACTCTACAATGAAACAGAAAATAAGCCAAATGCAATTTAACAAACATAAACCTTCCTCCAGGCCCTACTAGAGCATTTTGGCCCAGACCAAGGCATCCAGTGCCCTGCATCATAAATATAGACACCGGAATTGGTGTGAAAATTAGGTACTGGTCATTTTTTATTAAACAACTGAGGTGCAGGAGACTTTTAAAGACCCGTCCACTCCAGGTCCAGCTCCAGTCTAGTCCTAGTCAGATCAGAACGAATGCAATGCAAAATGGCACTGATGTTAGAGGTTATGAATGTTTTATCATTTTAAATATTACAATCACAATGTTTCGGCATGGGGCAATGTGTAAATAAAGAAGAGTTGCCTTGGTTACCTTTTCTTCTCTATTATGTTTACCTCATTACCAAAGAGCTCCTGAATAGGAAACTGACATTTTGACTGACAGGTAGAGCGGTCTCAACAGTGACTTTTTACAGAACTGCATAAATAAACTAATCTCTTCTGTGATAATGCATCATATCTGAGTAGTGACAGTACCTGAAGGAAACAAATGTGGTTGTCAGTGTGTGAAAGCTGCTCCAGCTCAGCATCTCTCTTCTTCAGCTCAGCAATCTCCTGCTCCAGTTTCTCTATGAGTTCTTCTGCTCGACTCACTTCAGCCCTCTCCTGATCTCTGATCAGTTCTGTCACCTCAGAGCGTCTCCTCTCAATGGAGCGGATCATTTCAGTAAAGAACCTCTGACTGTCCTCCACTGCTGCCAGTGCAGAACTCTGTTTGGACATGAGACAACACACAAAACATGAATTTCTACAGCAGTCTTGTTATTTCCTCTGGTTGATACAACTCACCTGAAGAGTTTTCACAGCCTGTCTCAAGTCCTGAAGTTCAGTCTCTTTTTCCTGGATTATCCGTTGGGATTTTCTCTGAGTATCACCCAACGATTTCTGTGAATAGGTGAAGCTATTAGAGTTGTGTATTTAATGTATTGAAAGAATAAACACTATCATGTTTTAGTACTGTTAAAGTCACTTAAATGATTAAAACAAGTTAGAAGTCATCAACATCAACAGTTTGACTATTTTCATTTAACCATAACCCTGAACCCTATATATGTTGCTGTATCAAATGTGGGATTGAAATCAAGAAATTAGTCTGAGGAACAAAAACTGAGAATAAAGTCAGAGAATGCTGTTATTCACATTCATGTGTTTATCAGTGCACAATAACACATTTTAGCTGGAAGGCCTTTGTCAGAATCAGGAGTACCAGATAAGAGAGTCTCACCTGTTTCTCTGTTCTCTCTGCTGCAACTGAAACTGTTTTATGTCCATTATGTTCATCCATGACACACAGCAAACATATGCATCTCTGATCAGTGCGACAGAAGACCTCTAGTAGTTTATCATGATGAGAGCAGATCAGATCTTCTAGTTTACCAGCAGCTTCAATCACTTTGTGTTTCTTCCCTGGGTTGAGATCATTATGAACTCTGAAGTGAGTTTCACAGTAAGAGGCCAGACACATTAGACAGGACTTGACTGCCTTTCGTTTTCTCCCAATGCAGACGTCACACTCCACATCTCCAGGTCCAGCATAACAGTGAGCAGCTGGAGCAGCCTGGAGTCTCACAATCCTCAGCCTCTCCACCACTTCAGCCAGCATGGTGTTTCTGCCCAGAACTGGCCTTGGTGTGAAGGTCTGTCTGCACTGTGGACAGCTGTGGACTCCTTTCAGATCTTCCTGATCCCAGCAGCTCTTGATACAATCCATACAGAAACTGTGTCCACAGGGAATTCCCACATGATCCTTCAGGAGATCAAGACAGATTGGACAGCTAAACTGGTCCTGACTCCATAAAACACTGGCCTCTGCCATTTTGGGTTACTCTCTGTATGTGTGTGTATTTTACTCTCTCTCTCTCTGCTCCTGTCGTTTACTGTGGTAATCTCTTCCTGACAGTCAAGTTAGAGGCAGAACTGAGTTTCGTTTCTCTGGAAAGGGCTGAACACTGAGGGGTGGGAGTGGCTTCCTACGTCTGTGAGAGTGGGAGGGGCAGCAGTGCAGAGCGCACAAGAGAACAACACTACCTCATGTTAACCCAAGAGAAGGATTATGGGAAACAGGACACATAGGAAAAATATTACATAGAAAGGCAGGCAGTAGGTTCAGATTATAACAGATCGGCTTCTTTCTAGAAACTCCAATTAATAATTCTTTTTTTCGAGACACTGTAGTGGTGCAAATTTTTCAAAATTTCATCAAGAAATACACATGGCAATAATTCTGAAAAAAAAAACAATATAAAGGAGGGTCCAAAAAGAAAAAGTAGGCCTTCAAACAATATCCAGCTCTGCTGCAACAAACTAAATGAATGGTCTCACCCAAAAATAAACTCCTCTTCTCTTGCAAAAAAGGATCTAAAAATCAAAGTACTGTTTATTCCAATGATCCCCAAATAGGCAAGAAAGAGAGGATACACTCCATAAACTGGCCACAGGCTCCTTACAGAAATCCTCCAGTTTCTTTTGTTTGGCAAACGCAATGGCTTCTCCACCTGCTAGGAAAGTCTTCCAGGTGTCCCACACATGTACTTCTTTCCTTTGGCACTCTGAGATTCTTTTGAATGAAGAGTGCATTACAAATAAAATAAATTATTATTATTATTATTATTATTTCCTGCTTTCTCAGGTGTGCTTTTTATGAAAACTTAAAAGTCCCACTTCCTGATAGCAATTATACACAGGAAAGTAAATTAATTATATAATTATACAGGAAAATGAATAAAGAATAGAATGTCACCAATTACCAGCAACTTATAGGTAAAGAGTAGATTTCCCTTTAGGACTTTATCTAGCTTCCCTCACTACTGCCTCAACAGTTTAACGTACACTTTGTTACTTAACTGGTGTGTGTGTGTGAGGGTGCAAACTACATCCTACTTAATCTGTGGCAGTGCCACAACATCAAATCAAACTTGTCCACAGTTCTTCTGTTTTTTGTTGTCTTGAATCCACTTCAGACCTTTTAGTCCTTCATTGTTATCATGAGTAGTCCACTAGAATCATGTGTCTTTGTACTAATGTCACAGCTGATCAGGCTGTTCAACCAACATGATTTTATCAGTATAACTTAAATACCGATATATTGAGTCCAACTTCATCTCGAACTTCCGAGTCTGAATGTAGTCAATGCTCAAGAAAACAATCAAGCTAGGAGCAACTGATGATTTACAACAGATGACGATAATATGAATAGTCCTTTTAATAGTCACACTTTTTGAGGTATGGTTTTATAGGCAACTAGTTTTGGTACCATCCTCAAAATCAAAAATTTTGATAGCATATGGTCATGTGAAGGACAGATAAACACCTGTGTCTTTCCCACTAGCCATCCAGGATACGCCCTATGTAGTTCTGTATACCGGGCTGGAATACCCTGCAAAAATGGAAGAAAAGCTTTCACAGCACGACATTGCCAGCTATACTGCCAAAAGACACTAGTTAGTGTGTTGGCAAGCTTCTATCAGTGTCAACTGGGCTGTTGGTGGTGTTTGCAAGGTTTTTGCATGCCTTTTAGGTAGTTAGCTTGCTAGTTTGGGAACAGAACCCCTTATTTCTGCTTAAGAACAATTTGTAAACCATTTGAGCTGCCTTTAACTCAAAATAGCCAACATAAGCAAGTCCATTTGTCAGTTTCAATAGATGATAATAATCAACACAGCTGACGACAGAGTGGTGTAGATTTGAAATGAAAACAGCACATTGTGAGTTCCCTTTTATTTTTAAAATTTTATGTACAAGTGCGACTGATTTATTTTTTCTTTTTAATGTACATTCAATATAGAAAGTTTATATACGGCATATTACATAGAACATCTCACAAATTGCACTAGTCATTAAGAGATCAGTCATCAGTCATTCACTCATCCTCAAGAGGTCCACGAGAGGGCATAAATATTCTAGTGCTTTTTGCGTCCTGGAGAGAGAAAAGAGCATAGAAAAAAAAAAAATCATTATAAAGAAGGAAAGGGAGAGTGATGGGGACAAGTTCACAATTAGAATCAGGTGAGAGTGAGATGTGAGACCACTGTATGGGCCGCCTGCGTTTAGAGCAGCTGTCCGAGTGAGCGCGGCACCATCTTGGGGGGAAAGGGCGCAATGACGCATCCCTTCATTACACAGGCTCCTTCTTTTTGTTCTTCCCAGCTTTCTTTGAACCACATTCGCACAACACTATAAAACAAGGTCTTTAAAAAAAAAAAAAAATCATGAGAAGCAATAATCATCGGACAGGTCCGTGGAGGAGTGAAAGCTTGTGGAAGAGTCTCAGGGATGAGATATGTGGCTCCTGTCCAGTGGTCAAGTTGGTGATAAGGGAGGCGGCCCTTTTGGAGGGAGAGGAGAGGGCAGAAGAGTGGAGAAACAGACATGATAATGATTCTCAGTCTTTTCGTGGCCTTGTTTCCACGCACAGAAACCAATTGTAAAAAATATACTCATACAAAAGTAAACTATTTTCCTTCCAGAGAGAAAAAAAAAAAAAAAAAAAAACATGAAGAGTTCAAGTAAATCATATAACAAACAGACAAACAAAAGCATAAGGAAGCTGAGAAAATAAAGTTAAAACGAAGTTAAGTAATCACTGAAGACGACCAGTGCTGTGTCTGGCGGCAGACATTTTGTGTGTGTGTGTGTCTGTGTTTGGTGGAGGACATTTTGAGGACATTTGGTGGGGTGGGCATCAACAGCCCCATCTCATTCGCCTGCCTTTCAGATTTTGATTTGAGTTTTTTACAGATTTCCATGAGGTCTCTCCTCTCTTCCTCCTCCTCCTCTTCTTCCCTCAAGAGTTGAGGACAGAGCCTGTCTTTAAGTGTCACTTTGGAGGTGAGGTAAGGGGGAGAGGGCGACCGGCGGAAGCCAAAGTGTCCATCTTGCAGGTTACAGTTGTGGTGGGAGCAGGGGGGTCTGGACGCGCGCTCAGCCCAGGTCTCCAATGTCGTTGTCCACCGGGGGGGGGACATTGGACATCACAGTGGCTCCACTGCCTGCGGTCAGGTAACCTGCCACTCCGGGACCTGTGAACAGAAACCATCAAATGATCCATCAGCACACACAATCACAATGATCCATCAGCACACACACACACACACACACACACACACACACACACACACAATCCTACTGTGCTCAGGTCATAAGTACAGGCTGCCTTCTGTCCTGTCATGTTTGTTTGGAGGGTCAAGGGGATCACTCAGATCTGTCATGTCAGATTTACATAGAGAATAGGTAAAGATCTGAGCAATGTGTTCAATGTGTTCAAAATGTGATGTTGAAATGATGGAGGATGCAGTGTTTCACACAGACAACTAATCTGTGCCAGGGAGGAAGTGGAATGGCACTGAGGAGCTGTGATGAAGATCTGCCTCCTGTTGAGCGGATGCCCAGGGAACGGGTGAGTTGAGAGGTGTGCGGCACAACGGTGGAAAATGGGAAAACATGGAACATGGAAAATGAGGAGGAAAAGGGGGAGCTAGAACAGAGGTGGGAAGGCTGAAGTGTACCTGTGTTAAAGTAAGACAGAGGAGGGCAATAACAGCCCAGAGTGCCCCACTACAGCCCACTCCGCAAGGGACTGCTGGAGGCCATGAGAGAGGGAGTAGACACACCTGAGGAGGAAGAGGAGAGGAGAGGAGGAAGAGGAGGGAAATAGGGAGGAAAGAGGAGGAAGAAATGTCCAAGAGAGGACGAGAGGAGAGGAGGAAGAGGAGGAAGAGAAGGGAAATAGGGAGGAAAGAGGAGGAAGAAATGTCCAAGAGAGGACGAGAGGAGAGGAGGAAGAGGAGGAGATAAAAAGTAAAGCAAAAGGAGTTGGAGAGGAAGAGAAGAGGAGTGTATAAGAGACAAGGAAAAGGGAAGGATCTGTACTTTAGGAGAAGCAGGTGCAAGCAAGACTGCATCAAAGCTAAGCAGAAGTAACACAAGCGTTAAAGGGGTAGAACATGCTTCCTTTATGGTCAATGTTTTGGTATTATTCTGTAATTGTGTGTGTGTGTGTGTGTGTGTGTGTGTGTGTATGGTACACTCTCAGTAGATCCCTGAGGTCCACTGGCACTGAACTCCTAACAGTTCCAAAAGCCAGGACAAAGAGACATGGAGAAGCAGCTGTCTCTTAGTCTGACGATAACCGTACTGAGCAGTCCTTTACGGTGCCAGTGTGGTTAGTCCGTCATTTCCTGTTCTGTATCTCTGGAAAATCTGTGTTTCTTTACAAGTGTTTGATTTGATGTGTGTGTGTGTGTGTGTGTGTGTGTGTGTGTGTTTGTGTGTGTGTGTGTGTGTGTGTGTGTGTATTAAGGGTGGATGCTCTGGGTGTTTCAGGCTCTGGGCTCTGTAAAGCGCCTAGAGACAATTGTATTGTTATGGCGCTATATAAATAAAATTGAATTGAATGCTAGAGGACAGAATGAAAACACACACACACACACACACACACACACACACACACACACACACACACACACGCACACACGCACACACGCACACACGCACACACGCACACACGCACACTAGTGCACAAACACAGTAGTGTGTGTATTTCTACCTGTCAGGTATCCAGCAGCCTGTGACTCTGAGATGAAGAGGTCATGTTTCTGGTCTTTGAAGGCACTCCACACAGTGGAACGAGAAAGGATATCATTCACCTGCAAAAAATGGCCATATTAGTATTTGTATGCATGTTACTTAGTCATCACAAACGGTACTCTATACATCAGGGCTCTTCAAGAGGTGGCCCGAGGGCCAGATCCGGCCCGCAAGCTGCTTTGGACTGGCTTCCGGAGTGTGCTCCGGAAGTATCGTTCAGTTCGTGACTATGGCTAATTGTACACTCTCACGTGCAGTAGGTGGCGTTATGCACCCTTATAGGTGGCAGTATATTTTTTCCTACTCTGATATATATGGCCAGAAAACGTTTGCCTGTAAGTATTTTCTTAAACAGTTGATCAATTATTACTTAGAAACATTACTTCTTGTGGAAACCACTTGTAATGAACCGAAGTTTGTTCGAATTGTTTACTTTGATGAATATGCTAATCTCTAGCGCGGTCTCTATGGAATTTCCCCTATAAGTTAGCATTAAGCTAACGTAGTTTAAACATGCAATGCTAAGTGATTGTTTTTAGAAACGAATGTTACGAGATGACATTACTAAGATGTATTCTGTATGTCTGCTCAGTTTTACAGTGCTTCCTACGTAAAGGTTTGAAAAGAACTTCAAGCTTCAGACTTTCTCTTGGGGAAACTGTTATCTATCTGCCAAGCCAATGTAGCTAGAGTGATCACGCCACACACACAGAAGCGGGGGCAGAATAGTAAAACAAAATTGGTGCACTTGGAAGTTGTTTGCCAGTTAAATGAATGAAATTCTAAACAACTGATACAGTTCACCTGAACTGAGTGATGACATTTGAAACACCTTACCTTGATAGAATACCACGCACTTTTAAGTTGTTGCAATTCTATTCAGTTCCATGCAATGCACTTTGTTGGTGGAGATACATTTGATTATGTCACTCAAATCAGTTTAATCTTAAATATTGAGGATAATGAGTAGTAAAGTTGTGTTGGTACAGCTATGTACAATGAAGTGCATGGTTTCGTTAGTTAATTGCATTTCTCCAATTGTCTGTTAATATGGCTTGGTTATTGCTCACCTGGTTTGATTTTTGCATCCTTGGGCCTATGATGCCTCTTGGGCATATGTTGTTAAGCACTTACAAAATAGAATACCGGTATATTCACTCCAGTATGTTGTTGTAATTTCTTTATTTGTTACAGTGATTACTCATATCCTCCGGCCTCTGACTTTGCCTCAGTTTCAAGAACCGGCCCCAGCTCCAAACTAATTGAAGAGCCCTGCTATACATCATGTTATCGCAGTTTTCTATGCCTATGCCTGTGTGTGTGTGTGTGTGTGTGTGTGTTCTTGCATCCTTGGCAGGAATTTAAACATGTGTGTGGCAGGTGTGTTTGTGTTCCTCCCGCCCCACTGCCTAGGATGCTTTAGTATTGTGTGTGTGTTGGGTACCTGGTCTCCATATTGGAGGCTACGGGTCATGGACTTGAGGGCCTTGACGATTTGGGCTTTAATGGCTGCGGGGTTGTCCAGAGTCTCCAGCCCAATCCCTTCCAGCAGACGCAACAGGTAGGGCACCAGTTCCACCCGCAAGGCCTGTTCACACACACACACACACACACACACACGCACACACGCACATAAAAAAAGTTGAGTTCATATCTGAAACAATGCCATCTATCTATGCCATCTGGTCCAGTAGTGTGTGCTGTGTATGTGCATATGTGTGTGTCCACATTTGTCTGTAATCTGGGCCATAATGATGTCTGGAACACACATGTGTGATAGAATGTGTGTGTGTGTGTGTGTGTGTGTGTGTGTGTGTGTGTGTGTGTGTGTATTACCTGAGCCACGAGGTCAGTCTGTTCTCTCTGGAACATGCGGTTGAGAGCCTCACAGGCCAGACCGGCCATGTCAGCCCGCGCCTTCATCCCACTCATCAGAGGACCAATCGTCTCCAGAGCTGACATGGAGCGTACACACAACTATAGGAGAGAACACACACACACACACACACACACACACACACACACACACACACGGCCATGTTCATATACAAGTTAAATGTAAACTGCTTATTATTACTAGGTGAGCATCAAAGTGTGAGCATGTGAAAGAGTAAAAGACAAGTGTGTGTGTGTGTGTGTGTGTGTGTGTGTGAGAGAGAGAGATATAGAGCATAAGTATGTAGCGCAGTGCTAAAAAGCATATTAGTTATATATTTAGTTAAGTTATAATAACCCATTAGAACTAGGAAATTATCATAAAGTAATAATATATTAGAGATTGCCATTAAGCTAAGGAGAAGCTTATAGTTGTGCTCATCTCCCTTCTATTCATTTTGGGTTGAATGCAAGGGATTATGGGAGTTGTAGTTAGATGAGCAACAGTGTTTGCTGATGCATGTTTCAATTTGTTGTAAGAGTTTTGTTTTAAAATATTTCATTGGTAAAGTGAAATGTATTGTGTTACATGCAATAGTTTGATGTTTAAATGTAAAATGTATTTTATTTTATTACTGTTGTATGCACTGAGTAATGTTAGGTGAAAGGTGGCAAACCCCGCGAAAGGGAGAGAAAGATTGAGTTGAAGAGAAGAAGCCACATTAAGAATTGTCTCTGTATGTTTTAAGCGAATGTGTGAAGTATAGCGTGATAAACAATATAATTATATTTGCTAGTCGGACTGTCTATGTTTATTAGCGTATTCGAACTGAATACACAAAGTTTGAACTGTAAGATAGTCAACGGTTTGCAGAAGTTCATCATCTCGCCATCCTGAGGAGAAAACCCTTGTCATCGTGTGAGAGACTTCCCTGTCGTTGCTGGACAACAACTCAACGGCAATTTGACGACAGCTCGACAACATTTGACAACAATTGGATTAAGGTATCGTCAGTTTTATTTTCTTGCTCCAAAAAGGAGTGAAGGGGTCTGTTTGTTTTTGGCCACACCGAACACAAGCAACGCTCCAGTACTGCAACGGTTAGCTGCTAGGTAGCCTACTAGCTAATTTGCCGGCTAGGACTGGGGTGGGTGATTCACTGTTGAGAGAGTGAGAGTGCGTGTGCGCGTGTGTGTGTGTGTGTGGGCCCACGTATGTGATTTGTGCTAATGCTATGTGCTGTGTAATGATAAATGTTAGCTGAGTGTTAGTTAAAGTAGCCTACTAGCTACTTTTATATGGATGTCTGTTAGGGACTGTATAGTTAACTGTGATTGTTTGATTTGTGTATTCTATTTTGTTTTCATTAAGAATCTATTACATTGATGATTTTCATATTTATTTTTATATTCAAATCAGTAAACTATATATTTTTATTTGATAATTGAACAACCTGAGTTTCATTAGTTTAAGCCACTATTGGGTAATAGAGTGTATGTTTTAAAAGGGTATTTCATTTAAATATTAGTTAAGTTAATAGTTTAATTGTAGCACATGTAAAATCCCAATAGACATTTAAACAGAAGGTCAGCAAGAATCATATGTATTATATACGTTACTGGGATTAGTTTAGGAACCCAGGAAAACGCCCTTTAGTGTCAGGAAATAGGCCTAGGGGGCGCTACAAGTATGTCTAGGCATGTGTGTGTAAATACCTCGTTGTCAGACAGCACGTGTATGAGGCGAATGGAGCTCTTGGGTACGGCGTTGTTCTTGTGGTTGAGTGCAGCCAGGATCCGTGGCAGGTGACCCAGCGGAGGCACCTGATCAGCCAGCTGCGTCTGCGTGCTGAATAAACACACCGCTGCCGTGGTTACCGTCTCCAAGGCCTCGCCCTAGGGAAGGAAAAAAAGAAAAACAAATCGATATTTTTTTGTATTTAGTTATACACAGGAAAATATGTTAATTTCCTCGTACCTATTGGTTGGGGACTTCCCACAGTAGCCAAACCAAACACACACACCACCACAGTCGCATGCAAGTACTCTATAGTACTCAAGTATTCAATACAAATAAGATGAAAACTCATGCAAGTACTCTATAGTACTCAAGTACCCAATACAAATAAGATGAAAACTGATGGCAGCAATGACTTCTGGCTTTTCTATGTTCATTTGAACTCAAGTGACGCTATGGAAGCAGCTCCAAAAGAGAGAGGATTGAGTCAGTTGCATGGAGGAGTAGTGAACCGTCTCTGGTTGTGTGCAGGTGAGCGAACAAGTACCTGTCTATCAAAAGAAGTCTGTGTATGTGAGCATCTTTGTGTGTGTGTGTGTGTGTGTGTGTGTGTGTGTGTGTGTGGCCTCACGTTGGGGTTGTTCTTCTCCAGCAGTTCGGTGAGGGTCTCCAGAAGAGACACCAGGAAGTCTCTGGGTTTGCGCAGCACCCAGCCCGGCTGAGCGATGAAGATTCTGAGGTAGACTCCTCCCACCTCCAGCTCCCCCTGCCCCGCTGCGTAAGGCACCGTGAAGTCCTCCGGCAGCTACGCACACACACACACACACACACGCACGAACACACACACGCACACCCAGACACACACACACACACACAATTTCAAGCAAACAAACAATGCTTCTATTATTATCTATTACACTGTAATTGAAGTCACAAAATGTACTCCCATGTTGAATAGACGAAAAGCAAACGTACCCTCCAGTTGACATCTGGGTTATCTTTCTGCTGTCTAAAGTGCCTGAGGAGAAATCAGAAGAGGGCATGCTTAAACATAAATCAAATAAGACTGAGAACATAACAACAGAGGAGAAGGGTCTTACTACAACATCTCAAGCGTCATGTCATTATCTGAATAGAATTAGTGTGTGTCTATGTGAAATCATCCCGTCATCACCAGCATGCTGAATTTAACTTTAGCACTACAGAAATACTCCCAAGAAACTGAAACATGTATTATGATGACAAAAAACTATTCGTACAGGACATCAGTTGTTCCATTCAGTACAAAACTGCCAGGGTGAATAACATCAGCCGACAGCACTGACTACAAAACGAAGGAAAAGGGGACAAAAACAACACAACAAACAAGCAAAAAAAAAACTGTTCATACGGAGCTCTCAGCTTGTTAAACACTCAAGACTCATTTCAGAGTCACTGAACATAAATATGGTCCCGAGCCATTGAAATCAGAGTCACTGAACATAAATATGGTCCCAAGCCATTGAAATCAGAGTCAATGAACATAAATATGATCCCAAGCCATTGAAATCAGAGTCAATGAACATAAATATGGTCCCAGGCCATTGAAATCAGAGTCAATGAACATAAATATGGTCCCAAGCCATTGAAATCAGCGTAGTTCATCCATAGGCAAAAACAAAAGATGACACAAAAACTGAACCAAACCAACAATGTTGGTACTCACTATACACAATAATAACATTCTAAATACATTTGGAAATTCAATTAATAAAATTATGTCCAGAATGTGTGTGTTGAAAGAACGGAGTTTGGGAGGTTAAGGTAGTCGAGCGGATAGAATCTAATTGGAGTTAAAACAACGGAGTGTAGGGAAATGTGGAAGGTGCAAAAAGACTTCAGGAAATAGAAGCCCAGCACACAATCCGGCCAGGGGGAAACAGAAAAATAAATTCCTTTCCGAACCAGTCTGAAGTCCTTTTCCAGTTCACCTTGAACACGATGATGATTCTTGTAGGCTGCGTTGCTTCAAGGTAAAAAAAACATCTTCGTATCTACTGCTCTAAAGAGAAACTCACTGCTCACTCCTCTACCATCTACAAAACCTTCCCACTTCCTCACTGACTTCCCATGCTTTTTGACTCCTGCCCCTGGTCCAGACATCTTTAGCCAAGGAAAGTGTCTACACCTAGGTAATGAACTAAAGTAACTAAAAACTGATAACTAAATGTATGCACATAACGAATTAATACTTTAAATAAATGTATCTATGGGAGCGGCGATCTTCTACAAGTTGGATGATTTAAAAGGGTGTTGGCCTGTGTGTGTGTGTGTGTGTGTGTGTGTGTGTGTGTGTCTTACTCAAGCATCATCTCTCTGATAGTGGTGGAGACAGTCTCGCGTGAGCCGTCATTCCAGATGAGCTCGGGATTCTCGTGTGTCCCCTCAAAGATGTGCACGGCTGCCTCAGCGTTGTCCCGCATCGCGTCCATGAACACCCCCGGCAGGAACCGCATCAGAGTCAGGCGCACCTGAGACGGGAACGAGGGAGGGAGAAAGACAAAGAGAGCGGGAGAAAAGAAAAACAAGAAAGAAGGAAGCACGTGAAAAAGTAAAAATCTGAAGAATTAAAGTAGTTTTAGTGCTCATACAAGTCTTACACTACAACATGATCATGGTACTGCAGGACAAAGGTGTTTGTTGATGTCTTGTTGTAAAAGTCATGAAATTCACAAGATGTACATTAGACATCAACCATAAAATCTTTCAGAAATAACAGTGGATAAACAGTCCCACAAACACCCCCAACAACATTGCTGACGTTGGTACAGTCCCACAAACACCCCCAACAACATTGCTGACGTTGGTACAGTCCCACAAACACCCCCAACAACATTGCTGACGTTGGTACAGTCCTGCCCTTACTGACCTTTGGTCCCACCAGCTTGTCTGAGGTCATCTTGGAGAAGAGCTCGGCCGTCTGCGAGCGCACCTGTGGGTGGGTGGAGTTACAGAAGAGGTCCAGCAGGTAGATGAGCGCACCTGAGGAGAGAAGAGAAGAGCACAGTGTGAATACAAAAAGAAGGAAGAGAGGAAGAGAGAAACAAAGGGAGAGGAGAGGGGAGAAGAGGAGAGGGAGCTCACCCTTGCCCATGGCCTCTTTGACAATCTTGGTGTTGGAGGTGAGGGCGTACAGGGTTTCCAGGACAAGCTGTCTGCCTAGAAAACAAATGGAATCACAGTAATGAATACTACTGTTACTTGTGGATGGTAACACTAATGAGTGAAGAGCACCAGTCATCCACAATGGCAAAGTCAAGACCGGCATCCCAAAGCAAGATGAGAGAGGGGGGGTGGATTTAACTAGAGAGGAAAATCAAATAACACCAAGCAGATACACCTCTAAGTAGATTTAAATGCTGAAAACACAAACGCTTCATAGCTAATATAGCTAATATAGCATAGCTCAGTCCAACAGCACTTTCAGAAGTTAGCATGCTAAAGACAGAAATGGGTCTTACTGGAGGGTAGGGAGTGAAGCAGCACAAGCAGGTTGGACAGAACCAACGACTCTGCGATGTTGCTGACACAGTCCTGATTGGAGGTTACCGTGTTGATCACCTTCGGTGGGGAAAACAATGAGCACAGTGACATTTGACATCATGAGTTAAGACCTTACACGCATTGACATTTGACAGCATGAGTTAAGACCTTACACGCATTGACATCTGACTGCATGAGTTAAGACCTTACACACTTTGTGTTTGATCATTCCCGAGCAGTACACTAGCCAGATTGAACTACGCCAGTGCAAAGATTTAAAAATACCGAAGAAGGTTAATAAGGAAAACAGGAACACTCTGACAATAAATTCAGACTGTTTACTTTATGAAAAACGCCTGATATGAGATTTGAAAGACTGCTCACACAGTGGAGCCCACAGTCAGTCATTCCCAGTGTGAGCAGATCAATGCCTACCTCCAGCGCCAGCTGCTGCACCTTGCCTGCCCCGTGCACTCGCAGCAGGGAGAAGAGCAGCTTGAAGTGGCCGATGCACTCGGTCTCTGAGCCTGTGTGGAGGGCAAACACAAGGTCAGACCACGCTTCAAACTGCTTGCCTTCCAGTCTCAACTACTCTTGAATGTACTTATAGTACAGGATATAAGCCCCTCTGTCAAATCTGTTCCTGACTTCATGAAAGATTTCAACCAGCCTTAAGCCTTCTCCTGTCACTGTTGTAAGGTCATGTCATGTAAATATAAGGTCCATGTGAGGCTCCTACCTCCCCCAGAAAACACAAGACAACACAACAGCTCCCATTACTGTAATATTCCCCACTAAACATAATGACTGATCCAGAGATCCCATTCTGTTGTGGTGGCGGTGACACTCACCAGGGTTGTTCTTGATGACGTTCCTGAGGGCCTCAAGGGCCATTTCGGCCCAGCGCAGCCTCTGAGCGTGCTGCTGCGACTCCACCTTGCTGGCCTGGGTCATGGCCAGCAGCGTGTGCAGGTACTGGGCCTGGGAGCCCACGTAGTCCAGCAGGCTGGCCGCAAATGCCTTGGGGTACTAGAGGAGGGAGAACCATACAGGCCAGGGTTACACCAGGTTGGAGTGAATGAACAATCAATCAATAATTCCTTTCTTCCTTTGTAGTTAATAATTGATTTCATAATGTACAAGTTATACTACTTATGCGTTTCAAAGTCATTAACATTCGGAACGAGTTAATGAGCTAATAAGTAATGGGTGGAGAATGAAACAAGGTCAAGTTGATGTCCTGCCATTCAATTTGGCTCCCGGCAAAAGCATCAACTTAAAATAGTTTACATTAGCCAAACAAACAGAGAAGAAAAAGATAAGATCATACTGGACTACTCAGGCACTTGATAGCGCCACAGACTGCACAACCCTCACCTCCAGAGGGAAGGTCGGCTGCTCGTTGAAAACACGAACAAAGATCTCCCCAACGATCAGCTCTTTGCCGTGATCACCGAACACAAACTCGGCACCAAAGCTCTTGTCACACTCGCCCTGCAGCAGAAAAAAAAAAGTAAATGTAAATTGAATTTTGCGATGGATGCAACAGTGTGACTGTTACCACAGAATGTGAGACACTTGGTGCTGAAGCACAAACACAATTAAGAATGGACGAAGACCAAACGGTGGACAAAGACCAACAGGGTTGATGGACAGACAGGGTAAATGAGCGTCAGCGTGATGCGTGTGACAGGGTAAATGAGCGTGATGCGTGTGACAGGGTAAAATAGCGTCAGCGTGACGGGTGTGACAGGGTAAATGAGCATCAGCGTGATGGGTGTGACGGGGTAAATGAGCGGCAGCGTGACGGGTGTGTTCTCCGTCTCTCACCCTCTTGATGTTGCTCTCCTGCTGATCCATCAGGAACTCCAGCAGTTCTGCACGTGTTCCGTTGTTCCAGATCAGGTAGGGGTTCTCAGAGTTACTGTTCAGCAGCTTCAGCACCTAACGCAACCATGGGAGAGATCATTAAAGATACATTCCTCATGTGTGCGGATTGCAAATTTGTCTGTGTGTGTGTGTGTGTGTTTATATGTGTGTGTGTGTGTGTGTGTGTGTGTGTGTGTACATGAGCGAGTTGAGTGAGTAAGTGTGTCTACACATGTGATATCTTTACTGAAAGCTATTCCATCACAGAAGCACAGGGAATTGGTGTAGCCTGTAGCAACACTCCTACTCCTGTGCTCAACCATAAGACACTCCTACTCCTGTGCTAAACCATAAGACCCTCCTACTCCTGTGCTCAACCATAAGACACTCCTACTCCTGTGCTAAACCATAAGCCCCTCCTACTCCTGTGCTCAACCATAAGCCCCTCCTACTCCTGTTCTAAACCATAAGCCCCTCCTACTCCTGTGCTAAACCATAAGACCCTCCTACTCCTGTGCTAAACCATAAGCCCCTCCTACTCCTGTGCTAAACCATAAGACCCTCCTACTCCTGTACTAAACCATAAGCCCCTCCTACTCCTGTGCTAAACCATAAGCCCCTCCTACTCCTGTGCTAAACCATAAGCACTCAAGTCATTCTTCAAGGGACCCCCGATGGCACAAATCAAATCTCGCCAGTGTTGTATAGGGATGGGTATCGTTTTTTTTTTTTTTTTTTTTTTCTAAACCGATACTTTTAAAACGATACCGGTGCCTAAATGGTGCCTGAACCGATACTTTTTTTTTTTTAAAGCACAAAGCGATGATTGACGACATTAAAGAAAGGCTTTTTTTTATTACCAAGGCAATTTTTTTTCTTCAAATTGAACAATATATTAACTGTTTAAAGTATATTATCAATATAAATACATACAAAAACACTTGGCTTCCAACTACAGCTTCAAACTTTCTAACTTCAAACTATGAACATTATATTAACTGTAAACAACAGTTTATAGTATATTTAAATAAATATAAATAAATACAAAAAACAGCTTCAAACTTCTTTTGCAAAAATAAGAGCATATTTGCCTTTGGAGTCAAAAATGTATTATTTTGTTTGCATTTATTTCATTACATTTCACCATTTTATGATTTGTTTATACCTATCTTTTCTATCTGTGTTTATAGTTAATCTTGCTACTTGAACACACTGAGTACGAGAAAATGTGTACTGCCCCTTTAAGAGACTACCGTAGGTTAAGTTTAGCTGTCATCTCCGTTTATTTTTCAGTCTTCGGTTGCTGATCTGCCGTTGACTCTTGCCTTCTCTCCCCTCTTTTCACGCAATTGTTTTGTTGCATTTGCTGCACGTCGCAATGTTTTAATCTTTTTGTGCGAAATACAGCCACACTTTTGACCGTTTACCTTTCGGTATTTTCTCTGTTAAAAGGTTGATGGCTAGTTCTGTTTGTGCTTGCTCTGTGAAATGCTGCCTGCTCTTCACCGTCATAAGAATGTTGCTATGAAAACACCAATGAGCGTGAGCGACACAGGACAAAGTTTACATTGGGAGCTGGGGCAGTTTTACATGTGCCCCACGGAATCTGCCTAGCGACCGTGTTCAATTGGCTCAGGCACCGAAATGAAGCACCAAAATCTGCGTTGCATTTTGGTCCGGGTAGGTACCGGTTGTATTGGAACCGGTTCCATATTGGTACCGGTTCTCGGTACCCAACCCTAGTGTTGTACTGGTGTGTCTGCAGAAAACAAACACTGAGTATGTCCATCTCTCTTGTCCTGTCCTGTCCTGTCCTGTCCTCTCTCTCCCTCTCCCTCTCCCTCTCTCCTCTCTCCTCTCTCCTCTCTCCTCTCTCCTCTCTCCTCTCTCCTCTCTCCCTCTCCTCTCCTCTCCTCTCCTCTCCTCTCTCCATCTCTCTCCTCACCTCTGCTGGAGCTCCAGTGGCCAGCTTGTTGGCAATGTAGGGCGTCAGCATGGCCGCCAGGCTCTTTCTGATGGTGGGGTTCTCTGGCGGCGTTCCTCCCGGGCCGTCCAGACCGTTGGGCTGTCCCCCGGTGCCCTCCTCGTGGCCCCCCGCCATGCTGCCGAAGCCCCCGAGGCGGGCCAGGCCCACCAGGCTGAGCTTGGCCAGGCTATTGGCCACCTCCTGCTGGTTGGTGTCCTGGTCTGCCTGCACGCCGCTCTCCTCCAGCGTGTAGTCGTAGTTGAAGAGCGGAGGCAGCAGGTGCCACAGCACGCCGGCGTGGTACAGGTGCGTCTGCAGGAAGAAGTCCACGGCAAACGAGCTGACGCACTGCACCGCCAGAGAGGCCAGCCGGGGCAGACCCTGAGGAGAGAGAAAGACAGACGGGGAAGAAAAGAAAAAGAATATGGAGGTATAAATGAGCAGAGAACAGAGGTCATCATTATCACTTTATTGGTGCCGTAGCTGTTTATTCAGTGTACCTTGCCATAGAACAGCATGTGGCAGACGTCCCTAATGATGTTGGGAAGCTCGATGATCTTCTCCCGACACTCCTCAAACTGAGCCGCCACACTGTAGCACCTACAGATGTGCCCGCACACCTGACGAACACACACATACACACTTTACAATACTGACTCAAGAGCAGCTCTAGGCTCTGTGTAGAACTGATCCAGTGTCAGATGTTAAAGCCAGTGGCTCCTTCAGTACCTGAACGGCCATGTCATCAGGCTTGCTCGAGGCGGTCAGCACGGTAACACAACGAGACAGCGCCTCTAACAGAACCTGCCCAGGGAAGGAAAAAAGAAAGATGCTTTAAGTTGCATTATGCTTTGTGCGGCTGTTAGTCTTTTATAAGATTGATATGAGTGTTGAGGTTAGCTCATTAAATATTCAGAAGGTAAACAATATTCCCTTTCACCGCTACCATGAATACTTTACCTCAATGCCACTCTCGCGGCGCAGCTCTTCGGCATTGAGGGCGGAGCAGTTGACCGTGTGGAATGCCAGCTCTGCTGCCGCCGGCAACAAGGGTGAGGTCTTGGAAAACAGCTGATTGTCACCCGTCTCCATGGTAATGGTCTTGATCAGCATGGGGTAGCCGGCATACTTGTAGGGCTCCAGTTCTACCAGAACACACAAAATGTAGAGTAACTGAGTAAGACCTCATTCAAATGGGTAAAGCTAACTTTCCCCTCTACAGCTGCAATCACAATAATTAACAATAACCTCTCACCAACATATAGCTCATAGCCTAATACAACAAGTTGAATATCAATCCACTACACCTACTAACAACATCTTTTTAAAACTCTTTCAACAGCCATGGGCATATCCTTTACCAACCACACTCTCACTCATGTCATACTGCTTAATTGTGAGCTGCCCAACTCTGCAACACAACAGGTATGGAAGAGCCTAGTGCATCCAGATTGAGCAGGGAGAGGAGAGGGGGAGAAGGGTGGTGTCACACCTTGGCGATGCCTGTTAAAGAGAATGCTCTGGGCTTTGAGGATAAGGATGATGTTCTCGGGGTCAGGTCCATCCACGATTCGTGCCGACTTGGAGCAGAGGAACTCGTAGGCCTTATTCACTTTCTCAAACATGTCCTGAACACAAGAGCAGCCCGTGAGAATAGTTTATCCTACTTTAGAATAGCTGTGTGGGGTCAAATAAATAAAATAAATCACAAAACAGATAAACACACACACACACACACACACACACAAAGAGCACGGGGGACAGAAGAGTTAATGCATATACGCACATGTACAAGACACGCAGAAGTTATACTAAAGACATGGGCAAACACACCCCCCAACCCCCCCCCCCCCCCCCCCCCACACACACACACACACACAGTAGGACACTTACCCTGCCCTCTGGGTTCTTGTCTGGATGGTATTTCTGAGCCAGGCGGAAGTAGGCCTTCCTGACTTTACTCTCCTCGTGCCTGAGGGGAGACAGACGACATGTGTGGACATCGTTAAGATTAAAGCAGTGTGTGACAGGAGAATGAGAGCTATGTGGGCTTCAATAAAGAGTGTGTGAAGAGAATGGTGTGAAGAGTGAGAGAAGAATAAAGTTGGTGTGTGTGTGTGTGTACAGAGACATACATGTGCATGTGTGTGTGTGTGTTTACTCACTGGCCCTGTCCTTTGGGCAGGTTGAGCACCTCGTAGGCGTCGTCCACAGACATGGAGGGGGGCTTCTTCTCCACCTCCTTCTTCCAGGCCTCCAGCGTGTCTTTCAGTAGCTTCACCTGCAGAGGACAGGCCACACACACACACACACACACACACACACACACACAAAGGATTACTTCAAAACAAAGAGTACATAGTATTCACTCACATCAAAACCATCCATTACATGGATCTGTATCGTTTCTCTTCGCCATTCAAACAAAGGGCCCTTATGCCCCCCTCTCACACACACACACACACACAAATACATATAAAAGCTCCGTACGGGTTCTCTTATGGGCCAGTTGGGGAAGCGTGTGGCGTCGCACAGGTGCTTGAGGTAGTAGATGTTGCAGAAGAGCTCGTAGTCCAGCTGAGGGTAGCTGACCACGGGGATGGGGCAGTACTGGTACAGCGCCCGCGTGTTGCTCTGGAGACGAGGGCTGAAGTCAGCTAGGTGTGCAGCGATCTTCTCAATCATCATCCGCCTAAACGGCATAAAGACACACAGACAGACAGACAGACAGACAGACAGACAGACAGACAGAGCATATGTAAGAAGGTAAGAAGCAGGTGGCAATAAAATGATACATTAAATGCTCATGACATTGAAACCTAAAATGACTTAGTCATCTACCATTAGGGATTACATGGTCATTTAAAGTCTAATACAAGAAGGTCTTTTGACACATTGACACACACACACACCTCATCTCACTGCTCCAGATGGCCTCAGGGGTGTCAAACTCCCCCAGGAAGATTTCCGAGAAGCGCTCAGGCTCGTAGTTCTCCAGGTAGCACACCATGGCCTCAGGAAGCACTGGGCCCAGCACACTGCGCTGCACTATGTCCTGACCCTTAGCCTGCAGGGCAACAGGTCAAAGGTCACCGTCAGGGTCAAAGGTCAGACAGACATGTGAAGGTCAGATGGATGGGGGAGACTGACAACTCACCTCTTCTGACTTGAAGGCCTGCTTCAGGTGTGTGTACTTTAGGAACCTGTCAGAGAGGTGAGAGGAGGTTCAGAGACAAGAAGGTCAAACAAGACCTCACGAACAACGCATGCTCTCACCACACAGCATGTGGATATAACTGCATCATGTTAATCTCATTTACCTCTTATGAGCTCGAGAAAGAACTGTGTGTCTAAGGGGTGGGTGTGTTGCCGGTCTGACAGTACATGTGTGTACATGAGCAACATGAGGTTGCAGGTCTGACAGGCATGTGTGTACATGAACAACATGAGATCTGACAGGCTTGTGTGTACATGACCAACACGAGGTCTGACAGGCATGAGCAATATGAGGTTGCAGGTCTAAAGGAGCGCGAGGACTTGCATACGCTAGAGAAGGAAGTGTACGCATGTGAGGTGGATGACCTGCATGTGGGCGCATGTGTAACCCAGGGAGACGCGAGTGCATTTGTATGAGGGCATGTGAGGGTTCATGCCAACCTGGCCACGGGCAGCACGTTGGAGCCGGTGTACATCATGATGAAGAAGAAGACGCCCGTGAGGTAGAACCTCTGCAGGTTGGGGTTGTCCTGCATCACCAGGTACATCAGGTTGGCCACCTTCTCCACCAGGATGGGGTCAAAGGTGATCAGCAGCTGCACAGATATGAGGGGAAAGACTTGGCATGAGAACAAGACACTACAACAATGAACACACCAGACAATGCTTCAACAAGCTTTTAGCAGGCAGACAAAAGACATCCAGGTCATGTACAGGCTTCCTTGTCCTTCTTTTTCCTCTCCAAAGAGGCTTGTCCGTATACTCATGTCTAATGTTGCAAAAGCTTTGAACTTAAACTGCACTGTACTGCACTGCAATGAGGTGTATGGGTGTACTGATGTTCACCTGTACGATGTGAGGCAGGCAGGTGTTGTCGGTGATCAGGCGCTTGACTCTGGGCAACGGCCTGATGATGGCGTTATCCTGGTCCCTACAAAGGGCGGGAGAGGGGTAATGACACAGGGTCCATTTCATACATGATGACCTCACTGGGCATACTTGTATGTATTTATGTGTGTCCTGGGGCGTAACTATAGGCGGTGCAGCAGGTGCGGCTGCACCTGGGCCCGTGGGGGGTCGGGGCCCGTAGCCGGGCCCAAAGATTTACACGCGTCGCTCAACGGGCCCCCCCCTGTCAAGTCTCTATTTGATCATATGACCATACAATACGCTATACCAATTCGACTTTTTAACTAGCCCGGCGTCAACTAGTCGCGAGCCCACGGAGTCAGCAGGGATCAGCATCGCTGCTTCTGCCCTCAGTGGTCTGTCAGCAACCATGCAACAGGTAACTTACGGCTATTGTGATAGATATGCATTTCAAGACAAGTTATAGCCTACATACATTATGGTAGGGCAGGATTACTAGGCTACAAGTTGGGTAAATAGTGGTCGCTATTATTATTACTTTCTAACTATTTTTACGGTAAGAAATGTTCCTGCTGAGAGTCAAACAAGACTTAGTTCATTGTGTACACACCCATCGCTTAAAAATAAGTAAGGTTGATTAATTAAACACTATTTATATCGATAACAAACACCTTTGATTAGCGGGTTTTTTCGACGCGGTTGTGGAAGTAGGGAACGCTACGATTTTTTAAACATTTTTTTTTTTTTGCGTTCACTAGGGTGGCCCGTCATAATATCTTGCACCTGGGGCCGTCGTTACTACGTTACGCCACTGTGTGTGTCTGTGGGTGTGTGTGTGTGTGTGTGTGTGTGTGTGTGTGTGTGTGTGTGTGTGTGTGTGTGTGAGTGATGTACCTGCTGGGGTAGTAGGAGCACATGGTGATGAGCATGTTGAGGATGAGCGTGGCCAGGTCGGTCTCGTTCATGACGGCCTGCCCCGTGGCCAGCAGGCACCACTTCAGTTGTGGGATGGCCTGCAGGGGGCGCCAGCCGTCCATGCCCTGCGCCCAGCACCGCGTCTTCGCCGTCAGCGTGCCCGTGTTCCAGAACTCCTGCATCTAATGAGGCAGGTGGAGGAACAACACCATTAGTATTTTACAGAGATAAGAAGAAGAGTTACATGGACATAACATTGTGAATTTGAAATTTTCATTGGCTGTAAGCTTTACAAAAATCATTATGGGCTTCAAAGGTACTAATGGAAAATTGTCTTGGATGTTGGTGAAGTTGGCGAGTGTGTGTGTGTGTGTGTGTGTGTGTGCCTACTTCTTCAAAGCTGAAAGGACCTCTCCTTTCTTTGTCTGCATTCCCAAAGTACCATTCCTTCTCACTCTCTCTCTTCATGTCTGGAGCAGCTTCAATGACGTTACTCTGACAGGACACACACACAAACACACTGGTAAGCACATAAAAGACACTCACACAAGCACTGAAGGAACAAAAAAACAACAAAGACAAGCAAATATCGAAGCAAACATCTGACATATATGGACTCTCACGCACACACAAAGACATACATACACACGCACACACACACACACACACGCACGCACGCACGCACGCACGCACACACCTGCAGGGGCACAGTGGCTCGGCTAGTGTGCAGGTGTGCGAGGGTAAGCAGGTCCACCAGGATCCGCACACCGTTGGAGTCCATCACCTCCTTCACATTTTTCTGGCAGAAGGGAAACAGAAGTGATGAAGAGAGCAGAGAAGTGTGCAAGTGTGCGAGACTGTGTGTGTGTGTGTGTGTGTGTGTGTGTGTGTGTGTGTTCATCATCCTCACCTTGTTCAGAATAAGTTTGTTGAGGAACAGGATAAGCCTGTCTCTTTCCAGTTTATCAGTACACTGTTGAGAAATGAGAGAGCAAGACTTGAGTCTGAGATTTTACATTTATACTAGTATACTATATATTAGTCTGTAATAGTGTAACACAGTGTTCAGTATATAGACAAAGAACTGACGTAAATATAAACAAGGAACTAACATTGTTGCCATACGGTTTGAGGTACTTACCCGGTCCAGCATGCCCACAATATATTTGGTGTCAGTGAACGGTCCAATCTCCTCACAGCATTTGCCGTAGACTATGGTCAGGGCCTGCAGACACAGGCACTTCATGGTGACTTTGGGTGTCAGCAGAAAACGGTGGTAAAGTTCATTGAAGAACTCATACCTGAGGAGGGAGAGAGAGCACAAGAGAGAGAGTGTTAATTAAAGAAAGAAACAAACAAACAAACAAACTTAGGAGTCTACGCTTCAGTATGAATATAATGAGCATTAGTTTTGCCGTCATCTCCGTTTATTTTTCAGTCTTCGGTTGCTGATCTGCCGTTGACTCTTGCCTTCTCTCCCCTCTTTTCACGCAATTGTTTTGTTGCATTTGCTGCACGTCGCGATGTTTGAATCTTTTTGTGCGAAATACAGCCACACTTTTGCCCGTTTACCTTTCGGTATTTTCTCTGTTACTCTTCAGCTCATGCATGATAACGAGGACACAACACAGTATTCTATCGTAATGACTTGTTATCTTCAAATTAAGTATATACACAAATTATTCCATGCATGTAAATGTGATATTCCAACTCAACGTGCCAAGCATAATGGCTTAAAGGGTGCGGAGTGGTAACACACTAGGCATTTAATGAGGCTTCTTTCAAACTAATTGCTAAGAGAACTCTGTGATGTTCTGAATCACACATCATCTCTTATGAATGAACAGATCTGTGTGGCTTCCTTAGAGCAGGAATAAGATGAGTCCTAGAGGAAATGGGGTTCCTTAGAGCAGGAATAAGATGAGTCCTACAGGAAATGGGGTTCCTTTGAGCAGGAATAAGATGAGTCCTAGAGGAAATGGGGTTCCTTTGAACAGGAATAAGATGAGTCCTAGAGGAAATGGGGTTCCTTAGAGCAGGAATACGATGAGTCCTAGAGGAAATGGGGTTCCTTAGAGCAGGAATAAGATGAGTCCTAGAGGAAATGGGGTTCCTTAGAGCAGGAATAAGATGAGTCCTAGAGGAAATGGGGTTCCTTTGAGCAGGATTAAGATGAGTCCTACAGGAAATGGGGTTCCTTTGAACAGGAATAAGATGAGTCCTACAGGAAATGGGGTTCCTTAGAGCAGGAATAAGATGAGTCCTAGAGGAAATGCTTACGATCTCTTGATGGCCCCACTCTCCTCATTCTCATCCTCCTCCAAGAGTAGCCGTAGGTAGTAATCACCGATCCGTATCTCATCCGAAAGGCACTCGTACTTCACCTGAACACACACACACACACACTTTTAGAATCTATAGTGCACTGCATGACTGTTAATGCTTCACATGGTTGATCAATTCATGTTATTTGCAGATAAGAGCACTACGTAAATATAATATCTTACTGATCTCATTACACACATCTTCTAAAGCCATTAACCAAATGGAGGTCCTCATTAACGCTGTAAGCGTCTATACAGGCCTAGCTAAGCTAAGCTAACGGCGCCGCACCGTCCTCACTGACCTCAAACTCCTGATGGTTCCAGGAGATGACGCTGGCGTTGCCCAGCTCACGGTCCACGCCGAAGGCACGCATCTCGCCCTCCAGGGCGTCCCGCAGCTCCTCACGCGTCTTCAAGTTCCAGATGAGGTTGGGGCGGGCGTGGTCGTTCTGAAACCTGGAGCAGGGCAGGGCAGGGCAGTACAGAGGGCAACAGGGCAAACGCCAGGAAGTGGGTGAGCGTGACGAAAGGAGAGCCAGAAATAGACAGTTTGATTAAAGAGGGCTTCAAAAACAGGAAGACATTTGGAAAGAGCACCTGTAGTAGAAGAGCTCCCAGTTGGATTCGATCTTGATCCTCTGCCTTCTCTTCCGGAGGATGACTGGTTTTTGGTTGGGGTTCTGCGGGACAAATCAAACATTCACATGACTTAAGCTTTGGAGGTGCACATTTCCAAACTGGTCCAGTGGGTCAAAAAACCTACATGCTACTGGAAAAGGTTTTCAACGTGAGACTAAGGAGGGAGTGGCAACCATTTAAAAACACCAGGACACACACAGAAACACCACAGAAGGGGACACCAACACAAGCACCAACATAAATAAATAAAACAACATCAGACAAAGGCAAGGTTCTCAACCTGGATGGGCAAATTGATGCACTCATCATCAAAACACAACCACTACATTTAACGTTAAAATTTACTAACAATGAAATACAGACTGTTGAGGATTTTTTTATTGACGGTAAATGGCAATGACACACCCACACAACATAAACACACAAACACACGCACACTAATATGGCACCCCAAACCCTGTGTTACATGACATCTACACAAGTGTGATGTTTAGAGAGGGGAAAGGCGTGTGATAGTAAAGAGAGGAGGACTCTTGATTGGTCAGATTAACACTTTTTCTCATTACTCACCAGGTTATTCCTGTCCTGCTGCATTGATTGACAGCAGAAACCACAAATGGGAGAAAGGGGAGGTGGGAGAGGGGGCGGGGGCAAAGACAACACAGAGAGGTTATTGGTCCTGTGGTCAGACAACCATGCTGATCTTGAACAGGGTAGTGTGGAGAGTCACGAGTAGTGGAGACGAACTCACTCAAAAACACAAACAAGTCAGATTTATAATCGCAACACAATGAAATACTAAACTGATTTTCCCCTGATTTTTCCCTGAGAAAAAGGGCATTTCTGTGGCGGGTTGCATTAGCGTGAAATAGCACATATTGGCATGAATCTGTGGTGAATTTGATGGCGTAAAAAAGGCAGAAAGAAAAATCACAAGAACTGTTGCTCATTGGAGATCAGAAGATTGCACAAGTTCACACAGAAACACACACAAACACCCCCCCCTTCCCCCACGGAGTCTTGACCATTTCACAGATTGTCAGCGCACAAGACAAGCACCCATTATGTCCAATTTTCACGTGTGCGATCTCATCCTTAATATGTCCCTCCTAACTAAGTTAATTTAACAACGTGGCGATTGGTTTAAATTGGCTTGGCAGTGACTCTAAATCCAAGCTCTCTGTCACTTAAATAGCAAACCGTGTCACAATATTACATTTTATTCCCATTGCTCTGACAGTGCATTAACTCCCTTAACCGAGCACACGCCAGCTTATCTTTAATCCCCACCAGCAGGGCGGGTGTCTGTGGCAGACAGCTGGTGAGAACACACACACGCACGTCTGGTAGCACTGCAACGGCATGCTCTCACACACACACACACACACACGAGACAATGCTGCAGTGGTCATTTACTACTTTTATGGATTGATCAGCGTTATCAATTACTAATAACTGACCGACTGTCTTACTGATTGACAAAGCGTGCATATGAAACAATAAACCCTAGATATCACTTAGATCACTGTGTTGCATGACTATATGTGTCGCTAACTGTACAAATGTTTCCGCAGAATTAATCTGATTACAATGCTGATCCAACACTCTAAGCACAGGACCTCTCCTCATAAATGCACCTATGAACACATGTGATGACTGCAATTCAGTAGGTCTGGACAATTCATCTGCTGAATATATTATTGGAAAAGACTTGGGCAAACCAGACTTCAGGACCAAATGCAGACGTTTAAGCTGAATACGCCGAGAAAAGAAAAGAGGATTTAGGCATTGCGAGGCCAGACACCCTCACCCCAACAGCAGGGCATCGGGCGGCTTTCAAAGGAAGCCTCTCAGACAAGCACACAGCAAGCATCAGTCTTGAGAGAGGCCCTCAGTCCCATACACACAACCACAGGTATGCATACACACATGCATCAGAGGCCTTGTTAATATGCTCTGCACTCCCAGAAAGCATCTCTCAGATGAAAGCCAACCCAGAGCAGTCGTGTGGAGAAGCTGCTTGCAAAAAATAAAAAATAAAAAACAGCAAACTCTCAAAGCAGCTCATCAGCATGAGGACAGGGCAGTGCAGTGCAGTGCAGTACCCCTGGCAACCAGCAGAGATCGCAGGAGCACAGCTGTTGAAGAGGCTGATGCCACATGCTCCGAGCGCATAGAGTGGCTGCTGTCGGCAGGCAACAAAAGCGAGGGATGAGGAGACATTCTGAAATGGAGGGGTGAAGGGACGCTCACCTCTTTCTGAGCGATGCCCATCTTGTCCCTCCAGTGCATGAGCACAATGTCAGCCTTCTCCTTGGCAAACTTCTCCACCTCTTTAGCAGCTTTGCCAGCCACCCTCTGCCAATCGGGCACCTTGTTGCGCCCGTACTGGTCCTGCAGATGACAAACACACACATAAGGCCATAGAAACTAAGACACCCAGCTCTGGTTATATTTATTTTGTATGAGCATGACGAAATGAAATGGCTACCGTGGCTATTTTCACGTTATCGCGGATGTGCATACGATCAACGTCTTTCTCCGGCACGGGGTCTGAGCTGTCCAGGTACGCCAGTAAACCTGTGGGCTGAGAGAGAGAGAGAGGGAGAGGGAGAGGGAGAGAGAGAGAGAGAGAGACAGAGAGAGAGAGAGAGAAACGGATTAATAGGGACTTCATTATTAAAGAGAGAATGAAGAAGAATAGGACACTTCAACCACTTGTGGGGGAATAAAACATCCCTATGGGAGAAAAGTAACAAGCTCTGCTTCCATCTCTCTCACACACACACACACACACACACACACACACACACACACACACACACACACACACACACACACACACACACACACACACACACACACACACACACACACACACACACACAGCAGCCTTGGCGAGACAGATGAGAAACCACAGCCTTTCCCTACACCAGAGCTCCCACAGAGACCTCGGCCAGCCGCCTGCACATGCTTCTCATTTAGACCTAAACCGCCAGCCATCAGGCCACTGATCAGAGGGAGGAGGCCATCTTGGATCCAGCCATTAGGGCAGGGGAAGGAGGCTTCAGCTGCAGCCTCAGGCCACTGATCAGAGGGAGGAGGCCATCTTGGATCCAGCCATTAGGGCAGGGGAAGGAGGCTTCAGCTGCAGCCTCAGGCCACTGATCAGAGGGAGGAGGCCATCTTGGATCCTTACCAGAATCCGCTTCAGGAGGTTCATGGCAGTTGGGTTCTCCGCTGTCCACAGGCCAACCAGGTGACGACTCAATTGTCTGCATGACAGAGACAAGGTGATGAGTTAGTGAGTGTGTTTGTGTGTCTGTCTGTCACCGTTTGTGTGTGTGTGTGTGTGTGTCGCACCTGTTGGTCAGCATCCTCTGGTCGGAGCTGATGGTGAACATGGCCGTGTGCAGGTGGCGGGGCAGAGCTCCTTCACTCAAGGCTAGGTCCTGCATCTTAGTGGCGATCTCCTTATCCCCCTCCTGCAACACACACACACACACACACACACACACACACACACACACACACACACACACACACACACACACACACACACACACACACACACCTCCTTTAACACAACCAGCTCCCAACAACAGAACCCATTGATTCATCCGCAAAAAAATGTTCTAGAACCTTCTTTGGGTGCTTCCCTGAGGGGAAGCCCAAACACTGAGCTCTGCAATGTTAGGCTGTGTGACAGCGGTGCTATTACCTGTAGTATTGCTTGTGTAGTTAGCTACTTACAATATTCCCAAATACAATATTACAAAGCAAATCCACCACAGGCTGTGTTAAATACTCACCCAAGCAGTCTTTCTATTTTCAGTTAGATTTCACAGTTACTTTGGAGCACTGTACTGTAGTGTATGGAGCACTGTACTGTAGTGTATGGAAGTGTGGCAGTATATTCTACCGGGCCCTCACCTCAATAATGGCTTTCATGACCAGGCCTGCCCCCTTTACGATGGCCATGGAGGGATGCTGGGGGAAAACAATCAGATGTCACTGCATGACATCATCACTCAACCACACATATCATTCAGAAGGGGACCCAGTGAACAGAGTGAGTTCTCATTCAGAACAGTGAACGCAGAGTGAGTTCTCATTCAGAAGAGTGAACACAGAGTGATTTCTCATTCAGAACAGTGAACACAGAGTGAGTTCTCATTCAGAACAGTGAACACACAGTGAGTTCTCATTCAGAACAGTGAACACACAGTGAGTTCTCATTCAGAACAGTGAACACACAGTGAGTTCTCATTCAGAACAGTGAACACAGAGTGAGTTCTCATTCAGAACAGTGAACACAGAGTGAGTTCTCATTCAGAACAGTGAACACAGAGTGAGTTCTCATTCAGAACAGTGAACACAGAGGGAGTTCTCATTCAGAACAGTGAACACACAGTGAGTTCTCATTCAGAACAGTGAACACAGAGTGAGTTCTCATTCAGAACAGTGAACACAGACTGAGTTCTCATTCAGAACAGTGAACACAGAGTGAGTTCTGATTCAGAACAGTCCAAAGGGGTCACCACCTGCTCACTAGTTGACTAAATGTGAGCAAACACAACAGTCACGCAACCCATTCTCTTTCTCTTTCCTCTTGCAAGCATAAATACACACACACACACACCCACGCGCACACAGACACACACACACACACCCATGCGCACACACACACACACACACACACACACACACACACACACACACACACACACACACCCACGCGCACACCCACGCGCACACACACCCACGCACACACACACACGCACACACACACACGCACACACACACCCACCTGGAAGAGTTTGAAGAGTGTGCGTCCGTTGGAGGCCACCATCTCCAGCAGCATGTCAAACTGCTGGCCCTCAGTGGTCTCGCTGTACGGCGCACAGAGGGCAAAGGTCAGGAAGTCCAAGAGAGAACTGATGACCAGAGCACCTGTGCCGTGATCCTGAGCCAGAGTGAGGGGGGGGGGGGGGGGGGGGGGGGGGAAGAGAACAAAAATGGGTGTTTAACAAATGAAGCAACATTTAGATAATGAAAATGACCTGCTAATGTGTGAGCAACATGTGCATTTAACAGCTAATGTGTCCAGGCCACAACTGCCTCTTCCTCACTAAAGAAACGGAGCTCTTATCTCATCAGCCCACTCACCACATTGCTGATGAACTTCTCCAGTAGATTTTCCAGAAACTTCTTGGAGGAGAGCAGAGAGGCTTTGTTCAGTTGCTCTTGCCTGAGGTCATAGTCATCGTGCATGGGCTGCAGAAGCATGGAACAGACGTCAGACGGTGCTTATGCATGGAGCGGTGGCTGAGGGGCTGTGTGTGTGTGTGTGTGTGTGTGTGTGTGTGTGTGTATTGCAGTTCATGTTTGTGTTGAACTTACACACATAGGTGCACAGAGCATGTCTATGGCAGGGTTAGAGTTTTTATGCATGCTTGTGTGTGTGTGTGTGTGTGTGTGTGTGTGTGTGTGTGTGTGTGTTTGACTTACACACATAAGTGCACAGAGCATGTCTATGGCAGCATGGGTCACGCCGTTGTTGTTTCTTTTCAAGGCCTTCACGGTCTTCACGCCAAGTTTTTCCCGGAACCTGTTACACACAAGACGAATACACAGTCATATCACAAGAAGAAAAGTATTAAATGTGTTAAGTATTGTTCACCACCCAACCCCCCCCTTCCCTCCCTGCCCCACATACACCAAACACTAATTAACCCCACATACACACCAAACACTAATTAACTCATTAACTTCAGTAAGCACACAAAAAGGAAGCCAGAGTCTGATTCCTTTCACATATGTGAGCTCACTGTAGACAAAGGGAATGCCAGTGAGCCCCCCCCCCACACACACACACACACCCTGTCACTGCTGCCAGAGTACACATATCAAGTGAAATGAGTGGACTGAGGTCTCTCCCTCGTGTGGGGACTGAGGAATCGCTCATAATCATTCATCTCAGTGTGCCTGGGGGTATGAGAGATGAAGAGAGACGAGGACGAGGAAGAGGAGGAGAGAAAGACATGGCTGGATGGAGTGATGAAGAGGAACAGAAAGAAAGTGCAAGGGAGGCACAGGGCTACAGCCACAGACAGAGACGGATGTGATGTATCCAAATTTGCAAGTGTAATGGATAATGATGGCTTAAAGACTCACAGATAAAAATGGACAGGAAACGAGAGAGAGACATCGAGAATGAATGAATGAATGAATGAATGAATGAATGAATGAATGAATGAATGATCCCTAATTTACTGATGGCTTAAGCTTAAGCAATTACAGACAGACAAATGTCAGATTGGAGTGATGTAGACAGAAAGACAGAGGAAAAGATTGGGAGAGAGACGGAGATGACAGATAGACAGACAAACAGAGGAAGCGATTGGGAGAGAGACGAAGAGGACAGATAGACAGACAAACAGGTACACTGAGATGCATGGGCTCATATTTACGTTCGATGCTCCGGCCCAGCCACCTGACCAGACCTTGGAATGACAGAGCAGTCAGTTACGGAGAAGCCAACACACAGCACACACACACACAACACAAACACACACACAACACACAGCAGCACACACACACACACACACACACACACACACACACACACACACACACACACACACACACACACACACACACACACACAGTGGGAAGAGGAAAGGAGATGTAAAGGAGATGGAGAGTGTGTGAAAAAAAATGAAAAGACATGAGTAGGAAAGTTTAAGATAGCAAAGAAACAATCAAAGGCTGAGGTGTGTGTGTGTAGAATGTTTGGTATTTTAAAGGTATATTAGCAGGGTAGGAGGTAGTGGGAGAGGGGCAGTCTGCGGCGGAGCCTCACCGGGGCAGCTGGGTGAAGGCCTGGAAGCCGGCCTTGGAGGCCACCAGACGACGCAGGGCCTGGAACTGGCTCTCCACCTCGGCGTTGGGCCCCGTCATCTCAGCCTCCTGGGACAGCAGGGCCAGGATGGCGTTGTTGATCAGCTTCTCCTTGTTCTCCGAGAACAGGCCCTGCAGCCGATCGGCAGGGAAGGTACAACCAAAGGGTTCATTAAGAAAAGAAAAAGGTCATTGATTTAGGGGCTAATTATTGTAGATCACATGAAGCAGATCGAAACGTGCGCTTAAAATATGTGGGGACAGCCCTATGCCAGGACCAGGAAATTATACAAATATGAAATAAGGAAGAAAATAAAAAACACCATTCCATTTTGCCTCAGCATACATATACATTCTTAACGACATCACACACACACACACACACACACACATACACATACACACTTACATCTTGGGTGACGGCGTGCAGCACCCCACTGTAAGAGATGTTGGCGTTAAATCTGAACACAGCGTCTGCAAAGTTCCCATCTGAGGACGACAAACCATGTTAGATCAGCTTGAGCTCGGCCAAGCTCACAACATGCCCTTCCCTGCCCTGCCCACATCATGCCTGTCCTGCCCTGCCCACATCATGCTGAATCATCCTCATGCTAGTTATTCACTCATGGATCCAGGCTGACTGCAGGCGCACTCTCGGTGCACTTGTCTCTTCACATGCCACACACACACACACACACACACACATCACCAACACATGACTGGAGCCAAGGCCACACACACACACACAGCTTTGGCTGAAGGAATCTGTCCAACTAGACTTCTATCAGATGATCACAATGGGTGCTAGAAACCCCTCACACTATCAAATGCCTTAAGAAACGTGGCAACTCAAAAGGTAGTTTTGGCAAGTGAAGGAGTTGCAAAACAGGATTAAAGATCAGAATTAATAATGAATGACGATAATTAATAATTCCAATGAATCTCAAATTCATTTGTATTTTGCCTCTTAATTAGACTTTGGTTGGAATGTAAGGGTCTTTGGTTAAGTGTCCTGCCATCTGGAATACTGTGTCCTAGGGACAGCAGGAGGTGTGATGGAATAGGTGTCTTTCACAGCCTCTTATCTCAGGTCGTGTCAGAGTGTCATCGTAATCCCCACCCACCCACCCACCCCCATGATACAGGCCTCTGAAACATTTGCTCACGGCTGGATCCTCTAATTAACAACTTCTTCCGTGAACCAACATTGCGGTAGTTCCCGTATCTCGAGTAGCTGCCTAAAACAGTATTCATCTAGGGTCGGGGCTATTGGTTGCCACCCATTCTTCTGTTTGGGACACTTAAACTTGGACTGTTTTAATGTCTAATCAGAGACACGGGTGAATCTGCGGAGTAAAACCTTCCTCTCCCTCCCTTGATGCGCATCATCGTGAGAATAATGTGTTAAGACAGGCGCTGGCGTGAGGTGGACGGAGAGCTGTGGAAGGAGACTCACTCGGTGGGGCGGCCAGGAACTTGAGGTGCAGGCTCTCCACCTCCTCATCCACGGGCATGCTGAGCAGGCCCCAGCGCTGGCCCCGCCGGGTGGGGGCCATCTTCACACACACGTCCCGGTTCCCCGACGCACGCACCCCGTCCAGCAGGCTCGCCAGCAAAGAGTCCCTGCGCAGGATGAAGGGTAGGAAGAGAATGAGACGCAGAAAAAGGTGGGAACAGACAGAGGTGAGAGATTGAAAAAGTGTTGGGAAGGAACATTTAATTGGATGTGCAAATGCAAAATCCAAGAAAACAGGAGTGAGGAAACAACACACAGATAGACAAGTGTGTATATCTCTTGGTGTATATGTGTATCCATGTGTGTTTGCATCTGTTAATGTGTGTGTGTTTGTGTGTGTGTGTGTGTACCTTTCTGTGGAGCAGTACTTGCGGATCTGTCCTCGGATGAACTCCACGTAGAACACCTGAGGGTTGTCTTCATCACAGACCAGCGCAAACACCTGCAGACGCGCCACACGCCCAGCAGGGAGGGGGAGAAATTACAGCCCATCACTTCATTCTCTCATCTCACACTCTGCCCCCGTCTGTTTACGCACCCGTGCTTACACAGCCAATTAAACATTACCGTTCTCCACCACACACACACACACACACACACACACGCACACGCACACATTAACAGATGCACACACACGCACACACGTTCTGTCAGGTCCCTATTATTACTGCATCACGGTTTTTCATTTGAAAGCACATTTTTGTGGTTTCATTTTGGTTGTTTGGCGTCTCCACCCACAAAGGTATTATATTAACAGCCTAATGCATTCTGCATGTCCTTGTAGTATCCTTCATGAATACTACTTTATTACTACCTTCCAACAATGATCAGGTGTGCACAGGTATGACGTGTGAGTAGTGCCCATAACTACTAGAGTTCAGGGCAAACATGTCCGTCAGGATCATATAGAACTAAACAGGCATGTCTGACTTTAAGGTTACAGATGGTCATTCAGTGGTCTTTCAACATACCTCTTCAAAGGGCTTGACGGTGACGATGTTGTAAGAGGCAGGGTCTCTTTCCACAAGGCATGTCTCTGTGAGGGCTAGGATCCTCTTGATGGGCTCCTAAGAGGGACAAACAGAGCTGAGGCCATCAGCACTAATGAAAACAGGCACAGTCCAAAAACTGCGCAAGACCAGCACTGTCACAACACCGATCACGGACCTGACAGCAGAGGTCAGCGTCAGAGCAAAGTGGACAGAGGGCTAGACAGAGAGATGGAGTGGGACAGAGAAAGACTGCGGAAAGCAAAGCAATCAGAAGGGTACGGACTGAGAACTGAAGGAGAGAGAGATGTTCTTCAACGTGTTATTTCAAACTACAATTTCAACAAGAAGAGAGAGAAAGGAAAGAAATGTTTTTTCAACATGTTATTTCGAACTATAAATTTCAGTAGGAGAGTACAACAGCTTCATCCGGGGGAGGGGAGCTCTCTTCACACTCTAACTACTGGTTGCCGCTGCAAATAAGCTCAAGATACTGAAATAAAGGATGATAACTGATTACAAACTGCGCCAATAGCAGGGAAATGAAACATTTCCTGTCTACCTGAGAGGCTACACAGTAGCCATTGAGCGTCCAGCGTTGCCATTGAGTGTCAGCCACTGGCAAAACTTTCCCTTTAAAGTCGACTGAGCCTGCTACACAGTAGAGCTGAACCACTCTGAGGCCTCTCTCTGTCTCTATCTCTCACCATGTGTCGAGGGGAGATCTTCTGCACCACGAACTCGGCCAGCGAGGTGATGCACTCGTCCGAGCCGTACTTGCCCAGGCGCTCGCCGACAAAGCCCTCGAAGGTGAGCGGGTCCTTGCGCAGCCGCAGCGTTATGCCGATGTAGTTACCGGCGTGTTCGATGGCACTGCGGATGATCTCGTCGCGGTTCTCTGACGCATACAGGTGCTGTGGGTGGAGATGCAAGTAATCATTTATGGCTGTAGGATTGAGCTCATGTCTGTGATTGGTCTGTGTTACAGTAGGATTGAGCTCATGTCTGTGATTGGTCTGTGGGATTGAGCTCATGTCTGTGATTGGTCTGTGGGATTGAGCTTGTGTCTGTGATTGGCCTGTGGGATTGAGCTCATGTCTGTGATTGGTCTGTGGGATTGAGCTCATGTCTGTGATTGGTCTGTGGGATTGAGCTCATGTCTGTGATTGGTCTGTGTTACAGTAGGATTGAGCTCATCTGTGATTGGTCTGTGTTACAGTAGGATTGAGCTCATGTCTGTGATTGGTCTGTGTTACAGTAGGATTGAGCTCATGTCTGTGATTGGTCTGTGGGATTGAGCTTGTGTCTGTGATTGGTCTGTGGGATTGAGCTCATGTCTGTGATTGGTCTGTGGGATTGAGCTTGTGTCTGTGATTGGTCTGTGTTACAGTAGGATTGAGCTCATGTCTGTGATTGGTCTGTGTTACAGTAGGATTGAGCTCATGTCTGTGATTGGTCTGTGGGATTGAGCTTGTGTCTGTGATTGGTCTGTGGGATTGAGCTCATGTCTGTGATTGGTCTGTGGGATTGAGCTTGTGTCTGTGATTGGTCTGTGTTACAGTAGGATTGAGCTCATGTCTGTGATTGGTCTGTGGGATTGAGCTTGTGTCTGTGATTGGTCTGTGGGATTGAGCTCATGTCTGTGATTGGTCTGTGGGATTGAGCTTGTGTCTGTGATTGGTCTGTGTTACAGTAGGATTGAGCTCATGTCTGTGATTGGTCTGTGGGATTGAGCTTGTATCTGTGATTGGTCTGTGTTACAGTAGGATTGAGCTCATGTCTCTGTGATTGGTCTGTGGGATTGAGCTCATGTCTGTGATTGGTCTGTGGGATTGAGCTCATGTCTGTGATTGGTCTGTGGGATTGAGCTCATGTCTGTGATTGGTCGGTGTTACATTTACTTTCATTTGACAGGAAGCCACTGCTTCAACATTCGCAAAATTCATAACATGCTGGACGGAACACTCTCCACAGAAATACCCTCACAAGGTAGTTAACACTCCATTTTTCTTTGAATCAACCAATCACATACATACATACACACACAAACAAACACACACACACACATACATACAAACACACACGCACAAAACCTTACCAGCCTGCTGAAGCCACCGTAGAGGATACAGAAGCCGCCCTGGTAGTCGGAGACCTCGGCGAAGCCCTCTACAGACCGGTAGTCATAGGAAGAGATCACTCGATTGGTGTGGGGGTCGATCTGGTCGATGCCCCCCGGCGTGACCTCCAGGCTAACCTGCTTGCGCTGGTCGCTCCAGTGGTGCTTGTAACAGTTGAAGCGCTGCAGAGGAAGAAGAGGGACACAGGGCTCAGCTGCAGAGGATGAAGAGGTGGGACATAGGGTACAGCTGCAGAGGATGAAGGGGTGGGACATAGGGTACAGCTGCAGGGACTAGCAAGTTCATCTGCACAAATGAATTTGTGGCTCTCGAGCTGTGTCCTGACACCTTTTCATTCCTAGCTGCAATATGTCTTTGAATGCTGTATCAGAGAGTTGACGCTCATCCATGGTAAATGGTCTATGGTTCAAATTGTATTGTGACAAACCTAACTAAAAGCAGAGTGATTACAGACCTCAGAATTGGTCTCTCATTCTCTTGCTGGCTCCCCCATTCTACAAAGCTACAACCCCCCCATCAGGAGTGTACAGGGTCACTTTCTTTAACAACATTTCAAAACTTTTCCATGTCTTTAAGGACCTTTCATGAAATCTCAATGACCCTTCAAAACCTACAGGTGCACAAAATAGCGTAGTTGACAGCACAGATTGGGCCTGCTCCTGAACGAAGATGAATAATTCCATTCCTTTTTTATTAGGCTAGTTAGACCATGTCAATTCAACTGGAAACTGGCTGTGCGAATTTTTGCAGCGTGATACAAACATTATCCAAGAGTAACACAACATCATTTATTTCATTAGACCTACATACAACAAAATCAAATTCCACAACTTTTCCAAAACTTTCATGACTTTTTCAGGCCTGGAAAAAAGGGTATTTTTAAAATCCTGTGACTTTTCCAGGAGTGTCGTGGGGGTTCTAGTTCCTGCTCAGAGAGGAGTTCAAAACTTCCACCACCTCTTTGCATAATATCGCGCTATCACCTCATTACCCAGATCTTCACATGCTTATCACTGTCCACAACCACATACTGAGATTTGCATTGGAATCCACATCATGGTATCTTGTGTAATCTTTGTTAGCCTTGCCTGTAGCTCCACAGCCTAACAGCGATACTGAAGCTTGCTAACACAGCGTTGTGAAGGTTCAAGCCCTCAGTGGCTAGGAAGGAGCTAGCGGCTAGCCTGCCGGTGAAAAACAAGCTTTAGCGCATGTGTGTCATACGGCAGAAGTGGTATTAATCAAGGCAGATGAAAGTCCAGCCGGTGCGGGCTTCTGGATGATCCGTTTGCTTACAAAACACTATGCACCAATCATGCAGAGTCAACAAACACACTTTCAGGGAAATGCGAAACACAAACACATAGAAGACAAAGAGCGCTTTAATGAAGCGGTGAGTCAGTTGGGCCGTTTGTTCCCTCAGCTGCTGCTTCTTTCATTTTCTCTTCACCGAGTGCTGATGTACGTGTTCCCCTTTCTAGTTCTGCTAAGGGCTCTAGGTAGGCCCCACACCGTGTGTGTGTGTCAGTGTTTGTAACAGCCAATGTGTGCGTGCGTGTGTGTAAGTGTGTGTGCTTTCATAAACACAAGAGGACACAATCAGGTCATGTGTGTACAAGTACGGTAGCGTGTCTGGGAAACCATGAGTTTGACTACGCATCACAAAGGACACATGTAAATATGGACTCATTATGGGATGGTAACCACCACAGTGCCATTCCTACTCACCCTCCCGGTGATCTTTCCCTCGGAGAAGTCTGTTCTGAAGCGCTGTGGAGAGAACAGAGTAACACAGGTCAGACAGACAGACAGAGAGGCAGACAGACAGACAGACAGACAGACAGACAGACAGACAGACAGACAGACAGGATGTTAGTGGGCTTTAACAGAGCTGCCCTGCTGAGGGTCACACTGGCGCTCCAGAGGAGAGCTGCACATGAAATATTCATGCTGCCCTGTGCGCTGGTCTGGGCTGGGCTAATACAGGCAGGGGGTCAGGCAGGCGTGAAGAGGAGCTGGCCTCCGTCTACACCCACACACCCAGTCTGAGGAGGACAGCGCACAGCGAAGAGGAGCTGACCTCCGTCTACACCCACACACCCAGTCTGAGGGGGAGAGGGCACAGTGCAGAGGCAAAGCTTTGAAAAGCAAAAAGAAATCCTGGGTCTGTATTCACAAAGCATTTGATCTCACTACTAAGAGTACTCCTAAGATGTTCTAAACGTTTCTAACTGGAAGTTTTCTCCTAATTCCTCTCCACTATGCTGCCGAAGACCAACTTATACTAAGGAAAAGAGAGAACTCCTAAGCCAAGAGAAAGACACCGTTGCTATGGCTGATGTCAAATGTCACGCACAAGCTCACTTTCAATGACCTCTCGGTTGGCGGTTGGTGAGTGACAGGTCTGTGACGGAGAGTAGGCGTGCGCTTCATAGCCGACCACAATGAATGAATGACAGGCTACGCATTAAATAATCATGGAATACGCTAGCCACAGAGCAAGCACTTTCACAGTTTTCCAAATGCATCTGTGTGATGACACACACTGTCTGTTTGTGTAGACGAGAGCTCCAATCGTTCTGTAATTCTACAATCACATTCACGTCACATTTAATTAAATGTCGGCACTTAGTTCGCAACTGGTTTCAGATGGCTGGTGACGTTATTTGATCCCTTACAAGCTCTATAATTATTCCCTCGTGATTGAGACGGACTCGTTTACAGTCATTCTGCCTCTGCATTCTAAAGCATTTGGAAAGATAGAACCTGCCATTTTACATTTGTCTGGAAGTTGGTCTTAGTGAGTTAGGAGTTCTCTCGACTACTTCTTAGTTCTCCCACACTTCTCCCATGTTACATTCGTCTGGTTTGCTTTATCAATGCTTTATCAATACGATCTCCAATGACAATCTCCCTAATCTTTCAGACATTTCCAAATCTAAATCATTAAGCATGTTAGTCTGCCATATTAGAAGCTTTCTCATGCAGTATATGTGAGAGGAAAACTCTGTGTATATGTTAGGACCGTATTTGTGACCGTGATCATGTTATAGCCCCACTACAAAAAATGGCCTCTTGGTCCGAATAAACAACGTTCTATTGACAGAAGCAATCAAAAAACAGAACAGAATCAAATCAATCATGATATCCTGCTGCAGCCTTTGCATCCACAAACACAAACATGGCATTGTCATGTGTTCATGCATCTTCAACAGACCCTTCCATGCCATGCGTGTAGGAGGCTCTAAAGCAGGACGCCTCGTTCCCCCCTCTTCACCAAGCCTATTGGGCCGTGTGAAACATGAACGTGTGTCTGTGAGATGATTAACCGTGCTCCCTCACTCACACACACACACACACACTCAGAGTGCTCCCTCACTCACTCACACACACTCAGAGTGCTCCCTCACTCACTCACACACACTCAGAGTGCTCCCTCACTCACTCACACTCAGAGTGCTCCCTCACACACACACACACACACACACACACACACACACACACACACACACACAGAGAGTGCTCCCTCACCAGCGCCTCCGTCAGCAGCTCCGTGCGGTGCTCCGTGGAGAACTTGAGCGTCTCCGACTTCTTCCCGCTGCCCTTGCGGAACGTGAGGTTGAACTCGGTCCCCTGGCCCTTGCCCACTGGCGTGATGCCACAGATGTCTCCATACGGCCACTGGCACACACACACACACACACACACACACACACACACACACACACACACACACACACACACACACACACACACACACACACACACACACACACACACACACACAGGTAAGAACATACAAAAACACAGACAGACACACAAAAACATACATGCACGCACACCGCCAGGACAGGGCACACGCGCATAAACACACATAGACAGACATACAGAAACACACACACACACGCACACACGCACACAATAACATTGGAAAATGTTTCATTATTAGGTTTAGGTGATGTACAGACAAAATTAAGTTTTATATACAATAATGATCATAACAGTACTGGCATAAATGCGACTGGCATGCAACCAACGCATGCAACCAACGCATGCAACGACGCAGCGACTCACCTGATTTGTGACCTCTAGCGTGGTGGGGTTGTATGTGGTGATACCATGAGAGCCAATTGAGAAGACTCTCTTATACCTGCGGACACACAGACGGAAGAAAAAAAATCATATGTCACCAGCAGACATATTGTACATATATTCTCTCACACACACACACTCATGGCAAGTCTCCCAATCAAGACACAAGTCTCCCAATCAAGAGTACATGTTCACACATTCTCTCTCTTGTGCGCACTAACTCACACACACAAACACACACTCAGACATTCAAAGACTCTGACCAACATACAATATCATTTCTTTGGCAAGTGCCTTATCAACACAGACACTTGACAATGATAAGTGAGGTGGCGTGGGGACACTGGTGCCAGAGGGGGACACCATCACATCCAACTCAGACACATCAGACACCGAGAGAGGAGAGAGAGAAGGAGGGAGAGAAGGGAGGGAGGAGGAACGAGAGAGAGAGGATGAGAGGAGGGAGAGGTAAGAACTGATATAATCAAAGCTGACACTGTTCCAAACCCATTCAAGCATCCAAAAATATCCCCCCACTCCCCCGTCCTGAGAATAGCCCTGCCCAGGGTGGGGTGTGAGAGCCGGATAGAGGCCCAGGGGACACAGGGCCACTCCAGCAGACACTTCAAGGCTCTTCAATCTCCACCCAGAGAGAGAGAGAGACCTCACAGACACAAAGACATGGCCTCCAGGCCTAAGGAGGGCCCTGGATAGCTAAAGAGTGAGAAGTGTGTGTGTGTATGTGTGTGTGTGTGTGTGTGTGTGTGTGTTGGGGAGGGGGGTGGGAGGTCTCATCACTGACTGAAGGCTCATGCATTTCTTACCCAGGTTTCTGTATCATTTATCAGCCTGTTCTCCACTACACACACATGGAATTAGGGGTAAAAAAAACAATAAAAAAAACGATTCTGTCTCGATTTAGAAAAGTTCATAATCGGAATTTTTTAAATGAAATTAGTTCGCCTGCTGCAACATTCTGTTCGCCCGCTGCAGAACGCAACAGAAAACTCTCCTCTTTGGCCTGCTGATGCTCTGCTATACACACATGCGCACTGAGTGCACTGAGCGCCCTGAGCGCACTATACACACATGTGCGCGAGCCGTTTGGCAGCTTGTGTCACTTGTGCTCCAAACAAGAGCAATGTACGAGAGTCACACCGGCGCAAACGTGGCTGACTTGTTTTAAGAGGGTAGCAGAGGAATGGCATCTGAATGACAAAGAATTCGTTTTAGGTCACAGACAATGCTGCTAATATGGTCATTCTGCTACCCTCTTCAACAAGTCAGCCACGTTTGCGCCCGTGTGACTCTCGTACATTGTTCTTGTTTGGAGCACAAGTACAGCGTTGGTATTGCTGTGTCGGTGAAGTATCGCCAAGAAGGTTTTTGTGTTGAAATGCAAGCGGCATAAAGTAGCGTATTATTGTGTAGCATAACTTTTTTTCTGTCTCAGGGATATGCTGCTTATTACCCATAATAACAGGGGCATTTTGTGTTTGAAGTCTTATTCTTATCATTGACTAAGAGCAGCTTTTTCTTTCATAATTTAAAAGAAAAATTAATCTGTTTAATATTTTTTTACATAGGCTACTTCCATATTGTGTTGAAATGCAAGCTGCATTGCTTATTGCATTGTTGATAGAAAGTCATATTTGTGAAAGATTTTTTTTTCTCTTATAAGAAGGTAATTCATCTGTTGATTTTCGCAGCTTAGCAACTGCAGCAGTTTTTTTCTGTCTCTGGGATATGCTGCGTATTACCCACAAGAGGAGGATTTTGTGTTTGAAGTCTTAGAAAAGAAAAGAAAAGAAAAATGAATGTTTTTTTTTTTTACATCCATATTGTGTTGAAATGCAAGCTGCATCGATTATTGCATTGTTCATAGAAAGTCATAATTGTGACGAGGAAAAGCTTTTTCTCTAATAAAAAAAGAGAAGGTTATTCATCTGTTGATTTTATTTATTTATCAAACACAACGTGGGAAGTGATTAGCAACCTCTGAGTAGCAAACTCAAATGTTTTAAATATCGAGATGCATCGATAATCGGTTTATAATTGATAATCGATAATCGGTTTAGAATCGATAATCGGTTTAGAATCGGAATCGAATCGTGAGGTGCCAAGAGATTCCCATCCCTACATGGAATGGTGGTCTGTTCTCCACTACACACACACACACACACACACACACACACACACACACACACACACGGAATGGTGGTCGGTTCTCCACAACACACACAAGGAATGGTGGTCTGTTCTCCACTACACACACATGGAATGGTGGTCTGTTCTCCACTACACACACACACACACACACACACACATGGAATGGTGGTCTGTTCTCCACTACACACACACACACACACATGGAATGGTGGTCTGTTCTCCACTACACACACACACACACACACATGGAATGGTGGTCTGTTATCCACAACACACACACACACACACACACACGGAATGGTGGTCTGTTATCCACAACACACACACACACACACACATGGAATGGTGGTCTGTTATCCACTACACACACATGGAATGGTGGTCTGTTCTCCACTACACACACACATGGAATGGTGGCCTGTTCTCCACTACACACACACACACATGGAATGGTGGTCTGTTCTCCACTACACACACACACATGGAATGGTGGCCTGTTCTCCACTACACACACACACATGGAATGGTGGTCTGTTATCCACTACACACACACACACACATGGAATGGTGGTCTGTTATCCACTACACACACATGGAATGGTGGTCTGTTCTCCACTACACACACACATGGAATGGTGGTCTGTTATCCACTACACACACACATGGAATGGTGGCTGCCTTAGCCAGTCAATATAACATAGCAAGCTGACAGAGAGCAGAAGCACAGATACCCAACTCCATGATATCAGGCAGACAGAGGAGCCCCAAGGTGCAACCATGCTGCCTGAGGTGAAGATGGCGGTCTCACCATTACACAAACACTTCCGTGGGGCGGGCGTGTTTCAAATGTGTTTAAAGGGACTGATGAATTCGATTTTTGTATAACTGAGATGCTGTGAGGCTCTGGGTGTAAGGGTGTGTGTGTGTATGAGAGAGAAGAGACAGGCCATCAGTAGGGGTGTGAAGCGGAATGCTGCCACAAGAGCTGCTTGAGGGTTAGGACACGAATAAGAGCTGCTGCCACACAAACACACACAGACACATGGCTGGCCCTGGCACACTTAAGAAATCACCGAGGCAACCAACAAAGAGGAGAGTCATGGGACATAATCACCCATAACTTCATACCAACTGCGCTGTCAATCATCAGCACAGCCAGAGGCACATTAGTATGGACCAAACAACAGAAGCACAAGCAAACAGCAGCCTTCCCAGCACCGCCTGGCCTGGCCTCGCCAGCTCCTCAAAGACACCACAGATCAGAAGAGCGCTCACACACAGGAGAGTCCTGTAGCCTGATTCAATTCCTCAGACATGATATTATGTGAGGGTTTGCTGCAGTCCTCACAGACAGAGCAAAGCATGCTGACATCTCCCACTCTGCTACCAGCTTACAGCCGCTACTCTGCATTAGCAATTCCCTCTGTGGTGAAACACTGAAACAAGACAGGTTAAACATTGAAACAAGTCAGGTTTAGCACTGAAACAAGACAGGTTTTGCACAGTTCTGCAATCAATCCAGGTCCTGGGCTTGTTCATTGCAAACCTCCCAATTTAGCCCAAGTTCGGATCAAAGGAGCAAAAACTATCACTTCATGAGATCGACGAGAGATGAAACACTTTAGGGAACATGCATTTTGGAGTTCACAGATACACACCCTGCCACATAGACTAGCATGACCGGCTAAGCTGACAGAACAGAGGCATTAGTCAAACTGCCATTTCACAATAAAGCCACAGGCACATCAGATTTGTGGTGAGAAGTGGTGGACGTGACACAACATAAGCCAGGCCACCCAAGATGGTGCAAGGCTTGCTGACTGTTCTTCCAGGGGAAGAGGGCCTGTGCTTCCCAGCACCAGAGGCTGGTGTTAGACGGGGCCCTGATGAGCTTCTTCACACACTGAAAGGCCGGTGTCAGCAATACGCCTCGCTTCAAAAGAGCTCTCTGTGTCACAGCGCCGTAAGAGCTGATGCTATTACCAGGAAGACAGGAATGAGTGAGTGTGTGTGTGTGTGTGTGTGTGTGAGGGAAAAAGAAAGTAGTACCATAATTCAGGAAGAGTACCAGGAGAGTATGTGTGTGTGTGTGTGCTCTCCTCTAAACATCCCAAAGCTAATAAGTGAGCAGATGTGATCGCTGGTTTGGGGAATTTCAGTTCAGTTTCAGTTCAGACGCTACACAAACCAAAGCTCTACGCAGACAGACACAATGGACGCATCTACAGCTCAGGCTGGGATAGCCGTTACTCCCGACTGGTCCTTCCTGAAAGACTAACGACTCACAGCGGAGGCTTCTCATTTGGTGGCAGTATTTTTTGGTCATGCCATTGCACAAGAGAAAAGTGTCGATTGAACCATATTAACAGTGATATTACTACTCTGAGACCGTTCTCCCTGACAGGCCCTGCTAACGAGGCTAAGACTAGGCATCACTCCAAGCCAATGAGTTTCCCACCCAGTCTGATTGCCCTATAATGGCATCACTAACCTAAAATAGACCTGGAGTGACTGGCTCTCTGCTCTGGTCTGTTTCAGAAGCTAGACAGCACCTTTGGTGTTGATGCTATGGATCTTAATTTCCATCCAGCTCTTTCCTCACATTACCCAACCACCAGGTGTGTCTGTCTGTCTGTCTGTCTGTGGCTGTCTGTCTGTGGCTGTCTGTCTGGCTGTCTGGCTGTGGCTGTCTGTCTGGCTGGCTGTGGCTGGCTGTGTCTGTCTGTGGCTGTCTGTCTGTCTGTGGCTGTCTGTCTGTCTGTCTGTGGCTGTCTGTCTGTCTGTGGCTGTCTGTCTGTCTGTGGCTGTCTGTCTGTCTGTGGCTGTCTGTCTGTCTGTCTGTGGCTGTCTGTCTGTCTGTCTGTGGCTGTCTGTCTGTCTGTGGCTGTCTGTCTGTCCACCTCTCCTATCTTTGTGTTTTATGGGTCCACCCATCTGAGTGCTGATGCAGTGCATATTTCCACCCAGTTAAAAGCGGTGAAGACAGACAGAGTCACAGCCCTTCAATCACCTCACTCCACTCTTTGTGCCACAGCTCTCAGTTTTTATTGGATTTTCTCTCACTCTCTCTCTTTCTTTTTCTGCTTTAAGAGGCTGTGCAGGAGGGGACTCGTGACACATGACTGTTTTTGTGCTGAACGAAAAAAGCCTACAAGGATGAATTATTAACCACACACAAACGCAGAAATGCCTGCCTACCTACACACACACACACACACACACACACACACACACGCACACACGCACACGCACGCACCCACGCCGATCGACCACACCACATAGAGGGGTTTATTGAACAGTGTGTGCAGATACCTCCTCCCATCCCTGTGCTGCACATTAACAGGCCAGAGGTCAATTGGAGAGAAACGACTTGATGGAACGTCCTCTTCCTCCCCCACCACACACGAGTTGGTGGTGAATCGCTCTACAGATTCACAGACAGAAAACATCAACAAAGGCTTACAGTCCCAATCACCAGGCAGTAGGTGGACTTTGCGCACAATAATGCTTACAAACAAAAAGTAAAGAGAGGTCAACGTAAGGAAGGATGACAAAAACTGATAAAACGCTAACTCTGATCCAAATCTCCTTGGGGCTAGACAACAACAAAGACGCGATAATGAGATTCCAACCAGATTGATTTTTCTCTTCCCTTCTCAACCAGACAAATGACAACAAGAGCACTCTGCATGGAGTTAATCAACAACTCTAATCAGATCACACTATAGCCTGTAAAAATCTGATTGACAGTTACATACAACTCAGTAAAGTTCAAATAAAGAGGCTGAACTCAAGTAAACCCAAATAAATTAACCTATATCAGGACAGAAGGGAACACAATATTCCTCTTTATCACATTGAGCTTACATAGTCTACAAAACTCTATACAGTTACCATACATGCAATAGGAACTGAATCCAGCAAAAAAACACAACCTCAGGGTTTGTACATAGACAGGCAACTAAGCGCATGTCAGCGCGTTTGACTTCAGAGAGTTCAGTGAATGCTGGTCACAGATAACAGGCTTTACTGTGCACGCAGCCTCAAGCACATGATCAAGCCTCTGCTTCCTGTCAAACAGGAAGTAGCGAGTGCCCTTAACCTTAGAGAGCCACAGGAAGTTATTTTTTTGTGCCACTCTTAATATGCCACCACCGCAATCACAGCTGTATGAGTAGAGTCAACAGTTGTATAAGTACAGTTGGATGACTCTCCTAGTGGCATAAGATGCAAGGACAAGCCATACTGACCTCCTAGCTACAGGTCAAGGTCAGGATTTACAGTGGAAATTCAGCTGCGGTGATTAAGTGAACAGGTAACCTGCACTTAGAACAGCAGCAGCAGCATCAGCAGCGGACACGTGGGCCTCACCTGACTGTAAACTCATCCAGTGGGGTTAAAGTCCACAACAGCTGAGCACAGCACTGCACTAATGCACAGCGCAGCAATCGACACGGATCACAAGTTCTTGAACCAAACAGACTTGTCCCATCAAAGCAGACAGGTCCTGACCACGAGTGTGCACGTAAACAGAACTGAGTAGAGATCTTGCATATTGATCCACGCCACAATAACCAGGCTTGTTGTTGAGGCCTGGTGAGGAAAGTTCACAAAAAGCATATAACTCCCTTTGGCTTCCTAATAGCATACTAGATTTGGGTTGCACAAGAAGCAAGACGCTCACACAAACTATAGCCCAACAAGGACAAGACACTTGCCAGATGCATTGCTTCATCACAACAACCTCAGACCAACAAATTTCAAATAATGACCCAACTGACCAATGACCAAACTGGAAAAGTCTGCCATGCAGTATCAGTAATCAGTAAGATTACTGAGTTATAAATGCATGTTTTGACCTAAATGTGAAGAATGGCAATAATACTGCATCCTGGCCAAAATCTTGTGATAGTATGGTCTCATCATCTCTATGGCATGTCCCACCCCTAACTACTACAGAGTGTGAGAGCATGAATGACAGAGAGACAGAAAACCCCTGTATGTCTCCTGCTTATATTTCTGCCTTGAATCAGCATTCAAGATTCTCTTACTGACAATATATCATGGAGACACATCCTTAAGCACAGTAATAGTTTCAACAAAACAGCATTCACTTTCACTTGCCCTCCAAGGAAATGTGATACCCTGTCTTCCTGAGAATATAAAAATAGCTCGACTTCCGATGTTATCTACCAAACACAAATTGTGCATTTACGAAGAAAAAAAATGAAATCACATAAAGCAAGTATTCAAACATTCAGACGCCAAAGCATTGCGCAACACAAAGATCCTCTACTTCCGTACATGCAAATAATGAATCACAACACATGCACACACGTATGAATGCACCCTTTCAAAACATGGAGGAGACGGACAGACAGCAGAGGCACACACATGTCCATAGCACATACTCCAACACATAGGACATACACATGCTCATATACACACACAACGTACACACGCACACTCATGTGCACAAATACACACGCACAGTCTGAATCAGCTTCTTCATTAACTATTCTCAGCACAATTCCTGCCTGTTTCTCAGAGGGCTCGAGTCACACACAAGCCCGTGGTGGAGCAGGACGGCTCATGTGCGCACGCACACACACACGCACACACACACACACGCCCGTGGTGAAGCAGGACAGCTCCAGGACACAGAAGAGCCTGGCAGATCTGCACTGGTCAATAAACAGCCTTTATGGGAGAACACACTGCGGCCGTATAACAAAGCCATAGTGCATAGCACAGACTGGCAACTAGTGACACTCGCACGGGGAAATAAAAGTGCATTTGGGCGCGTGGCTCATTTCTCTAGGCTTTGTGATGTAGGGACCGTTGCATGTTGGTTTGGTTGTTCTGGCCAATTCTGTATTGCTTTTCTTTTGAGACCCACGCAGTCGGCTTTTGATTCCTTTACTCTGTTTTCTCACAAAGAGCTGAGGGTTGAGTAACTTCCTGTGTGCGAGAGGCTCACTGTGGAGAGGAGAGGAGCGGAGAGATGATGTCTCTCAAGCCCCCCAGCAAACCTTCCACCTCGCTCTCCGCACACTCTCCTTCTATGATTATCAGTCACACACACACACACACACACACACACACACACACACACACACACACACACACACACACACACACACACACCTCTAAATGGGTTCACACAGACAACTGCAATACATAAACACACACCAGAAACACACACGCACTATCTGACACATACATACACACACACAAAACACACACACACACACACTTTCTGACACACACACATGCGTGCACACGCACTTTGACACACACACACACACACACACACACACACGTACGTGCAGGCACACAAACTTTGAAACACACACACACACACACACTCACACATATATAAAAGAAGCTCGCAAATGGAAAATTTGTTTCAAAACCACAGGAAGGTTCCACTGCTGCAGGTGGTGACAGTGTCTGCTAATCTGGCATTGCATGTGTTAAACCACACTGAGTCCTCCAGCTACCTTCATCCAATAAGGAAACAGCAGAACAGACCAATCAAATTACAGTCAGATGGTCCCCGTACGTTATGGTCTCCCCTAAAAGGGCTCATGAGGGAATTCTGGTGTGATGTTGCACAGTGATTCATGGAGTCACAAAACAAACATCTTCTGGCTCATGTGCCCCACAACTCCGTCAGTCTACTTCCCTTCCTCTTATTTTGACAAGACACGGGGAACACACACATTTCAGGAACAGCAGTGTATAACACTGATCCCTTCTCGAGCCTGTGTGGAGTGTGGATTCACACTGACCCCTTCTCGAGCCTGTGTGGAGTGTGGATTCACACTGACCCCTTCTCGAGCCTGTGTGGAGTGTGGATTCACACTGACCCCTTCTCGAGCAAGTGTGGAGTGTGGATTCCTTGCCCAAAGAAGGAACACAGATTTCTTTGACGGCTCTTTCTATGGTCAATCTGAGCTCTGAGGTCAACCAGTGCAGGCTGCAGTACAGACCAAACACAGCACTGACTCAAAGGCACACACGTTCACAGATTCCCCACCTACTGACTCAAACGCACACACATTCACAGATTCCCCATCTACTGACTCAATGGCACACACATTCACAGACCTACTGAGCCACTTCTGCTATTCAGAAGCTTGGCTCGTCTGTGTGGGAACCCATTCACCCAAACAGCAATCCTCTTACATCATGAGACTTAACTCTCTTTCCTACCCTCTCAGGCATGCCCTTGGAGAGGAGACCCTCGATGTGTGTGTGTGTGTGTGTGTGTAAAACAACGCTGGTGTTATCTTTGGCCCACACCGCACCTGAACTCTATCAAAAGAGAAACAAAGGTAAATATAAACAAAATTTGATAAAGCGAAAAGAAAAATGTGGGCCAACACGGTGGATTCCTGATTTGAACACTCGTTCCTCCCTTCAGTACTGCTCAAATGTAATCACAAGAGGAGAGACACATCTAGCAGGAGAAGCCTTCAGTACTGCTCAAATGTAAATCACAAGAGGAGAGAGACATCTAGCAGGAGAAGAGGCAAGAGGGACGCAAGCGGGTCTGAGCCAAATCAAAGCTGGCCTACATCTGAGGCTCAGTAATTACAACAAGCGGACGCTGAGGCACAGGAGGCCGCCTCGCTACAGGAAGTAGGAGAAAGACAAGGGAGAAAGGGCAAGGGTGTAGAGAGAGAGCGAGAGAGAGTAATTTAGCAGAATATTTCACCCCAGGTGGAGGCCAGAACAGTGAAGGCCAATGTTACACAGCACCATAAGGATCTGAATCAGTGACCTTTGACCTGCCTATTGGCCAGGCAGTGGAAATAGTCGTTTCTCCAATGAAGGAGCCTTGGGGCCATGGCTGAAGTCCAACACTTTCACTGGTCCCCAACTAATACTGAATCGGCTATCCCTCCAGACTCCTGGGGAGGCAGGAAGTGAATTTTCATGCAGCTTGACAGCATCGTCAGGGTTCATGAAGAGCTCGGATGCCTCATGCTTCTCTGTTCAAAATAAGCTCCTGTCTGAGTGTGGCCAAGGGCAGAGCATTGGACGGGGGATGCGTGAGATGTGGGTCAGGCTGAGATCAGTGAGATTACTGGGATGATAAAACCAGAGTTGTATTTCCCACTAGCAGGCCTTTTAAAGGAGTCTGCATGGAGGAAGGGCCTCATTCTGGCCCAGTTTGGCGGTGGTCCGTGTCCAAGAGACACAACAATGGCCGCCGGCATTTCGCCTCTCAGCACCCCCTACCCCCTCGGAGTGCATCCAGGGGACTGGGGGGCCTCTTCCCTCGTCTGTCACCCCTCCCACACCCCCTGCTGCGCTGCTCTTCTTCTCCTCCTCCTCCTCCTCCTCCTTTACCTTCTGTGTGCTCTTCCCCTACTGCGCTGAAACCCCTGACTCATTGTAGAGCCGTCAGCATCACAGCCAGGCCGCCCGCAGTCCGTCTTCCTCTGTCCCTAGCAGAGCTGTCCATCATCAGAGCTGCTAAGTTACCAAGTTCAGCGACCGCTCAAGTGGCACCCGAGCTGCATCGCAGCCAGTCAGCAGTCACATGACCGGCCCTCCACACAAGCCAGACCACATGGGTGGGTTTTTTGAAAAGCACATGAAACAAAACAACAGACAAGCGAGATTCTCACGCCGGGTATGTCTTTTAATTTGTTTAATTAAATGATAAATGTTCATTTTAAAACACAGTAAACCTACAAAGTACACCTACAACTGAAAGCGTATATTTTATCATTTCTAATCCATTCAAATCCAACAACAATGTTAAGCCACCTTTGAGTTTCTGTTTGAGGCTCATGTGAGGATAAGGACATACAGGGAAATGTGTGACATTCAGAGAATAACTGACTGTGGGGTCAGGATGTTGACTGATAAAGAGCAACCACTCCACCACAAGAAACTCTATAACAGCACTCTGCAGGACACAAAAGGGTGTGAGAACAGAGAAAGACAAAGAGAGGGGAGAGAGAAAGAGGGAGAAAGAGGGAAAGACAAAGAGAGGGGAGAGAGAAAGAGGGAGACAGAGAGAAAGACAGAGAGAGGGGAGAGAGAAAGACAGAGAGAGGGGAGACAGAAAGACAGAGAGAGGGGAGAGAGAGAGGGAGAGAGAGAGAAAGACAGAGAGAAAGACAGAGAGGGGAGAGAGAAAGAGGGAGAGAGAGAGAAAGACAAAGAGAGGGGAGAGAGAAAGACAGAGACAGGGGAGAGAGAGAAAGAGAGAGAGAGAGAGAGAAAGACAAAGAGAGAGGAGAGAGAAAGAGGGAGAGCGAGAGAGAGAGAGAGAGAGGGTGAGGTTGGGTTCACTTACTTCCCCCTCCAGGAGTGCTTGGTGGTATAGAAACAGGCCAGGTCTTTGTTATCTTTGAGGACGTTCATCTTTTGGCACGGCCTGGGAGCAGAGGACAAGAACACGCAGTAAGATGACATGAAATACGAGACACTTCCTGGACATTCAAAACTGACATTACAAATTCTGACTCAGCAAGAAAAAAGAGAAAGCAAAAGAAGCCGCCTCCACTGATCACATGGGCACTCTTGACCGCGTAAATAAAACGATGCATTAAACTCGTAATACACGTTAAGTTGTTTAACATAACTGAATACATGACATTAGGGCTTACAGTGAATTCTGAACACTGGATGTGCTCATCAACGCCGATTGACTATACTTTTTGACAAGTCTCATAGATGGGAAAAAATTTCTACCGACAGATCGCCATCAATTAAGACATACTGTCCACTCCACCCCACCGAAACTCAATTAGGTCAAGTTAGTCGTAAAACTCAAATTGCCTGGCGACAGTAACATGCCCAGACATTCCTCGGCATGTGAGGGAGCTCATTGAATTATTTTGACCAAGCACACCGCTTGCTTGGAGTGCCTGCTCTCCACGAAAGCCAAACTCAGCAAGAATGTGGCCAAACAGACAATGAGCGGGATGGCCAGCTGGGTTCATCAAGAGGTAGCGCTGGCCGGACCCTATGCAGTCTCCTCCTGACCTCACCAACCTCCCTTCTCAACTCACAAAACCCAAAAATAAACGCTGCAAGCGTACCTCACACACTCAAGACACATTTCACACTGTGCCCGCAACGCCCTTTCCCTCAGACCGGGCGCAAGAGACAATGCAACCGAACGCGCCAGGTGGCAGGAGTAAACAAACATCAACGAGAAGTGGAGTAAAGTGGAGAAGGATTATTTCCCCACTGCAAAATCGGACCATCCGCCATTCACATCAAATCGACTGATCTCATTATCCCTTTCTGAAGCATCACCGCTCCATGTGCAGTGTTGCGGACGCCTGTAGGTGGAGGAACGCAATCTGTTGCATCAGGATCATAATTACCATTTCATCTTCTTCAATACCAGAGACTGATAACCCAAAGGCTGCTTCATGGTTGGGAGTTTTGAGCTACCTCCTATGCCTCAGTGTTGTGAAGTGAAAAGCCCTGCTGTTTGACTGTGTCGCTTTCCAAACCTCGGCCCGTGTTTCGGGGTAAATCTCACCCATGAGACAGGCACTTTGGCTGAGATCCACTATGGCACTGTGCCATGAAGAAAGAATGGAAACTCAAAGTGAACAATTCTCTGCTGAGGAGAAACGGCTGCACGTGACCGCAGAGTTTAAAGGCTTTTGAGAGATTTCAGTTTGATTTGTGTGCAAGGGAGCTCTCGCCCCAAACTCTGCTTCACCCAAGTCAAATCGAAACATTGCACCACCGACATGAGAAAAAAAAAAAAAGTAAAAGGCAAGAAGAAGCCCAAAACGAAAGAGATACAGGGAGTGTGGGGTGACATCATCATGAAAAAAAGACTAGGCGGGACAGAGAGCAAACGAAACTGTGAGTGAAAACAGGAATGAGATGGATGGAGAGGAAGAAAGGAGAGAAACAACAGCAGAGCAACAGAGGGCATGTGAATTCCAGAGCAAGAGGGGAGGACAAAAAAAAAAAAGAATAAAAGAGGGAAGAGTTGAGGCCAAGGCGTAACACTTTTTGGTCTCGGAGGGGTGATAATCTGACAGGAGCTGTGTGCATGCACGAGGCTGAGGCTGAGGCTTCGTCAGCATTCTGCAGCACCGCTGGAAAAGCCTGTCTGCACTCTTCCTTCCTCTGCCAGCACACCAGCAGATGGGAGCCCCTGCCCACTACATTACCTGGCTGTAGTACTACTGCTCAGGCTCTAAGCCCAATGGGGAATGACACTTTCAGGGGGAGGACAAATGCCTTGGGACATCAACTATTTGCCAATGTTTGATGTCAATAATCTGAATGCATGTTTCTTTTAGAAATTCTTACAGTGAGGCCCTGTTCTCCGGTCAACCTTGATCTCAGATGTGTGTTGGCGGCTCAAGTGAAATCAAGGAGATGGGGGCTGAATGCAAAAGATGTAACAATGGAATGCTTTTACGGTTGCCAGGTTTGCTCCTCAACTAACCTGAGATTAGATACGGTCAACTAAGGTCGTTCACCGACACGGTTCTGGTCTGGGGTGAATTACTGAATGGGTAAATGACAGTCTCGCTGTGGAGGAGGGGGAGACTCTCAGCACAAAATAGGGTATACTGTAATGGGCACATCACTCATTGCAATGCCACAGAGACCAAGGCGCTCTACCTCATTATGGAGCTCAGGACAGTAAAGGCCAAGAGAGAACATGAGAGACGGAGTAAAGGAAAAAACAGAGTGAAACCGTGAAGTGAAGGGGACCAACGTGGAGGGAGACAGAAGGGTCAAAAAGAGAAAAGGGCGTTAACAATGAAGTGTATGTGTCAGAGAGAGAGGGAGAGAGAGATAGGAGCAGCCGCAACCGTTCCAAGATGTAATTGGCTCTCTGAGCTCTTTGCGTGGATCAATAACAGCTGACTCTACAGGGCCTCTCTGACAGGCCAGGATTCAGAGTTGATCTCTCTTTGCTTCTCCAATTAGGCTGGAACCCTCCCTCCTTCGCAGGCGATGTGCACTAGACATGTCAGCCTACAAGATGGCAGGTCATGACATGTTTCTGTTATCTCATCTTCATTTATCTCACATTTCTATCCAAATCTACGTACCCATCCATTTCAGGATAGAGTTAGCAGCATCTTGACATGCCAAACATATAACAAGTAGGCAAACACCTGCACAAAAGCCACTGTACAGTTTAGGCTTGGGACATGAAACTTCCATTTTGTTATGAGAGTAGCAATGGATAATCATAGCTGCTAGCTACAAATGCATTCTAGAAGGAGAAGAGAAGAAAACGTGTGAATTCAAGAATGTCAGTGTTCACTACTTGCACTACTACCCTGCGTCTGTCTGGGGTCTTTTTAAGTGTCCCTGTGTGTTTACAAACGGTAAGGCAATGTGTTTAATATTCAGACCATAGGACCTATCACAACAAAAGGTGTTTTCCTTGGTCTGAAATGTGAGCAGGACCACCTATGAAAAATAAAAATGTTCAAACAATGCCAGTTCTCAATCACTCAGACATCCAATATAGCATATAATCTGATCAAAGTGTTTGACATATTTGTTGCTTGCTCATTACCATGTTATCACAAAATAACAAGACAAACAAAAATAGTATAACTAGTTTTAAAATATCTAATTAAAAAACACTGACACTTTCTCAGACCTTGTAATAAACATGTATGCATGATATACTGTATACAATATGATATACTGTTAATGAACTCACTCTATTCGGTCTTTTTCTAAGGATATCTTGATCTTGTCAAGCCAGGCAAAGGGGTCTTATGTAACCCGGTTGAACAGACATGCAGGACTAACAGTCATAGCATTTATGGCTTTTTATCAAAAGTGAGCAGCTCTAAGTACTATTCTGAATGTGAGTGTGTTGAATGAGAAACCCTGAGTGAGTAGAAACAGAAAAGACACATCAACGCATTCACAGTTTTGCTTCAACATAGCCAGCTGTGGAGTCATGTGATGGCATCATGCCTCTAAGGTGGGACGAAGGTAAGCAGCACATTAAAAAGCTTGTAAACCTAGACAAACACAACCAGTCCTAAAATTGCAATTAAGGGTATCTGTCATGAAATGAAATGGTTAACTGAAAAAATACTCTCTGAAAACAAAGACATATACTAGATTTTTTTTTTTTTTAGTTTTCCTTCGACCACACAAGGCAAAATCCCAAGTAAGCTGTAGCTGCCTAATTCAGCCATTTCCATGACGATTTAAATATGAAGCATCCTATTTGCAGTCAACTTTGAACAGCCACTGCCTCTGCACGAGATGCACATGACTCCAATAAAGAATTGACCACCTCAATTCACAAAACAAAAAAGTTGGTTTGCACGATTCCTGCATGAGTACTGCGAACCAGAGAGGCGAGGGCATGTAGCGCAGGCTATACTTTTATTTTGTGGAAATGAAAATGGACTTATTTACATTAACCGAAGTTACACTTTTATTAAAGCTAACGCGGTAGCAAGCAACACATCATATTAAGAGGGCGCTGTCGCCTGCTGTCACCAACTTCATTAGTAACACCGCCTCCCGATAACAGCAAAGCTGCTTCCAGCAAGCAAATGATGGTTGCTGACGTACAGTGTTCTTCGTGCAAACAAATAGCTAACAGTTAGCTTATTTAAACCAATATTAAGATAACAGTATCCAGATTGAACAAGAAGGACGCTGACAAGGCACAATTGAAACGTGCAAACTCGATAAACAACATAAGTAGCTAAAACGCACCCTGATTCTTCCTAGCTACTTCTATGTAATGTTACCGTTAGCTAGCTTAACTGTTAGCTAGCAAATTAACGCCCACCTCAAAATGAGTGCACTGTTGTAACACAAACAGAATACCAGACTTAACGCCGATTAACATTACTTTGATCACACCCAGTTTGATACGGCGACTAGCCATCCATTTTAGCTCTCTCAATAGCAGGCTAGGTTTGGTAGCGTTACTTAGGCTATCTAGATAGGTTCATCAAGCGGGCGGCACAACTTTGGAAAAAAAAAGTCTTAATAAGCAGTGACAAGCTCCAAGGGAAACGTAACAATGATTTAACACAGAAATGCTCTGTATTGGCCGTTTAGACGACATTTTACAAGTACGAATTATGTTACGTACTATCTTGGTATGTATAGCTAACGGATGACTGTCTGAAAGGGAGGCTAATCGTTGATACTAGCTAGTTGCCTATGCTAGCTGGCTGGATTCATTGCAACCAGTCGAGGAATTTCAAATGGAGGTAGGCTATAATGCAAAGAAGACAGTTGAAGCCAGAATGCAATTTTACCTGGACGATCGGTTTCAGAAGCAAATGTGTTCCGTCCCTCAACCCCCCACCCTCCAATGTGCTTTGTTGCTTGTGTTTTGTTTTCCCAAATCGATGCTGTGGCTGATCAACTGCGCTACCCTCAGTCAGAAACTCAGGACGCTGCCATCTTCGTTCTGCTTCAAGTGTAAGAGTGCGCAGGCGCAGAGAACCAACCTGTCATGGGTCTATCAGCTGATTGGTTAGGCAGGAAGCACCTACACCTCGACGTCGAGGGATAAGAAATGTATGTGGCGTCCTGTAGATTTGTAGTCAGGACAGAAGTGCTAAGCCGCTCAAAATGTGTTTATTAGCCTATGTCTCTATTTTCTCCTCGAACTCTAAACTGCCTAATTTCTACAAACGCCTAGGAAATAACGTTAAAAAAATCAGGGAGAGTGAGTTAATTGAATGTGAAGCTATTTTTTTTAAAGTACGACATAATACAGTTCGTGTCTTGCAAATAATTAACTTAATAATTAGACCTAGGCCGGCGTTAAATGTGTTACCATGGAACTATGCACTTTTTTATGTTTATTACAAAAGAAGCATAATAACCAAGCAATCTGACAAACTTCGACTGAATGTATAAGTAGCCTACCTTTCTTAACATTTCTTTTAGTTCATCCACTTAGTTAAATGCTTAGAAATAACTCTATCCCGCAGACTGACAGCTCTCTTTTACTTATGAAGCTCTTTTGTAGGTCTACTAGCTCCCCCCAAAGGCTTACCTTTGGACTGAATATAGTTGGCGGAAAAGTTGAATGGAGATTTTGTAGCAGCTCAAAATGGAAAATAGAAACATTGAGAGCTGAACCCTTTTCCCACTGATAGTTTCTCAGTCTCTCTCACCATACAAACAGAATTGAACAGTTTTGCACAACGATTGCTCTTAAAGCAAATCATTTTTTTAAGGGCTGCTCTTTAAAGTGGGATGTCTTACAAGATAGATAGATTCCTATGTGCAAGTGTGAAAGTCTGGAAGCACTTAATGTGGTTGAATGTAGAATATGTACCACTTATAAATAAATACTTTAATGTTTGATTTTCATATTAAGTTCACCAAGTAAAACAAAAGCCATAATGGGTCCTGAATCCTTTGTCACGATCAAAAAATATTTCTTTGTATAAATAGGTAACCATTACACCTATCTGACCTCTTTCTATCTCTTTCACTCTCACTACATTTCATCCAAAGCCCTACCACACACACACACACACACAGCAAATTAATAAAGTGACCTGTACATAATCAGAGAAATTGATTACACAGTGGTCTCTTAAGCACAACGTTTCAATTTGTTTCACATTTTTCATTTTTCTAATGGTCTAACTCCCACACCGGCCAATATGGTCTAACACATGAGGATACTATTTTGATACATGAGTTGACTTTATACTGCTGTTCACCCCTTGTTTCCCCTAGACACTGGTGAACCTAATGAATGTGACTTGCAGAGCACCCAGCATTGACATTTCCCAATGACCTAATCTCATCTTTGACAACAACTTTGCTCTCTCAAAAAACGCCAGCACACATTTGGATCTTATCCAAAAATGGTAAATAAATCTACTCACCGTGACTGAAGATAAAGGGGAAACATGTTGGCCTATAGTGTGGACTGCAAACAGAGTGATATGAAGAGGAATCGCACAGAGCGGTCACGCTACATGAAGCATCTGATCTAGGGAGGCCAAACATGCGCTGTCCATTAGCCTAATTCAGTTAACATCGGGCTACACTAGAGGAAAGACTTGTGCTCATGCTTTCTTTGGGATGCTCTGGAAACAAAACGGACATTGACTCAACTTCACTCTCTCACTCATGCGAGTAAAGAAAGACAAGCATGAACTTTTCTGAACTTTATCTACACGGAATCAAAAGGGTAGAC
>NC_045168.1:15275846-15285846 GCF_900700415.2 Clupea harengus
CTCTCCTCTCCTCCTGGCCCTGGTCAGGACGCGTGCCGCTGCCTTCGGAATGATCTAGGGCTTATTTATAGATTCCTCAGGTAGACCAGAAAAGAGAGCACTGCAGTAATCAAGCCTGCTAGTGATAAAAGCATGCATAAGTCTTGCAGTATGATATTGCACTTTAGCAATATTTCTTAGGTGATAAAAGGTATTTTTAATGATATTACTGATGTGTGATTCCAAATTCAAATCAGGGTCTAGAAGCACCCCAAGGTGTTTCATTAGGGGCTTGTCATGTTGTGCCTGAGATAGTGTTAGATTAGTGCACAGTAGCTCACTGGACACGTGTGTGTGTGTGTGTGTGTGTGTGTGTTTGTCTCACTGGACCCTTGCTCCAACATTTAAAACATCGGCCTTATCTTTCTTCAATGGCAGGATACTATGATACATCCACAAGTGTATATGATCAATGCACTGAACCAGTTTATCGATAGGGCTGATGTCATTGGGTGAAAACAATTGTCTGTGTGTGTGTGTGTGTGTGTGTGCGTGTGTGCGTGTGTGGGTGCGTGCGTGCGTGCGTGCGTGCGTGCGTGCGTGCGTGCGTGCGTGCGTGCGTGCGTGCGTGCGTGCGTGCGTGCGTGCGTGCGTGCGTGCGTGCGTGTGCACGCTGGGAATGCCTCACCAGCTCCAGTGGGAAGGTCAGCTGATTACATTTCCTTGAAACACTGTCAGTGTCACCGCGCCTTGGCGGGCAAACACACTCCTCACCAGGAGAAAGCAGCAGCTCACAAAGCCGGGCTGGAATGAGGACGAGAATGAGAATGAGCCTTTTGTCCAGCTGTCTGTGGGCTGTACAGAAGCGCACACAAAGCCAGTGGTCTGCAACAGGCTGGCCAGACATCGTGCCGTCCGCCTCAGCCGATGTGACAGCTTCCTGCCAGCTCCAGAAAAGGCCACAGGAGCCCTGGTGCTTTTTAGCCCCTGCTCCAGGCCACACTGAAGGTTACCTGGTCCCCAGCAAGCAGGAAAAGATCACAGTGTCTCATTAAGGCAATTATCCAATCAGAGGCCATCATGCCCTTTAACTGAGTGCACTCAATGTAGAAACACAACCTGACAGAGAGACAGAGGCTAGGGGAAATTACATGGACAAATACACACACACACACACACACAAACTCACACTCACACTCACACACACATACATACACACACAAATTACACATACACACACATTCCACCCTGTCATATTTCCAAAAGCCACTCTGCTAAGTTCGCCATGTTTTGTGGCCCTTGAACTAATCAGAGTTTGGTGCCTCCCATTTGCGGATGCCAAGTGCCCTGGCCTGCTTGGTGGCTCTTATTTAGATAATGGCCAATCTGCAATGGGCCCCGTCTCTTCCCCAGTCCTGCTCTGAAGCCTGGAGCTGCCAGAGGCTTTGGAAGCAGCCGGCTGATTACAAACAAATGCTCTCAACATGAATTCAATCAGCCAGGAGGGAAAGTGGCTGTTTACTCTGGTTAACCCCTGATAAAGACAGCGCTGGGACTGACACCTACAACTGCAAACACTCCTGGACCTGGAGTGGAGGAGACACTGGGAAGGAAGAGAGGAGAGATGGAGGGAGGAGAGGAGAGAAAGAAGGGGGAAAGAGGAGATGAAAACAGAGGAGAGGAATGGAGGGAGGAGAAAAGAGATGGGAGAGGAGAGAGAAGAGGAGAGGAGGGGAGTAGAGAGGAGAAGAGAGAAGGGGGTGGAGAGGAGAGGCGAGAAGAAGAGAGAGAAGGGGCAAAGTGTAGAGGTGGTTCTTGGTTAAGGCGATGTAGGCTATTACCTACTCTGATAAAGGCCATATTACCCACAGATTTGAATGGAAGGAGCCCAAATGTCTCTGCTCCACAGGTAAACAAAAAGCTCTGGGATGTGTGATGTGTGCTCAAACATATAGTCCTCTTTTCCTTTTAGGAGACAGATGCTGTGGGAGACAGTCTGATGGGCTCTGGGCATCACACACACACACACACACACACACACACACACACACACACACACACACACACACACACACACACACACACACACACACACACACACACACTTTTCTCTGACGCTCCAAATTGCTTTCAGCCCGTAATCCCCTTTCTCACCCAGTGGTCAGAAGGACAGAGTTGATGAACACACCTTCTCTGCTGGCCAATAAGTTGTCTCCTGCTGGAAAGCTGTTAGGAAACACATCTGTTCAGATGAGTCCCTCTATCTTTACACACACACACACACGCACGTGCACACACATACACACACACACGCACGCACGCGCACACACGCGCACACACACAGACACACAAAGACACACGCAAATACAGACAGACAGACACACACAGACAAAGACACACACACACACACACACACACACACACACACACACACACACACACACACACACACACAGAGATCATCAGATCCTCACACTTTTAACCCCAAACAGGGCTGCTGGTTCTCCTCTCATTGTGGTGAACAGATATGGAGCATTATGTTCAGCCCAAACTGATTAATAGCTTGAAGCAGCATCACACAGAATTTAGCAGTGAATGTCAGGGCTTGTACAACTGGGATGCTTTTCATTTTCAGCTGAAAATGCAGTCTGTTCTCCCTCTCTTTCTCCTTCCTTCATCACTCGCTCGCTCCTTTCTTCCGTGGCGGTGAAAATGCAATAACTATTAGACAGGCATGGGTGTGAGGCTGAGTGGGGAGATGTAGAGTTGGCTGATGCAAACACACTCCTACAGCGGCTGGTTTTGGATATGTGTGTGTGTGTGTGTTTGTGTGTGTGTGTGTGTGTGTGTTTGTGTGTGTGAGTGTGTGTGTCTGTGTGGTTCTCTCTGTGTGTGTGTGTGTGTGAGAGTGAGTTTGTGTGTGTCTGTGTGGTTTTCTGTGTGTATGTGTGAGTGTGTGTGTCTATGTGCGTTTCCCTGTGCGTGTGTGTGCGTTTGCCTGTGTGCGTGTGTGTGTGCGTTTGCCTGTGTGTGTGTGTGCGCCTGTGTGTGTGTGTGAGTGTGTGTGTGTGCAGACTGATTCATTCCTGATGAATATTTAGCAGCTCAGTCCTGCCCCAGTGCGCTCAGGTTGTCTGGGATGAGGGCGAGATATTGAGCAGCTTGTGAGGGAGCTGGTAAATCACTCTCTCTCCTCCTGCACACACACACACAGCAAGGCAGGGACAGTGTGTAGGCATCCTTAGACACACACACACTCTCATACATGTACATGCACAAACGTACACCCATACACACACACACACACACACACACACACACGGAACAGCAGTCTCAACACAGAGGCTCACACCTCCAGAATAGCAGGCTTTTTAGTGAGGACATAGAACCAATACTTGTTCTGCTGATTTGTGAGGAATTATACAGTATGTTTTATTTATGAGCCGTAATCCAAGAACATCACACATTGCGTTCAGTATATTCAAATGTGTTCAGTATATTCAAATGGGACTGTTTATAAGGGATCTACTGCATTCAAATGTTCTTGCCCACCCCCCGAGAGGAAGAGAGAGAGTGTGTTACGCCCCTCTACACCCCCTCTGGCTTTGCAGTGGCAGTGCAACAGCCTTTTGGGTGGTGAATGGGCGTAATCAGCTCGATTGTCCACACCTGAGGAAGGTTTTCACTGGTAAATACGTTACTGAAGCTTCAGGCCTAATTCAAGAACACCATGTTAGAAACACACACAAACACATACACCCACACAAACACACATGCTTTCTCTCTCTCTCTCTCTCTCTCTCTCTGTCTCTCTCTCTCTCTCTGTCTTTCTCTCTCTCTCTCTCTGTCTCTGTCTTTCTCTCTCTCTCTCTCTCTCTCTCTCTGTCTCTCTCTCTCTCTCTCTCTCTGTCTTTCTCTCTCTCTCTCTCTCTCCATCTTTACACAATGGCGAGCGAGCAGGAGAATGAGCCACGGACGAGACATGACTCTGATGTACTGACAGCCTGCTTCAGGTGGAGAGTAATTCATCCCAGCAGATTTCTCTCATCATGACCATAATGCCAGTGCTTATCAGATTTCTCTCATAATGCCTGTGCTCATCTCCTCTCAAAAGCCAGATGTCTGTTTCTACGTCAGGCCTTCAGACACGCCAGCACAGCCTGGTTAGGTCTGATGGAGTTGTCTGTGGCTAGGTCATGTTATCACTCTGTTTGCAGTGTCTGATGGAGTTGTCTGTGGCTAGGTCATGTTATCACTCTGTTTGCAGTGTCTGATGGAGTTGTCTCTGGTTAGGTCATGTGATCACCCTGCAGGGGTAGCCCTTTCTACAGTAGACCAGTGGGCTTTGTGTCAGGGCGACTTAGTAGCCTTATTTGATGTATGCCATGAATAAACCTGCTTTAAACTATGAGGGGCCGTCTAGGACATAACTATTGAGACACTCTCACACTCACTACTGAGACACTCTCACACATACTAATGAAACAATCTTACATTCACTACTGAAACTCTCTCACACTCACTACTGAAACACTCACACATACATACATACTCTGTACACCTATGCACGCTCATATACAAAACCTTATACATACTCGTCTGAAACACTTACACATGCATGCATGAGTGTTTCAGATAGATACGTATAAATGTTTCACTTGTATGCATGTAAGCATTTCATATGTATGTGTATATGACACAGAGGTATGTATGTATGCGTGTGTGTTTCTCATATGTATGTGTAAGTGTTTCAGACGAGTATGTATAAGGTTTTATATATGAGCGTGCATAGGTGTACAGAGTATGTATGTATGTGTGAGAGTTTCAGTAGTGAGTGTGAGAGCATTTCAGTAGTGAATGTAAGAGTGTTTCATTAGTTTGTGTGATAGTGTCTCAGTAGTGAGTGTGAGAGTGTCTCAATAGTTATGTCCTAGACGGCCCCTCATATTAAACCCCTTAAAATGACACACACACACACACACACACACACACACACACACACACACACACACACACACACACACACACCCACCTTCCTCCTAATGTACACACATACCTAACCCGTTGACACTGTACTGTGAGTTGCTTTGGATAAAAGTGTCTGCAAAATCAACACATGCAACTTCTGACTATTCAGAAGTCAAGCCGATACTTGCTGTTTTCTCACATGCTTGCCTGTGTGTGTGTGTGTGTCCCAAAGGTTTTTATGGCATTTAACTTGCTCTATAGCCAATGACTGATTCAACTCCTTCTTTTATTTCATCTGTCATTTTTATTCCCTGGTTCATTGCCACTGTCTTTTTTATACATTTTTCAGAACGTATTTTAGTCCCTATATGCAAATGCCATTTTTTGGTTTCAAACTAATTGTGCTGTGAAAAGCAGTCTAATCTGCCCGCAGGTGTGACGTGTTGGCAACATCATTCAGTGTTGGAGTCAGTGGAGATTAATGAAACAGGAACAGCAGGACAAAGAGTGAACTGCTACTGAATACAAGACACATTCACACATTCACGCACACACACGCACGCACACACACACACACACACACACACACACACATACACACACACATACACACACACACACACACACACACACACACACACACACACACACACACTTTTTAATTCCCTCTCTCTCTCTCACACACACACACTTTCTAATTCACTCTCTCTTACACACACACACTTTCTAATTCACTATCTCACACACACACGCACACACACACTTTGTAATTCTCACACACATTCTAATTCTCACCCAACCCTAGTGATACCTATGATTTGTGATGTCATTTAATTCCACCTTCATTATCAGTAGAAAATGATAATCATCAGCTCCCCCCCCCCCGCCCCCAGGTACATAGGCAGCCAGCCATGTTTGCTACCTCCAGCTGAACCATGAATGTGAATGAATGTGAACGGTTGTGAATGAAGTGTGACTCCCAGACAAACTGTTGGCTCCACTCCAGCCACACAACCGCAGGAGACCAAGGGCCGTGCGCACAAAGCATTCCATCTTACCTCTAAGAGTCGCGCTCTAAGTTTCTAACTTAAGGTTTTCTGCTAAAACATTCCCAAAGCTGCTCAGGCCAACCTTTACTAAGGAAAGGCCAGAGCTCCTAAGCCAAGAGATTGGTCTACGCATCTTGAGCAGGGTAATTGACAGGAGCATGTGCCAAGTGTGACAATCAATTATCCCGCTCCTTTCAGTCGGCCGCCACTTAATTGCCACCTGTCTTCAGGAGAGAGAGCAGAGGACAGGCGCAGTTCCCAGCCGAAGCCGTTCTTTATGCTCCAAGGACACGCAGACCGACAGCTAAAGGGACACAGCATGACCATCCAAATCCCTTCAAAAGACTGCCTGCCACGTGCAGGTTTGGGAGATAATGTGGACATGGTGGACCACAGGTCTGTGGTCAGTTTCAGGTCCTGCAATTCCTACTGTATGTAATAAAATGCAAAAGTAGTTTGGAGACAGGGAATGAGTTTCACATATGTAGACATTGTTGTGGCGAGACACCGTCTCTCTATGCTTTTTCAATCTGAAGTTTTATTGTAATCAATAAGCTACAATAAGGGGATGCCCATGGATCATCTCATTGTGTGAACGTCCTGCAAGCCTTTTTAGAGACCCATATCTTCATGTGGTACCTTCTGTTTGGCTGCTTGCCAAAGCCAATCAGCATTAACTATTCCCTAATTCCCCTGGGTACCCCTGTGTGTGTGTGTGTGTGTGTGTGTGTGTGTGTGTGTGTGTGTGTGTGTGTGTGTGTGTGTGTGTGTGTGTGTGTGTGTGTGTGTACCCCCTGAGATCCCCTCCTCCCCGGGGGTTCCTGGAGAGTGCTGACTTTAGCGTAACAGTAAATCATGTCAATAGCTAAGTTGCTGCTCGTCCGCCCGGTCTGCTTTCTTAAAGTGAGACTTTCATACTGATGAGTTAATCCATGTTCATCTAGTCATAAAAAATATCCTACAACATGTTCGGAGTAAGATTCTGAGCTTCAGGGGCACTGCAAGGGGAAACTCATCTCACAGGAAACAGTGTGTGCTTGGGGGAGATACTGAGAGTAACACACACATAACACACATAACACGCATAACACACACACTCTGGATCAGACATGAGCAGCAGTCCCCTGCAAACGGACCCTATAAATACAGTAATGGTCTTGCTGAGAGCAATGGAAAGTCAGCCCTGAGTGTTTCTATTCTTGGCATTAGCTTTAGCTTTAATTGTAGTTAGCTTTAGCTAATTCAAAGCTTCAAATCAGCCATACGTTCATTAGTGCATTCATGAACATGACCAATCTGAATCAGAAACAACAATGTCAGGCAATGACGAGAATCCCATGCAGACACTCAAGAGCTTCACATGGCGGTTGTCTATGACACGTATGTTTAAATAAAAAATGCATGTATGTGTATGTATGTATGTACGTGTGTGTATGTTTGTGTCTCTATGGTGAAAATGCATACCCTTCTGAAAGACTGCTGCCCCCTCAACACAGACTCAACACAGTAGGAGCCATGACTGTGTGTGTGTGTGTGTGTGTGTGTGTGTGTGTGTGTGTGTGTGTGTGTGTGTGTGTGAGTGTGTGAGCTGAACTCATGTTAGCTGAGGTGTTTGGCATGAGATAGCAGTCAGAAGTGTGTGTGTGTGTGTGTGTGAGCTGAACTCATCTGAGCTGAGGTACATGGCATGAGATGGCAGTCAGAAGTGTGTGTGTGTGTGTGTGTGTGTGTGTGTGTGTGAGCTGAACTCATGTTAGCAGGGGCGGAGATCCCATTTCATTGTAGGGGGGGACAATACATGGTCAAATTTCAGAGTGTAATTCCGGGGGGGGGGGGACATGAAAAAATTGCTTTCACGAGAGCTAGCATAAACTGCTAAATACCGAATTCTCTTATCACATTTACAAACAGAAATTCGAAGTCATTTTAGAATTATCTAAACAGCATTAAATGTTCTAACACGAAATATCTATTCACAGACAAATAATGTCCAAAGTTCAAGAGAACTTGATGCTCAAAATAAGTTATAAAACAGCTCGACAGGGAATCAAACTAGCAACCTTTTGATTACAATACGACTTCTCTACCTCCTGTGCCACTGTCACTCCATAGTGCAATACTAGCATAGTTTATGGACGACAGAAAAAGATGACATTAATTTAACTTAAGATAATTTAACAAATAACAGAGGCACTGAGATGTAGACCTACGTTTATTAACTAGCATGAACCTGCCCTGACAGGACAGTGTCCTAGACTGTCTGACTAGCTATCTTAACTGTGTTAATTACCGGCATGCGTGTGTTATCGGCAATTATAAAACAATTGGGTTCTATTGAATTATTTAGCTGTTTCTGATTGGACGAGAGACGTTCCATGAGTTGGAATATCCCAGGACATCCCAACTCGAACTTTTCACAGCTAATAATAAATCACTCCGCGATGAAACATTCTATAGCACGTTGATACAATTAAAGATAACGGTTAATTCAAAGTTCTTATAATTCCAAAAGACTTTGACAATGGAACTATTTTTTTGTTGCGGAGAAACAAGGGCGAAATAAACATTTTTTTAATCAATAACTTCGTGTTTAAATGTGAATTGGTTGACTATAAAATTGTTTTATAAAAGCAATATAGTACTCGTGCGATTGGGGTAGGTAAGGGATATTCCCACGGGTGTTGTTGCCTGCGCCACTCGGCCTCCGGCCTCGTGGCTACGGCCGAACACCACCCGTGGGAATATCCCTTACCTACCCCACTCGCACTCGTACTATATTGCTTAAACGTTCACGTTGTCATGCCAATCCATTAATAAACGTATGTATACTTGTGCATATCGGATTGGAACTTCGTAAATGGAGTTTAGAAAAAAAACGTCTTCTTTACATGTTCTTACTGCGTTCGAGAATGAGGTAGATCTCTTTACATATCGTGTATCATAGCGGCAGCGACAGGGGAGAGAGGAGGAAACAGTCTGACAATCTGACCGTGTGCTACTGGGCTGATTAACTGAAACACGGAGCTGCCTGTAGCTCTGCCCGTTGGAAACAGCATGTGAACCAAACCACTTTGAGGAATAGGGGGAACATGATTTTTCAACACTTAAAAAACACATTTTTTACGTCTATAATTAGCACCGCTTGTGTCGTCGTATTTTTATTTAAAAAAAAAAATTCAATAAAATCTAAAACATTTTTTTGTTTTCAATGATTGTTGGGGGGGACAACTTTATGGTAGGGAGGGACACGTCCCCCCTGTCCCCCCGGGATCTCCGCCTATGCATGTTAGCTGAGGTACACGGCATGAGATGGCAGTCAGAAGCTGCCAAGTGTGCCTCCACTCTTCACTTCAACAGTGTGCACCTTTTATGGGACTTTTATGATTTAAAAGTCCAACCAGTGCACTATGTTGATAAATGAGGTGAGGTAAGTGGTAATTAATCCTGGGATTCAGTCATGGTGGCTCTGTGAGTCTATGGGTACGAACACACCAGACGCGTTTCTAAAAACACGACGCTAGCAAAACCATTGTTTCCTATGGTACGGCGCGCCTTTCGTGCGCGCCTTTTATGCGCCACGCGTCGCATTTTTCTATCGTTTTTTAGGCGCGCTTAAAAGTTTAAATATTCTCAACTTTTCAGCGCAAGCCGCGGAGGTGCACAGCCCATCAATGTCACACGCAGCCCCACTCCACAGGCGCACCAGGCTGTTTTGCCCGGCACGCTTTGCCAAGGAGTTTTTGAAGCGTCTGCGTTTTTAGAAACGTGTCTGGTGTGTTCGTACCCTATGTGTGTGTGCGTGTGTGCGCGTGTGTGCGTGTGCCTGTGCCTGTGCCTGCGCGTGCGTGTGTGAAGAGCTGATGGGTGTAGAGAGACTTCTAACGGAGATTGGGATGGACTTAGACACCTACTGCAGTCATCTCCACACACTCCATTTCAACATGACCTTCTGGAGAAAGAGACAGGGTGTGTGATGTCTAGTGTGAGACACAGGCATGTAGAAA
>NC_045168.1:15290846-15320846 GCF_900700415.2 Clupea harengus
CCTAGAAAAGAGGAAAAAGAAGTGCAGGAATGTAACTGCTGAAGTGCAAGTTAAGCGCTAGTCAGGTGCCAGTTAGGAGGGGAGGTGCTCTCTGAAGAGTTGGGTCTTCAAAAGCTTCTTGAAGGTAGAGAGGGACGCCCCTGCTCTGGTAGTACTAGGCAGTTCGTTCCACCAACGTGGAACTACAAATGAAAATAGTCTGGATTGCCGTGCTTGCACGGACGGCAGTGCCAAACGACGCTCACTAGACGAGCGCAGCGTCCTGGGTGTAACATTTGCCCTTACAAGAGCATTTAGGTAGGTGGGAGCAGAACCAGTAAGCACTCTGTAGGCAAGCATAAGTGACTTGAACTTAATGCGAGCAGCTACTGGCAGCCAGTGGAGCTCGATGAGTAGCGGGGTGACGTGTGCCCTTTTCGGTTGGTTGAACACCAGACGCGCCGCCGCGTTCTGGATCATCTGTAGTGGTTTCACCACGCAAGCCGGCAGGCCCGTTAGGAGGGCGTTGCAGTAGTCAAGGCGGGAGCTCACCAAGGTTTGCACCAGCAGCTGGGTGGCATACTGGGTTAGGTACGGCCTGATTTTGCGGATGTTGTATAGCGCAAAGCGGCACGACCTGGAGACAGAGGCGATGTGGGCCGTGAAGGTCAGTTGGTCATCAATAATGACCCCGAGGTTTCTTGCTGTTTTGGATGGAGCAAGAGATAAAGAGTCAGTATTGATCTTGATGTTGTGGTGGATGACCTGTTTGGCTGGGAAGACCATCAGTTCCGTTTTGGCCAGGTTCAGCTGAAGGTGGTGATTTTTCATCCATGGATTTTTCATCCATTTCATCCAGGGCAAGTGAGGCAGATTGGGGTCAAATGCCATGGCAACCCCACCACTCATCACCCCAGACGCCATGGCAACCCCACCACTCATCCACCCCAGAGCTCCAGACAGGGCAGACACACACACACACACACACACACACGCATGCATGCCCGCACGCACACAAGCTACTTTAGCTGCACCCTCACCTTATAAGACAATCACGTGTGTGTGTGTGTATGTGTGTGTGTGTATGTGCAATCACGAGCTTTAAATAGCAGATGCCCCATACTGTCATTTCATCATTCTATGACAGAGTACTGCTAGTGACACAACAGTGTCGTGCTCCTATTAGGGGTCATTGTCATGACAGCTCTCCTAATATTGATGTCTGGTTGTTTGACAGAGTATTAGGTGGTGACACCGGCTGTTTTGACACGGAATGCTGTGAGCGCCAAGGCATGACAACAGAACAGGACATCAGCTGTGACAAGCAGTGGTCCAATTAATACATGTTTTATGACATGTGTTATGACAGTGTTATGCCAAGTCTTATGACAGAGGGTTCACACACAGAGCATTGGCCTATTCTAGTTCTCGGTCTGAAGAATTGCGTAACGTGTTCACAACACGTATCTTTGCTTTGGGCATTACAAGTATTCCCTTTGAAAGATTTCTGTTACCTTTGTCAAATGAAATGGTCCACATTCCTAATTCCTCCTGAAAAACACAGGCACTTGCCAGAGGTTGCGTCACGGAGAGTGAGCCGACCCCGGCGCCTGAGGAGGCTGGGTAAGTGTTTTATTTTTCTCTTTTTGTTCCCAGAGAGACAAAAAGAGAAAAGTGAACAGAGACAAAGGGAGGGGGAGAGAGAGGGAGAGAGAGGGAGAGAGAAAGAGAGAGAGAGAGAGAGAGAGAGAGAAGTTAACAGACAAAAGGAAGAGGGAGAGAGAGAGTGAAAGAGAGAGAAAAGTGAAGAGAGGGGAGAGAGAACGAGAGAGAGATAGAGAGAAGTTAACAGACAAAAGGAAGAGGGAGAGAGAGAGTGAAAGAGAGAGAAAGAGAGAGAGAAGTGAAGAGAGACAAAGGGAGGGGGAGTTGAGTTGATGCGGACTCGTTTGGACTCCAGGTGGCGCTGTTCCTTCACCCTGACGCCCAAGTGCTTCATGTAGGAGAAGATCACGTACTGCATGGTGGAGCTGCAGGGTTCAAAGGGCAAGGGTCATTCTCACACACACACACACACACACACACACACACACACACATCACACCCCGCTGAGAGAACAGTGAAGAGTAGCACTGGCCTGGCTTCAGATCAGAGGAATTCAGTAAAACTGCAGTCTAATGAACACACAGGTCACAGTAAGAAAGAGAATGTGTGTGTGTGTGTGTGGGGGGGGTTGGTTCGGCTATTCACTGAAGGCATCCTGTCCAGTCCTACTGCAGCTGGCTGCCAACTGGGACCAACTGCCACACGCTGATACCTGAGTGTGTGTGTGTGTGTGTGTGTGTGTGTGTGTGTGTGTGTGTGTGTGTGTGTGTGTGTGTGTGTGTGTGTGTGTGTGTGTGAGAGAGAGAGCTCTGTTCCACTGCACTCTGCTGCAAGCTGAAGCTGAAGCAGCAGTTTGTTTACGGCCATTTTCTCTGTTTCATGTTTTAGTTTCCACGAAGGAGCCATCACCAGGGAGCTAACTCAGCGGCCCTGCAGCAGCAGCAGGACGGAGCTTATGTGTTGGACATTAACGTCACGTGTGTGTGTGCGTGTGTGTGTGTGTGTGCTGTACATTAACGTCACGTGTGTGTGTGTGTGTGCGTTGGCTGATGGGTGCTGTTCACTAATGTTTGTCTGCTGTGCTGATGTGTGTTGTAAACTAACAGGATGTGTGTGTGTTACAGAGAGGGGTTGGGTGCAGGGTGTGTGTGTGTTATAGGGAGCGATTGGGTGCAGGGTGTGTGTGTGTTACAGAGAGGGGTTGGGTGCAGGGTGTGTGTGTGTTATAGGGAGCGATTGGGTGCAGGGTGTGTGTGTGTGTTATAGGGAGCGATTGGGTGCAGGATGTGTGTGTGTTACAGAGAGGGGTTGGGTGCAGGGTGTGTGTGTGTTATAGGGAGCGATTGGGTGCAGGATGTGTGTGTGTTACAGAGAGGGGTTGGGTGCAGGGTGTGTGTGTGTTATAGGGAGCAATTGGGTGCAGGGTGTGTGTGTGTTATAGGGAGCGATTGGGTGCAGGGTGTGTGTGTGTGTGTGTGTGTGTGTGTGTTATAGGGAGCGATTGGGTGCAGGATGTGTGTGTGTTACAGAGAGGGGTTGGGTGCAGGGTGTGTGTGTGTTATAGGGAGCGATTGGGTGCAGGATGTGTGTGTGTTATCAATCAATCAATCAATCAATTCAATCTTATATAGCGCTTCTCTATATACCCGAAGTCGCTTTACAGAGTCCAGAGTCCAGCAGTCATTCATACACAGTCATACCGGTGGTGGTAAGCTACCTCAGTAGCCACAGCTGCCCTGGGGCAGACTGACAGAAGCGTGGCTGCCAATCAGCGCCAACGGCCCCTCCGACCACCACCAACATTCATTCATATTCATACGATGCAATGCATGTCTTTATGATGGTGGGGGAAACCGGAGTACCCGGAGTAAACCCACGCAGGCACGGGGAGAACATGCAAACTCCACACAGAAAGGGCCTGGAACGACCTGGAACGACCTGGAACGACCAGGATTCAAACCCAGGGCCTTCTTGCTGTGAGGCGACAGTGCTAACCACTGAGCCACCGTGCTGCCAAATATAGTTTAGGTTAGGTATAGTTATAGGGAGCGATTGGGTGCAGGGTGTGTGTGTGTGTTATAGGGAGCGATTGGGTGCAGGATGTGTGTGTGCTACAGAGAGGGGTTGGGTGCAGGGTGTGTGTGTGTTATAGGGAGCGATTGGGTGCAGGATTTTCTGTGGTTAACCATTGCAGCAGTAACCAAGCCCGCTTCTATTTGACAGTTTCGTTGATTTGAGGAGATAACAAACTTTTTATGACGATGGGCACCTGATCTATATAGGCTCTCGACAAGAATACGCGGAAAGACGTTAATAATAACAACAACAACAACAGCAATGATAATAATAATAATAATAATAATTTGCCACTGAAGGTGTTACGTACAGAGCAGTGAAGGATAGCATAACTCAATCACACGACTCGGACACAGGGGTCAAGAGTAAGCAGTAACTTTTACTAGCAGAGTTCGGTACACGAGTAGACAGTCCAAAGGCAGGTAAACAAATCCAACAAGGAGAAGACGGCAACATATAGCGGATAAATCGAGTAGGGAGAAGGCAAAAGGTTTGTTAAACAGGCAGAGGTCGGCAATGCTGGAAAATCAATACACAGGGAGAAATAGCTGGGACGCTAGAAACACGGAGGAATCTAAGACGTACTGGCAACGAGACACAAACACATAGACTAAATACATTAGGTGATAAGGAACAGGTGCACACAATCAAGGTGGGGCAGACTATCACCAAGGCGGGCACACACAAGGGCAGAGAGTGAGGTGTCTGGAACGAGAGGAGAGATGAGTAAACAAACACAACATAGAACTGAAGAACATATGATAAAATAAGGAAAACATAACTTAAGAGACAGGACGGGAGGTCAGAAGGTCCCAACGTAAAACAGATGCTCTGTTGCTTTCATGGTTGCAAGATTTTTTTCAATCAAACCGGCTGAATTTCAGTATTTCTATGTCTATGGTTACTGAGCAGCACAGTTTGACAGTTTAGATCGCATCAAATCAGAGGTCGTGAACAACACAGACATGTATGATCTGACTTGGACACAATGCTGGTAAAGTTCTTCTCCAGACTTACAAGTATAACCGTTAGCTTAGCGGTAAAATACAGTCAGTAATAAATGTAGTCGTTGGACCAATGTTAAACAGCCAGTCAGTAATAAGTGTAGTCGTTGGACCATTGTTAAACAGCCAGTCAGTAATAAGTGTTGTCATTGGACCATTGTTTAAACAGCCAGTCAGTAATAAGTGTTGTCATTGGACCATTGTTTAAACAGCCAGTCAGTAATAAGTGTTGTCATTGGACCATTGTTTAAACAGCCAGTCAGTAATAAGTGTAGTGATTGGACCATTGTTTAAACAGCCAGTCAGTAATAAGTGTTGTCATTGGATCATTGTTAAACAGCCAGTCAGTAATAAGTGTTGTCATTGGACCATTGTTAAACAGCCAGTCAGTAATAAGTGTAGTCATTGGACCATTGTTAAACAGCCACACAGTCTCTGCTTTATCATTAACATGAAGCTGTAATTTGTACACTAACCTGTTAGTGAAACAGCCTCACTTCACGTCCAGACTACCATACAAGTAAGGTTCAAATTACACTGAGGCCTGGGATGGCCTGGGATGGCCTGGGATGGCATGGGATGGCATGGGATGGGATGGCATGGGATGGCCTGGGTTGACATGGGATGGCCTGGGATGGCGTGGGATGGCGTGGGATGGCATGGGATGGTGTGGGATGGCATGGGTTGGCATGGGATGGGATGGCATGGGATGGCCTGGGTTGACATGGGATGGTGTGGGATGGCCTGGGTTGACATGGGATGGTGTGGGATGGCCTGGGATGGCATGGGTTGGCATGGGATGGCCTGGCTCCCTCAGTCCTGCCCAGGACATCCTTAGTTCCATTCCAAATCAAAGCAGGGGGAATTTAGTTCTTTCCTCTTATTCCTCAATTTCTTTAACTGGTGTGATTTGCCGCCTCATTGGGTGTAATTATCAGCCACTCTGCAAGAGACATTGTTTCTGCTCAGGAGCTTCTCTCTGGCGGGAGCAGGATCACACTCACACACGCTTACTGTTGTTTGTGTGTGTGTGTGTGTGTGGAATCACGCGTGCACACACTTACTGTTGTTTGTTGACGCAAGATACAAGATGGCAGTTGAAAAATAAATGCAGGGACAAGCTGACGTGAATTGCCTGCCCCCATACCAAGCTTTAGACGCTAACTTATTAGGTTAATATCAGAGAGGGGAAGTTGAAAAAATGTCAGAAAAAAACAAATTGACTTAACCATGTTAGATCAATGTTATACATGCTACGATATATTTTTGTTTGGCATTGGCGACAGTCAGTGAATGTAAATTTTGTAAAGTGTGTGCACACTTTGACTTTTAACTTCATCTTTTTATTTGATGTTAATGCCACTTATGCCACTCCGACGTTTCAGGCAGATCCCTCCTTCTTCTCTCAGTCATGTTAACACATTACTTCCTTTATGTTTATTGGCTATTGTTTGGGGCTATGGTGTGGGGTTATGGTGTGGGGCTATTGTTTGGGGCTATGGTGTGGGGCTATTGTTTGGGGCTATTGTGTGGGGCTATGGTGTGGGGCTATGGTGTGGGGTTATGGTGTGGGGTTATGGTGTGGGGCTATTGTTTGGGGCTATTGTTTGGGGCTATGGTTTGGGGCTATGGTGTGGGGCTATGGTGTGGGGCTATTGTTTGGGGCTATGGTTTGGGGCTATGGTTTGGGGCTATGGTGTGGGGTTATTGTTTGGGGCTATTGTTTGGGGCTATGGTGTGGGGTTATTGTTTGGGGCTATTGTTTGAGGCTATGGTGTGGGGCTATTGTTTGTTTGTGTGTGTTATTGTGGCAGACATGTCATCTATGGTGTGGCAGTGATTATGGCGGTGTGTGTGTGTGTGTGTAATAATGGTGTGCTGCAGAGGTTAATCTATGATGTGGCAGTTCTTATGGCGCTGTGTATGTGCTTATGGCAGTGCATACCAAGCCCCCCCTCCCCCCCGCTGGGAGCTAGGGTAATTCGAACACTGCATACAAGTGATTAAAAAAAAAACACTCACCCACACACACTCATTAGAATTACACACACACGCACATATGGAAGATTCATTGACCCCATCGTTGTCCTGTCCGTGTCCTGCCTGCTGGATGGCCCTTCCAGATTAACCACTGACCGCAGGCTCTGTCCGATGCCATAGTGTCTCATTGCTATTGATCAGGTCTGTATGCTATTTATCAGGTCTGTATGCTATTGATCAAGTGAGCATTTCAATTCAAGTTCAACATTAAGCAGTGAGGTCCTGGTAGAATTCACAGGTGCTGAAATCAATAGTGAGTGGATTAAAGTTAGAGCACAGTTAGAGCTTCATATTAAATTCTATTTTTGTTCTGTTGACTCTATCCTGAGTGCACAATCCTAAGAGCTATCCATTAAACTGGACCCTGCTGGAGGGAGGCAAAAAGGCCATTCCTCAAAGCACTACAAGTGACATAGCTCTAACACTGCCAATGCCTCAAGAAACACCATGTTCTCGTATAGGTGTTTTGAATATAATTCTGTTCTCGTATTGGTCTTTAAATTTAGTTCTGCACTGCTTTGCTATCTAGTTTAACTCTGTGAATGTCCACCTACCCATGTGCTGACCTCGCCCCATGTCACGGGCAATCACATATCAGAGTCAATGGACCAGTTAGCAACCACCTACAGCAACAATGGACCAGTTAGCAACCACCTACAGCAACAATGGACCAGTTAGCAACCACCTACAACAACAATGGACCAGTTAGCAACCACCTACAGCAACAATGGACCAGTTAGCAACCACCTACAACAACAATAGACCAGTTAGCAACCACCTACAGCAACAATGGACCAGTTAGCAACCACCTACAGCAACAATGGACCAGTTAGCAACCACCTACAACAACAATAGACCAGTTAGCAACCGCCTACAGCAACAATGGACCAGTTAGCAACCACCTACAGCAACAATGGACCAGTTAGCAACCACCTACAACAACAATAGACCAGTTAGCAACCACCTACATCAACAATGGACCAGTTAGCAACCACCTACAGCAACAATAGACCAGTGAGCAACCACCTACAGCAACAATGGAACAGTTAGCAACCACCTACAGCAACAATGGCAGCAATGCCAGACTCAGACCTGAGTAAGCAATGAAATGAAATACAACAACAATACTAAATGATGGACTGTTGCCATGTGTCTCCACAATGTGCCATCTCTGTTGTAGATTCAGGTCATGCTGTTGGCATGGCAGGGTGCCATCCTGGTCTTTCAGGAGTGCTCTGTGTGAGCAGAGCAGTGTGTGGGCTGGCAGAGGGAGGGGCAGGGCAGTTTGTGTTGTGTGGACACTTTGTGTTTCCATAGGGGGGGTTCTGTGTATTGTCTGTTTGCATACTTGGTGTGTGTATGCCAGGTTCTAGGCTCAGAGGGCTACAGATAAGGGTGTGTGTGTGTGTGTGTGTGTGTGTGTGTGTGTGTGTGTGTGTGTGTGTGTTGCTGGGCTCAGAAGACTACAGATGAGTGTGTGTGTTGCTGGGCTCAGAGGAGTACAGTTGTGTGTGTGTGTGTGTGTGTGTGTGTGTGTGTGTGTGTCCTCGTGTCCTCAGTAGCAGCTGCTGCAGGGGCTTCAGCGCTCTGCTAATGGAACACCTGCTGCTCCCCTCTGGCCCCACAGTTTGGCCTGTGGAGTCACATTTGGGTATGTGTGTATTTGGGTACATCCCTAATACACACACACCCAGAGGCATGTGCACACACACACACACACACACACACACACAAAGGCATGCACACACATATACACATACACACAAACTCACAGAGAGAAAGGGAGAGAGAGAGAGGGAAGGGGTGAGAGACAAAGGGAGGAGGAGAGAGAGAGACAGTATTACCATGTGTCATGACAGATCTAAAAGAGCTCCTGGCTGCATCTGCTGTGGATCGTCTCCTTGTGTCCCTGACGGAAACTCCAGACGATGAAGATATCAGGAACACACACACACACACACACACACACACACACACACACACACACACACACACACACACACACACACACACACACACTCACAGACACACACACTCACACACTCACTCACTCACAGACACACACACACACACGCTCACACAAATACTCACACACACACACACACTCACACAAATACACACACACCTACACTCACATGCACACACACACACCCATACACACACACACACACACACACACACACACACACACACACACATAGCAGCTCCTCTCTGTCTAAGGGGCAGGGGCAGCATGGGGTAAATGACAGGCCAGGATGCTGGTGTTAATGTCTCCACTCACGGTGAAAAAAATGGCTTCTTCCGGGGGCTTCCGGGAGGGCTCGCCCCTCCATGTCGTGTCATAAGTAGTGGACGCAAAAGCCTAAACGAACGTCATACAGCTTCGACGGAGGCATATTCTGTCAAGATGGCATCTTTGACAGAAACTCCTTTTTAGTCGGCGTACTAATGAAGATAAATTGACAACAAAACAATTAGGACTTCCTAGACCAAATGTATCCATTCAACAGGTTTCTACAAAGGGAGGGAAATCCTACATCCAAGAATTGGAACGAAAGAAAAATCGCGGTCGTGAAGTGGCTAACACGGTCTGTATTTCATATACCACTGTCACTTTACATAGGTTTCACAGTGTGTTTCACAGTTCGCTTCTTGCACTAACACTGAATCATTTTTTATGTGATGACTTATTTTGCTTTTGTAAGCCAATACTTTCAAGATCAGTCAATAAATATAGTTGGTTTTGACTTATGTTACCCCTTCTTTATGATGTTACTGGACATATCATGTGTCCTGTTAAGCTATGTTACATCATACAACATTTGAGACACGTGGATAATGAAAAAGTGGGATCATTTAATGTGGAGCCACATCATGTTTGCTTATGAAGGCTCCTGGATGCAACTTTCTTCCATAGCTTTCCACCTGTAACTTGCTACTCTAGCTATGTAGCAAAAGGGGACATATTATTGTTGTGTGCTGCCAATAGTGGACAAAAAAGGTATTGCTGTATGAGTTAATCAGCTAACTTAATGTACCTACTGAATGGGTCGCCTTAATCATTATCAAAAAATTGCCCCCCCTGAGAATTTTTTCAGGAGCCGCCACTGTTCAGGAGGTAGAGGTTCATCAATTGGAGGGTTGCTTCAGGAGGTAGAGGATCAGCAATCGGAGGGTTGCTTCAGGAGGTAGAGGTTCAGCAATCGGAGGGTTGCTAGTTTGATCCCAACTCTTCACCAAGTGTTAAAGTGTCCTTGAGCAAGACTCTGAACCCCCAACCGCTCCCGACGTGCAGCTTGGCACCTTAGATAATAGCCTCCGCCATCAGTGTGTGAATGGGTAGATGACAGAGGCATTCATCTGTAAAGAGCTTTTAGTGCTCTATGAGTAGAAAAGTGCTATAAAAATGCAGTCCATTGACTATTTACTGTTCCATTAATAATGTCGGTTTGATAGACCAGACAGAGCACATACATGAAAGGGTGACGGAGAGTGGGTTTGAGGCTGACAGAAGTATGTGTGTGTGTGTGTGTGTGTGCACTCCGGTCTCATTATGTGGACGTTTTAGAGTGTGTCATAGTCACAGTATATGATGCTGATCCTCGAGGTCATGAAGGAAGAAATCAATGACCTTCTCCCTCTCAGCTCTGATAGTACGTCAAGTGACGCTTTGTGAACCCCCCCACACACACATAAACACACATAAACACACATTCACATACACACACACACACATAAGGAGACTGACATCACCTTTCTGTAACACACAAGATGAAGAAGCTTCAAGTGGGCTTCCTGTAAGACAGAGATACAAGAACAGACTAAACTTTCAAACACAAAACACGCCCCCACACACACACACACACACACATAAACACACATTCACATACACACACACACACACACACACACACACACACACACACACGTAAGGAGACTGACATCACCTTTCTGTAACACACAAGAGGAAGAAGCTTCAAGTGGGCTTCCTGTAAGACAGAGATACAAGAGCAGACTAAACTTTCAAACACAAAACACGCCCCCCCACACACACACACATAAACACACATTCACATACACACACACACACATAAGGAGACTGACATCACCTCCCCCCCCCCCCCCCCCACACACACACACACACATATGGGCTTTATGTAACACATGCACACAAGTCAATGTAACACATGGCTTAGTCTAAGTCCATGTAACGCACAACTTACATTACAACTGACACAGACAGTGAGTTGTTGTCCAACGTTGGCCATCAATATAGCATCCAAAGGCAGAAGGAGAATATTTAGACAACACAGCCTCCTCCTCCAGGCCTGTAGAGACACATTTCACACTCAGCTGTGAGAAGAGCTGCCTGCACTCATCAGAAAGGTGATTCATTCTCAGTCTAATGTGCCTCATCCTCACAGCATACTGTTAAGTGAAGCAGGTTGATCAGTAGATTCCACTTCTCTCTCTCTCTCATCCTCTCTAGCTCTCTCTATATATCTCTCTGTCTCTCTCTCTCCCTTTCTCTCTCTCTCCCTTTCTCTATCAAAGTGAAGCAGGTTGATCAGTAGATTCCACTTCTCTCTCTCTCTCATCCTCTCTAGCTCTCTCTCTCTATATCTCTCTGTCTCTCTCTCTCTATCTCCCTTTCTCTCTGTCTCTCTCTCTCCCTTTCTCTATCAAAGTGAAGCAGGTTGATCAGTAGATTCCACTTCTCTCTCTCTCTCATCCTCTCTAGCTCTCTCTCTATATCTCTATATCTCTGTATCTTTCTCTCTCTCTCTCCCTTCTCTCTCTCTCTCTCGCTCTCTCCCTTTCTCTATCTCAGGGAGGCCCATTGTAAAGGCTCAGCATCACTCAGTCTTAAATGAACAATTTCCTGAGTGACTTCTCTCCCTGTCTACCTTCAGGTGCTGCTCCTCACCTCTCCCTAATTATCAGAGAGCAGGACGTAGATTAGTTTAGATCAAATTAGATTAGATTATATTAGAGCCTGATCCAGGAAAGATGGGCCGGGTCGCTGTGGCAACCTGATCAAGATGAGATTGGCTGGGTCGCTATGGCAACCTGATACAGGGGAGATGGACTGGGTCGCTATGGTAGCCTGAGCTACACCCTCAGCCTTGTCTGTTTGGGGATTCTGGTGTGTTCAGTCATTTAGCCCAATCTGAGGCTATTAGCCTGCTTCAGCTCTTATCAACAGCCTCAGAGGGGCAGCCTGAGCCCCACTCTCACTGCACTCTGGCCTGAGCCCCACTCTCACTGCACTCTGGCCTGAGCCCCACTCTCACTGCACTCTGGCCTGAGCCCCACTCTCACTGCACTCCGGCCTGAGCCCCACTCTCACTGCACTCCGGCCTGAGCCCCACTCTCACTGCACTCCGGCCTGAGCCCCACTCTCACTGCACTCTGGCCACATCCTACACACTGAGCCCCACTCTCACCGCACTCTGGCCACATCCTACACACTGAGCCCCACTCTCACCGCACTCTGGCCACATCCTACACACTGAGCCCCACTCTCACCGCACTCTGGCCACATCCTACACACTGAGCCCCACTCACTGCACTCTGGCCACATCCTACACACTGAGCCCCACTCTCACTGCACTCTGGCCTGAGCCCCACTCTCACCGCACTCTGGCCACATCCTGCTCACACTCACAGGTCATTCCATAGGACCAAAATATAATCTCTAAATTTGTGTCAGTCTGAATGTAAAAACAAAGACAGAAACCAATGTTTATTTTTTTTATCGTTTCTGAGCCTGTTTTGCATTCTCACATATAACCTCACTCTGTAGAAAGCTTGTTAGGTTTAGTTTAATTAACCCCATCCAAACTAACCCTTTTCTATCACATATAACCTCACTCTGTAGAAAGCTTGTGAGGTTTAGTTTAATTAACCCATTTGAATGCATTTGCATGATCGACTAGCAGTCAGTAAGCGATCTGATGTCTGCGTCCAGCAATTAATCTCATCAGAAAAATAAGGCATCTCAGTGTTGGAGCGATTAGGAATTCCAGACGCTCCAGTAATTCAATGAACTCTAATGCTTTAAGCCAGGCTAAGCCTTTATCACCTGTGCTGCGAGAAGCATTTTAATGGCATCAATCCGATTGGAAAAACCCCTGAGAAAAGAGAGAGAGAAAAGGATATAGGAAGTGGAGCGGGAGAGAGACAGAACCAAATAGTATTATAGGTACGATTGTTTGAGTGTTGGGTGACACTTTTGCCCCAGCAGCAGCAGCAATAGTAGCAGCAGCAGTATTAGCAGAAGTAGCGGCAGTTGTCGGTAGGAAAACTGTATGATCAGGGAAAGTGTATTAAAACCGGATGTCGTCACTTTAAGCCGGTCTCTGGTTGGATAAAGCTTTTCAGCAGAAATGGACAAGGACCTTTGATTTATTCTGTAGGAACCATGCCGATGCCTGACTTTTAATATTGTGTGACGTTGTTGAAGTTCAAGTTCAACATTAATAGCGATTGAATTACCCTTGTGTCGTGTAATCGCTAGCGGTAAATAAACGTTAATAACTTGAATGACTGATTAAGGATATATGTTACACATCACAAACACATGTAATCGATGGGTTTTGGGGGAAATGAGGTAATTGGTTAGCTTAAATTGCAGTATCTTAGGCGAGCTAATTGACCTGGCTAGCTATAGCGGAATTAACAGTGCTAGCTTTGTGTTTGGTCATATAGCTTCGTAAAAGTTCGGTTAACAAGTCACTTGTGTGTTTAGTTGTATGACTTCGTAAAAGTTCGGTTAACAACAAGTCAATTGAGCATTAAGCCACCTGACTATAATGGGACTATTCATATTAGCATGCTAACGTTAGACTTATTAGCAGCGAGGCTAGCTAGCTACTATGTGTTCCAATGGATTGTTGGTCTAAGCGTTAGCTTCAGTTAAGACCTACGTGTACCACATGAACAACTAAACGAGTCAATGTAGACATATAAAAAGTTGTGTAGATAGCTTTATTCACATAAGCCGTATAACTTCACAAAAATAATAATAATTTAAAGAAAACCGATCGTTTGCATGCCAGGCGATCAACACAACTTCTCAACTAAAAAGTAAAGGTCCTTGTCCATTTCTGCTGAAAAGCTTTATCCAACCAGAGACCGGCTTAAAGTGACGACATCCGGTTTTAATACACTTTCCCTGATCATACAGTTTTCCTACCGACAGCAGTATTAGCAGAAGTAGCGGCAGTATTAGCAGATGTAGCGGCAGTATTAGCAGATGTAGCGCAGTATTAGCAGATGTAGCGGCAGTATTAGTAGATGTAGCGGCAGTATTAGCAGATGTAGCAGTGTTAGTAGATGTAGCAGTATTAGCAGAAGTAGCAGTATTAGCAGAAGTAGCAGTATTAGCAGAAGTAGCGCAGTATTAGCAGATGTAGCAGTATTAACAGAAGTAGCAGTATTAGCAGATGTAGTATTAGCAGAAGTAGCAGTATTAGCAGATGTAGCGCAGTATTAGCAGAAGTAGCGCAGTATTAGTAGATGTAGCAGTATTAGCAGAAGTAGCGGCAGTATTAGCAGAAGTAGCAGTATTAGTAGATTAAATCCTGCTGGGCTAGGGGCTCTGGCGGCTCCAGCTAATCAGACCCCAGAGGGAAGCAACTTTGTTGACAAACCCAGAATGCTGACAGGCATAACAATGACATGGATAAACATCTGACAGGCGTAACAATGACATGGATAAACATCTGACAGGCGTAACAACGACATGGATAAATATCTGAACATGTGTGTTTCATGTGTTATCCCCTTTACAATGTTCACATATGTCTTTGGATTGAAATCAAATGACTCACATTTGACACATCAAAATGTCAACTCTCAGTTATGTTAAGATAAACCTTGGTGTATACAGTAGGTCTGTACAAATCAACTAGTTTCAAGCATGTAGGTTAGACTCGTGCAAGCCTCCAAAAGTCTTCCAGCGGCTGATTGGGCTCTAATCAGCTCAGACAGTGTCTTGCCATCTGCTCTGTGTGACCTCCGCTGTACTGGGAGCTGTGGAGTGTTCCTCTCTGCTCACGGGCCCTCAGTGCTTCCAGAGAGAGTCCCTGAAGAGCTGGGGGAGTCTGGAGCTGAAGAGAAGCGCTCCTGGTCATTCCACTGAGGTGAGAGAGCCTTCAGGTGTTTCTTCAACTGATTTACCTTCTTCTGGCTAACACACCTACAAGCAGGCCAACAGCTGCTTCCTTCCCTTCCCCACTTAAGAGAGGAGAGATGACGACTGCAAAAAAATAACTGAAAAGTACGGAAAAGATGCAGGAAAATAATACATGTTGAAATATTCATTTAAAGCAAACTCATTGTATATTAATAATGATTACCGGACCATGCAGTGATTCAAAGCGTAGGATAATACATAGTGGGGAATCAGAGCTTAAATAATGCAGAGAGATACTCTTTCTTCCTCCCTCTGCGTCCGCTCCCACTTTCACTCAATCATGCCAACCCCCAAGTGTGAAGGAAAAAAGAAAAATCAAAGCCTCTGTATCTCCCAGAGTAGAACTCCTCATTTTCAATTTCATTCTCCAAGTGAAGAGCACTCCATCTACCCACAATGCACTGGGGCCTGAGAGGGGAAGCCACAGGACAGGCCTGAGCTCTGAGGCATTGAGAGATCAGTGAGGCAGTGAAAGGAAGCTCAGGTGTCAAGCGAGCACTGAAGCATCGAGGGAGGACTGAGGTGTGGAAGATCACAGGGGCATCAAGAGCCACCCTGAACCAATCAAACAGCCCCAAAATGATTGTAAACACAGAGATGCAAAGAAAGCCCCAAACACTGAATCACTGAGAGACCCCCCAAACTTAGAGTTGTCAACAGAGCACCTATTCATCAACTGTGCCCCAAACACAAAACTAGTGAGAGTCCCAACCAAAGTCTCAGGCCCTCATCCCATCCCTCCAGTTAGAGAAGAGACTAAAATGGAACCCATTAAAACGGAACCTTCTAAAATGGAGCCCTCTAAAACTGAACACTCTAAAATGGAACCCTCTAAAACGGAACCCTCTAAAACTGAACTTGCAGGAGTCAGCCCTTCTCCCCTCCCTCTCGAGGGCCTAGGGGTGTCTGTGGTGAGAGTATGTGGGGCCAGAGGACACCCTGAAGGTCACGGGAGGGGAGCGCACTTAGAAGGAACAAATTGAGACAATAATAAGAGTAGACACTCCCTTCTTTATTTCTTTAATGGCTTTGCCCTCCATTAGCCTGCTGAATTAAGACAGATAACTTCTGAACGGCACTCACCCGTTAGCCCTCAACGCAGAGGACTACGAAAGACCCTTTCCTGAGAGGATTTCAGAACAACTCTATGGATTTTCTTTCAAGAGGATCTTGAGTAATACTTCCTCTACAACCCCAGGCAACTGACAGGCCAAAATAGGCAAATAAATCACAGAGTAGCTTTGAAATAAATAATTATATTCTGCGTCTTCTTCTCTCTTTCTGTCCTGAGTGGAGCCATGTTTCAGTGCAGAGGGGAGTTTTGTGTGTGTGTGTGTGTGTGTGTGTGTGTGTGTGTGTGTGTGTGTGTGTATGAGAACATCTTATCAGGGCTGTGTGAGGGGCATCTCAATGGGATCATGAGTGGGTCTCTTTAAAAACATCTTTCTCGCCCTCTCTCTGTGTGTGTCTGAGTGTGTGTGTTTGTTTGTGTATGTGTGAGGGGGTGTGTGTGTGTGAGGGTGTGTGATAGGTGCACATATGGGAATGGTTGGGAAACGTGACGTCACTGGGTTGCTCCCAGTGGTGTGTTCAACACTTACAAGACAAGTCACAGTGAGGACGGAGAAGGAGGACGTTACTCTTCCTCCTCACCACATTTCATACTCTTCCTCCAAACCACATTTCATACTCATCCTCCTAACCACATTTTATACTCTTCATCACATGAACAGCTAAGCTAACACTTCTGAGGGCTAACCAATGGGGTCAATTATACATTAGTGAAAACACACCAATTAGCCTGGAATGTACCTCTGCAGATGAACTACACAGTCAAACTGTGAAGTAGGTTGTTGAGCGGCGGAGGCAGTAACCAGGAGAATGTTTTTAAGTAGTCCAAAAGGTGCAGACTTATTAAGCTGCCGGCAGGTGACAGATAATACAAACTTTAACATGTAACACTAATAACTTTTTCCAAACAAACAAACAGATACTTAATTACACTGACTAGCAGTTATAGCTTCATTTAACAAAAGCACTAGGCATCCTCTTAAGTCAGAGGTCCGAATTCAACTCCCCTGCCATTCCCTGGATGCAGGTTATATTTCCTTAACTCCTCCTCCCAGGAGTTAACCATCAATCACAAATCAATTATCTAAACAGACAATACTTTGACATATTAAACATGTATGAAGCATACAACCATTTACATCTCGCATCACCACATGCACAAACATATCAATTTAGCTTCTGGCAGCCAGCTATAAGGATATTATCCTATATAAACAAAAACACCACTGTCTAAAATGGAACAGTCCATTCTTTGGCGCTCCGGCCGGAATAAGGAAGTCCTGTTCACAAACACGCGCCTTTGGCCACGGCTGGTTATGCTGCAGGTAAGCTTCCATTGTTTGCGTGATATTGTTTGTATCCCGGAGTGAGTGATTCGGATCATTGGCTCACAACACGGCGCCATGCCGCTCCACCCGCGATTTCGTCTCACCCTGGTCAAACCGTTCATCAAGCACTCACATAAAACCCAAACAATTTCCCCAACGTCTTTCTGCGCTATTTAAAGTGACGGTGAATATTTCACTCCGTCACACAAACACACACCTGCCTTAACCCCTGCAGATGAACTACACAGTCAAACCTTGACCTCTGCAGATGAACTACACAGTCAAATATTAATCTCTGCAGAAGAACTACACAGACAAACCTTAATCTCTGCAGACAAACTACTCAGTCAAACCTTAATCTCTGCAGATGAACTACACAGTCAAACCCAGTCAGAGGAACACCAGAGAGCGTCTCTGAAAGCCCTGAGTCAGAGTCCTGAGTGTGAAAATGCAAATCCCTCAATTTGTGCGTTAGCTCATTAAATCAGCCACGCATGTTAGCTCTCCTGGCCGCTCCAACACCTCTGCTGTGGACACAGCGCGCACAGCACAGGGCACAATATAAATGCTAATTTCACCGCTCACAGCCTGACGCCAGCACTCAAGAAGCACTGCCCAACGCTCTCCTGTGCAAACCAGGCTTATTAAACAGCAGCATTTCATAGGCCACTTGTCCATTTAACAGTGGGATTCAAAGGGGCGGTTGGGAACTCATAAAATGACCTTCTGGAATTCAATTAACAGGTCTGGCACCCGTGGAGGGGGCAGCAGACGCGCATCAGGCCACCCACGGTGATTGACTGACTGCGTATGAGAGGTGGGAGTTAGAGGCAGAAATAATGTTAATAATAACAAACAAATGTACCCATACTTATCTATCTATAATCCCTTTAAGAAACCTGTGGAATGGTGCATTATTGTTGACTTGTTAATGAAATATAAGGTCCAGTGTCCAACCTTCATACCAGCATCTTATTACTTGTCCTTTTAACACACACTTCTATCTTAAAGGCAAGATAGATAAAGCCCCAACCACCAGAAGGTTAAGGAAAAGCTGTAGAGCATCGGTTCCCAAACTGGGGTACACGTACCCCCAGGGGTACGCAAAGTGGTTCCGGGGGTACGCAGGGAGAAAATTTGATTTGCGTTTTCAAAGTGAAAAAGCCCATTACATTTTCAAAAGGAGCTATAAATAGACATGAAATCTTAAATAGTCCGAATAGCCAGGTCGCATTGCCAGAAATACTCATGTGTACCCATATTCAGCGAAATAATAACACGAAATAATGACAGTTTGAAGCCTGACAGTTATTGGCTGAATATGTGCGCGGGGGAGGGGGCGTGGCAGCTGCGGTTAGTGACTTACCCTGACAATTTCACATTTCAAATGTGTTATATGATGAATATGTGCGTGGGGGGAGGGAGCGTGGCAGCGGACGTAGCTGGAGATTGAATGTCTGAAGGGGTACGGGAGTGTAAAAAGTTTGGGAACCACTGCTGTAGAGAATAATACTTTACTAAAATAAAATACTCAGCTCTAGTCACCCTGACAAGACGGCCTGGAAAAGCCCAGCAGTGGAGATAGAAGTGCTATTGAGATCGCAGAGGGACAACATATACATCTGCCACCATCTGTAAATACACTCGAGTTTCGTTGGGACTGGACCACTGAAACCACATCCAGAGGTGGTCAGGGAAGGGTTCACTAGAGGTCAGGGATGGGTTCAATAGAGGTCAGGGATGGGTTCACTAGAGGGGGTCTAGTAGGGTTCACTAGAGGTCAGGGATGGGTTCACTAGAGGGGGTCAAGGATGGGTTCACTAGAGGTGGTCAGGGATGGGTTCACTAGAGGTGGTCAGGGATGGGTTCACTAGAGGTGGTCAGGGATGGGTTCACTAGAGGTGGTCAGGGATGGGTTCACTAGAGGTGGTCAGGGATGGGTTCACTAGAGGTGGTCAGGGATGGGTTCACTAGAAGACACTTTGGGGATGCTGGAGTCCTAGACATAAGTCCTAGACATAAAGGTACAACAGAATGCGGAACTGCAAGAACACTGGGAGAACCAATCAGACAACAGTGACATGGCATCAGGCCGTGGGCAGGATTCTGTCTGGTCTGGTGTCTAAAAGCCCTGGATAGCTTCACTATGAGACAGTACAACCTTCAGTCTGGTCTGGTGTCTAAAAGCACTGGATAAGTTCACTTTGAGACAGTAAAACCTTCAGTCTGGTCTGATGTCTAAAAGCATTGGATAAGTTCACTTTGAGACAGTAAAACCTTTAGATGACTAGCATACTGTAACCTCTGAGACTGAAGGCCCTTCATGTGTCAGGCACGTCAACATCACTGACACTCTCTCTTCTACCAGGAGCTACAGACTGCATTGGATGTCTCCGTCCTGCTAGAGCACACACTGATGAAAGGGTTTTAAGGATATTACCAAAAAAGTAACCAGCCTCAAAAAGAGAGACGTGATGGGAGGATGAAAAGAAGAAGGTTTGAGGTGCCAGAGAGACACAGGCAGTCTCCTCTCTTAACACACACACACGCACCCACACACACACACACACCACACACACACACACACACACCACACACACACACACAATGTGAGAAGGTGAAATCCCCCCCCTTCTCACTGTGGCCCAAAAAGGGAGAAAGACTACCAGCCAGATCAGGCATCCTCTAGCATCCACCATACACTATCCGTTATCCAATGATCTACCAGCAATACCCTCACCATCCAGCCTTCACCATGCCGGCTTCCACCACCCCTCTTCTGGGTTCTGCCTTCTCCACCCTGCACATGTGGCTCTTTAGTCACCCATCAGAGTATTGGTGCGTGTTGCTCTTCAGCTTGATCACAGAGCAGGACGCTTCACACACACACACACACACACACACACACACACACACACACACACACAAACACACAAACAGACACTCACTCTTGCGTGCACACAGACACACACTCTTGCGTGCACACACACACACACACTCTTGCGTGCACACACACACAGACACACACTCTTTTGTACACACACATAATGTAATCTACAAATCTACCTTGCCTATGAACCTGCCCACATTCCCTGGACATTCATGACATAGCTGGATTTTCTGTTATCTCACTGAAGGTTAAATGAACCAATTACACATGATGTTTTTTCTGCCTTGTATTCAGTTGGTGTTCATGGTGTTCATGGTGTTCGAACATGACATAGAGCTTAAGGCATGTTGTTGCATGCACCTGTTTATTCCGCCGATCGTCTTCAAGGAAATCCTGGTGGGGCTGTCATGCCAACATCTTCAACATTACCATCCGGCATTAGATACAAACACTACATTTACCATCAGGCATTAGACACAAACACTACATTTACCATCAGGCATTAGACACAAACACTACATTTACCCTCAGGCATTAGACACAAACACTACATTTACCATCAGGCATTAGACACAAACACTACATTTACCATCAGGCATTAGATACAAACACTACATTTACCATCAGGCATTATATACAAACACTACATTTACCATCAGGCATTAGACACAAACACTACATTTACCATCAGGCATTAAACACAAACACTACATTTACCATCAGGCATTAGACACAAACACTACATTTACCATCAGGCATTAGACACAAACACTACATTTACCCTCAGGCATTAGATACAAACACTACATTTACCATCAGGCATTAGACACGAACACTACATTTCTGTACGTTTGTCAGGGAGGTCTAAACATTTACCCTACCTAGGTTTCTTTCATTACCTCTGAAATACAAGCATGTGTTTTGAGACGTCCTGTGGGGACTGCGGTATGTTTCAGTTAATCACTGACTGCTTTAGAGAGATGCTCTGACTCTTTCAGCAGTGAACTCCTGATGCAGACAGAAAAACACATACGGCTTCTGGAATAGCAGATTTCCCCTGAGAATTCCATCAAAAGATTCTGTGTTCCATTTCCTCTGTTCTGCTTCTCACAGGGACTGAGACCACCTCTCTCACACACACACACACACACACACACACACACACACACACACACACACACACACACACACACACACACACACTCACTCACACACACAAACAAAAAGCAGACCAGCTGATGATGGCTTCAAAGAAAAAGAAAAGAGTGAGTGTTTGTATGTGCACTATTTTCCCAGCTATTAGCCACATTTTATGAATTGATTTTGTAAATTTGCTGCAGCCTTGCGGTGAGTACTCTGATGCGGCCTACACAAATTTATTATTTTCACCACGGTAACGCGCTCCTCTCATCTTCACACATACCATGCCAATTGACCTCACTCTTGCCCAATGGTTATATTATATAGAATATTATATATTATATAGAAACACAAAAAGAGACAAACAGATGTTTGCAGAGTGAGGAGACTATGTAAGGAGAAATATATACATGTAAAGGGAGAGAAAGGAGAGAGAAAAGGAGGAAAGAAAGAAAGAGAGGAAAGAAAGAAAGAAAGAGGGCAAACAAGGTGTAGGAAAGGAGGGAATAAAGAAAGAGGGCAAAAGAGGTGTAGCTCTGCAGTTAATATGTGCTGTCAGGTGTTAGGGGCACTGGAGCATTGTCTCACTGACTCTGTCTTCAGAGCACCAGAGGGAGAGAGAGAGGGAGGGAGAGAAGAGAGAGAGAGTGAAAGAGAGAGGGAGGGCTCAAAGAGAGAGAGATAATGTGAGTGAGTGAGTGAAAGAGAGAAAGAATGATAGAGTAAGTAAAACAGAGATAGGGAGCAGGAGTGAAAGAGAGAGCAAGAATGCAAAAGAGTGAGAGAAAGGATTCAAGAAGGGAGGAAGAGAGGAGGAGATAGAAGGAGGGGAGGGAGATGACAGAGAGAGGGAGAGAGAGAGAGAGAAGGAGGGAGGCAGAGAGATAGATAGAGAGAGAGAGGGAGAGAGTAGTTGGCCAGAAGGAGGGGAAGCAAGTGAAAGAGATGAGGAGTGAAAGAGAGGACAGGAAGTTGGAGGAACCCCATGGGCACACAGCAAGCAGGAAGAGAATACAGGCATCCGGCGATACACAAGAACTGTCCTGAGTCCCAACACACACACACACACACACACACACATGAATACACACACATACACGCACACACACACACACACACACACACACACACACACACACACACACACACACACACACACACACACACACACACACACACACACACACACACACACACACACACACACACACACACACTTACACACACTTACACGTGAATACACACACACATCACAAGAGCAGTGAAAGTCATGTAGTTTAGAATGCGAAGGACAAAACACCCTGGGGGGTGTATCATGCTGAGTGGCATCCGTATCCTGTTAATTAAGACTAATCATCATTCATCAAGACTAAAGACTGCTTGTCATTTTCACAGTCAAGTAGAAAACACCAGCGTCAGCAGCGCTTCATTACCCAGCTGCTGAAGCCCTGGTAGTCTGCAGTGGCAGTCAGAGTTTCTCCATTAGCTTGGTGCACCCCCTTCATACCACTGGACCTGGGGATAGAGGATGTGTTACCATTCATCCATGAAGACACTGCACCATCTAAGTGAGCCAACTGTGTTGTGTGAAACCCTCTCTGTTGTTGGAGTGGAACCCTCTCTGTTGTTGGAGTGGAACCCTCTCTGTTGTGTGGAACCCTCTCTGTTGTTGGAGTGGAACCCTCTCTGTTGTTGGAGTGAAACACTCTCTGTTGTTGGAGTGGAACCCTCTCTGTTGTTGGAGTGAAACCCTCTCTGTTGTTGGAGTGGAACCCTCTCTGTTGTTGTGTGGAACCCTCTCTGTTGTTGGAGTGGAACCCTCTCTGTTGTGTGGAACCCTCTCTGTTGTTGGAGTGGAACCCTCTCTGTTGTTAAAGTGCACAGAAAGGGTTTGATCGAGGAGATCAGTGACATGGCCCTGGGTCTCAAGGGCGTGATCTTGGTGTGCCCTGGCCCATGACATGACCAAGCTGTGTGAACCCAAAGGGACGGATCAGAACATCTTAACTGTCAGTGTCACGGGTGAAACTAACACTAAAGACCACAGCTAAAGTTTTGTCCAGGCTGTGACTGTGTTTAGCGCTGGTGTGGGTATTTGCTAGTGCTGGCCTGGCTAATGACTTCCCTGAGCCCAGCAAATGGCAGCAGAAAAGGTCAGGATGTTTTATATCCTATCAGCGGATGACCTTTCTGCACAATCATCGCTTCAATTTGCGCCACATGAAACGTATACAGAAATATTTCAGGCTGTTGCTGCAGAGTGCAAGCGATGATGTCACAGCTTCATTATTTCCCATTATTCCCCAACTGCTGCAGTCTGAAACATCACTGCTCTGCTAACAGGCACAGGAGCACACAAGCACGACACACACACACACACACACACACACACACACACACACACACACACACACACACACACACAATTCTGTAGTTTGACTAACTCACTGCTGCACTTACAGGCACAGCTGTACAAAGAGAGACATCTGTGCGCTCACATACACACACACACGTACATACACACGTACATACACACACATACATACACACGTAAATACGCAAACATACAAACACACACATACAGTACATACACACACTTACATACATACACATACATACACACACTTACTTACACACACGTACATACACACGTACATACACACACATACATATACACGTACATACGCACACATACAAACACACACTTACATACACACACATACATGCACACACTTACATACACACGTACATACACACACATACATACACACGTACATACGCACACATACAAACACACACATACAGTACATACACACACTTACATACACACACATACAGTACATACACACACTTACATACACACACATACATACATACAGTACATACATACACACGTACATACACACACTTACATACACACGTACATACGCACATATACAAACACACACGTTCATACACACACATACATACATATGCACAAGCACATACACACACTTATATACACACACATACTTATACACACATACATGTATACATACTAGGGCTGTCAGCGTTAACGCGTTAATCTATGCGATTAATGCGGCCGCGATTAACGCGACAAAATATTTTAACGCAGTTAACGCAACTTTAAAAAAAAAGACATTTTAAGATGCTATTTGGCATTACTTGAGGTTATTTCAATAATTGACAATTTTAAGCTTGGCCTACCATTTTATGGGAGCGATGAGGGACAGGTGGGGCTTGAAAAGCCCCCCTTATTCAAAGTGGGGAATGACAGAAAAAGTTTGAGAACCACTGCGGTAGTTGAAGATGGAGAGAGCTGAGGGATTGTTGGGCGGAAAGTCTCTGTTTAAGAGCCAAAATGACGGATTAATCGACAAAACTAAAGTTGTATGTAGCATTTGTCAAGCTGAATTTAGCTATCACAGAAGCAGCTCGTCTTTACAGTTTTTTCCAATCATTTTAGTTCTTGTACCTATACCATGTTCACATTCCCAAAACACTTAAAGGACCCATCGTATGCCCATTTTACCACAAGTTGATATGGTTCCTTGGGGTCTTAATGAAATGTCTGTAACATATTTTGGTCAAAATACCACAAGGATCATTATTAATGGCATCCTTTTTACCCTGCCAAACACAGCCATTCTGTCAGCGAGCTGTTTTGAGCGCCTATGATAATGAGCCAGCTAACCCCTCCCCCCGCCCTCCCCCCCCCTCCTTTACGGTTTTGGGCTAATCATTCTAACCTTTTAGTTTTTAGCTACTCATTCTTACCAAGTTTAGTTTTGTAAAATATGGCGACTGGATACGAGATTGTTCAGACCCTGAACAAGAAGAGGCTCCCAAACAAGTTCGAGAATTTAGGGTACAACAGGACGTTTCTGAATGGTAAGTATACTTTGTCACTTCACTTGTTTTTACTTTGGCTAAGGTCATACGGTCTAGTCGGTGACGAGAACATCGCAATGCTAGATAATAGTGTGTGCATGTACGAGTATGTCACAAATACAGTGTGTTTATGTAAGTTACTGTTTGTGAAAAGTGTTTATGTAAATGCAAGTAACGGGAACGCCATTATGCCTGCTACACGAGTAAAGCTCCAGCTGTAAAGTAAAATGTTATCTGACAACAGTAATGGACCAAGCAGGTTGTAGTGGCTAAAGTTCCCTTCTTGTTATCAGGAATTCATTTTCAACATATTCATTCACTTAACCAGTCTAGACGGAAAGAACGAGTCTCTACGCGTGTTTAGTGCGTTTAACAACGGTAGAAAACAGTGTTTTCGCTCCGTCCTTACTGAATACTGAACAATGAAATAAATCGCAGTTCTTATACATTCCATCAATGCGCGAGCAGACTACGTCGTAGCTCACTACCACGCGCACTCCAAAGCAACTCTTATGTCCCATGCATATCTGGTTATTCTAAGCATTGCATGTACACTAAACATATATTAAACTGAAATGCAAAACTATAAAATACAATTATGCAATCATTATAATGAGCAATCACTAAATATGAATCTAAACAAAATAATATCTTAATCTGAGTCTAAATTACAATGTGGAAAATGGCACTAACACAGATGTAGAACATAACATAACGTGTTTACCTCCGTTTATTAGCGTTCAAACATTGTTTTCTCATTATATCGTTGTATTTGTCAACTTGTGTCTGTAATTGTAACACAACATTCAAATACACTTCACCTGCAATGTTGTCACTTTTTAAAACCCTTTATCTATACAGGCGTATTTGTGCCAAGTGTGAGCAAATGCCTACAGAGCCTGAGAATGGATGCTGCAGGGAGATGCCACAGGTAAAATTATTTGTGAATGACATGGTAATTATGCAGTCATCTTGTTTTATATTCCATGCTACTTACACTTTCAATATTCAAGGTAACAAGAAGACTACTGCAGCTTCCAAACCAACCAACGTGCATCATCCGGGACTTTTACCTGTGTGATTGAATGTGTTCTCACTACAGAATGCATTCAACATCTATAGAGCAGACTATGGGCCTTATGTCTAAGGGGAATATAGCAGTAAGTTGTTTTGTTTTTTATGCATATGAGTCATCAGTGATTTCTGCAATACAAATATAACTGGGGAAGAAAATACAATAAATTCATCTTCCCTCTGTCTTACTTTGCTTACTGCTCATCTTGCATGTGTCAACTGTTGACATGTTACATACCAAAACTGTTTCTATAGACTTGCTTCAAAGAATGCCACAGAGCTTTTTAAACATAGTTATTAAATGTACTGGCTAGTACATGGGTAATAAATACAAAAAAGACCAATTATAATAAAAACATTGATTACAAAATCACACTTTGTGCCATCAGTAGCCATACTGTTAACAAAGGAAGACTCAATAGATGTGTGTCACCTTTTATTCTCTAAATACAATGTAAACTTTGCTCAGACGTTACAGGTATTTGGTGTACAGAAGCTTTGTTAGCTGGTCTTGGGGCTTTCTGGGACGGAGAATCTGGGTGGTCCTGCTCTCCTGCTCCAGATGCTGCTTTGGAGGATCTGTCTGACAGGCCACATGATGTAGCCTAGGACACTGTTCAGATGTTCTTCCTTAACCACAAGAGCAGCAATGTTATTCATGTTTTTTCCTGAATGTAATAAAAGGAAAATACTCCATACTGTAAATAAAATGTCATCTCACTGACCATTATCCTTGCACTGCAATGCATGAAACATGAACTAAAAGCCAATACATCTCTAGCATTTGAAGAAATGTTGTATTCCATTACACCTAATATCAGTTTCACAACACAGAAAAGTAGGTACAATAACATTGGCATACTACCAACAAACCGGGAATTTTTCTCATAAATCATTATCTGTATTAATCATACAGTGAACAGTATTTTTAACTTGTGCTGTACTATACACAAAACCCTCAAATGCCCCACATTGACAAACTGTTTTGGTAACTGCAGATGAGTCTAAGCTGCTTATCAAGTCGTTTATGAATGATGCCTTTTTGGTGCGAGAATTCTCTAACCTTAACAACGGGAATCTTACATTTTAGCGATACATTATTATCCGTTGGTTATCAACTACTATTATTAGCTATGATACTGTCTTGAGCAATCTACAGCGCTAATAGCTAGCGAGCTGTTTACGGCCACAACCCACACAAAGTTCTAAATGCCCGTGATATGTTGTGCTGTTGGACGTGACAACAGACGCCAAAGAAACCTAGATGTACAATTGATACAATCGTGAATAATTGCTGTGTCTTCTCTCTGCAGCTAAACTCTCCTGAGCAAGCTAGAGTGCTAATAGCTAGCGAGCTGTATAGCTCTTTTCTATGGGCTTTAGCTACAACTCGTTAGCCCATATTGACACTCTTGCTTGCTCAGGAGATAAGACACAGCACTTATTCACGATTGTATCAATTAACCACCACTAAAATAATACGGTTCATAAATCGCTGTTTGAATTAGTCCCCCTACAACATGCTAACGTCGTTAACCACCACACTGAATGGGCAAGTAACAGAATTATTTTTAAAAATACTTACATTTCCCTCGCCTGAAGTTCATTCAGGGACATTGCCTTCAAATATGAATTCAATCCATTTCGCTTGTGTCTTCTGAGGCTGGAACGTGATGTAGAGATCTGTGCAGCCCACCACAGCGCATCTTGAGTACTTAGTTTGCTTCATGCTGCTAGCTAGCTAGCTATTCAAAGTATATCCGAGCTTTGCAATAATGGCTTGCGCTCTGGCAAATATGTAATGAGTGTGTGGGGGGGCTGGGGATGAGGGGGGGGCTGGGGATGAGGTGGGGGGTGGGCCAAGGCCATGTAGGGAACCTCCCAATGTGTTGTGACAGGCCAACACACGGGAATCTCATTCGCAGACTCAATCATGACGTTTATGACCTAGAGGAACCATAACAAAGATCGTCAATGGTTTTTTTCCAGCGTTTTTGGGTTGGTAGACACGCCAGATACCCAAATGAACGTGTAGAAGCACTAAAAAAGTGGAATTTTCATAATATGGCACCTTTAACACATGGAGCACACCAGTAGACCATGTGAACCAAACTGTGGATACTTGCCCCTATGCTTAGATACAAATGCTGGCAATGACACCTTCTTCCAAAATTCATGGATACCTGTCCCATTCAATGTTCACTACCTGCAAAACACTGTGGAACTACAGCATTTTTTGTCAATGTTTAGATACTCTGTTCAGAACAGTTAACTTTCAGTTCAAAACCTTACTTACAGTTATTTAGATCACTGTAGATGGAAAGATGCTTTGTTTAGGCAGACAAATTAAATGATATGCTTGAATAAGAAAGTATTCTTAATTTAGCAGAAAGTTTATTTAGATTATTTAGTTGTTTTGGCTTGCAGACTTCTCACTATCTCTAATAGTAATATAGTCTATAGAAGGCAAACATAGATGTAACTGTTCCTGAAAAGTTGTTTCCACTATTACAGTACTGCTCTTTATGTAAGTCATAGGCTATCAGTGAAAGACAGTGATTGAAGAATGCAATTAGTAATTACAGTAAATTTGCCACACTCAACTTTGACATCTATTGTGAGAGGCAAACCGACATATCAACACTGTCTTCAGATACTTGGCTTGGATTGACGTATTTCCAAGATGCAATGCAGAGGAGAATGTTACCGTAAATGCGAAATGCAGAGGACAGAATGGATCAGCATTACTGTAGGGCTACAGCAGACTTCTAGTGGTATTACAGTACTTTGGTAGACTGTATCTTGTGTTGATGTATGTAATTTACTGCATTGGAAATACTGCAGTAAATACGTAGCATATTCATGCCTTTTTGTTGTAATGTAGTAAGCCTATATAGTGCAGTATCACATGCAATTCTAGCATATGGCTGTAATGAAACATATTGCAGCATTTTAGAATTGTTTGTTTACTGTAATATTACAAACTTTATTACTGTAGTCCAAAGAAGTGTTTGTCTGTGTGTGTTTTTTCTCTTTTTTAATGCAACACTACAGTAATCTATGCTAAACTGGAGGACACAGCAACATCTTATAGATGCGATTAGCAATGCTTCAAGTTGTTAGTGTTTTTTAGGTCATTCTACTCTGAGAGGGAACATGTGTTAAAGTTACGGCAGAATTGATTGTGGTGTGGTTGCTGTAGTGCATTTTGCACCAAATGTTAACTGATATGCAGAGGTGTGTGTCTGTAAAGCCCACTGTGTTAAGTGTTTGGGAAAAGTATCCATGGTATAGGTACAAGAACTAAAATGATTGGAAAAAACTGTAAGTTATCACCTTAATGCAAAGCACCCGACAGAAAGCAGTCCCAGGTTAGATGATCGCCAACCCACACTCCACGACTTCTCTAGGAAAATAACTAGACCAGTCCGTGAAAAGGTTACCATTTGGGTTGCCGGTGACTGTCGGCCTATCAACATAGTTGAGGACAGTGGGCTGATTGAGGTGATTTGAATTGCTTCAGGGGAAAATTCTTACGATTTACCCTCGAGGGGGGACCATTGTGTTAAAAAAAAAAAAAAAATTAAACAACAGTGTCTAAAATACACGCTGTCTGAAGTGATTACTCGTTAATTTATAAGATTTTGTCTAAAGAAGAAAAACAAACTTTTAATCGCGATTAATCGCGATTAATTAATTTCA